>NC_137800.1:53164409-53674409 GCF_963383645.1 Muscardinus avellanarius | reverse complement strand
TGGAGATTACAAGCGTCTGCCACCACACCCAGCATCAATGAGTTTTAGATGCATAAATTTTAAGTTTTCCTAAAACAGAATGGCATGAGGTTTTATCAGCAGAAAAAGACAAATATTTCCCAGAAGTTAGTAACTCATTATAGTAAATTTTCTGGAAAGCCTTACTTTGATCCAGCTGACTTCATACATAAGATTATGTGAAGGCAAAATTGTCAAAGAGAAGCAAAGGTGCATTACTTTAGTGTAATCAGTGTCAGGAGAAGGTAGGGATTTTAGGATGCAAACCAGGATTACAGAGCAGAGAAGATCCTATTTAAAATGATTTTTGATAGGCCGGGCATGATGGCACATGCTTGTAATCCCTGTGCTTGGGAGGCAGAGACAGGAGGATCGCGCAGGTTTGAAGCCAGCCACTCACACTGGTTTAATAGACCCTGTTTCTAAATAAAAAAGTATAAAAAAATAGGTCTGGGACTGTGGCCCGGAGGTAGAAGAGTTTCCAGGAAACCCAGTACCATACACAAAAAAATTGTGATAAACTATTTCTTCCTATTTTATCCACATTTTAATATCATCTCATTTCATATCCTTTTTGGTTTCTTTGAAGGGCAGTGTAAATTACTCTGCTTCTGTGCTGGACAAAAACATTTGGTATGTTTGTCATCCATCCTGCTAACACACATGGGAATTCTTGGATGATAAAATCAGTTCAGAAAGTAGAACTTCATACAGCAGGAGTCTGAAAACTCTCTGCACTCCTCACTTTGCTTCCCATCTGGGGAGGTGTTGCTCTGGGCTACCACAGGTGAGTCAGGAGGATCCGGACTCATCAGTGTGGATGCATATTCATTAAAAGAAGAAAAATTTTGTTGGGGGGGAGGGCTTTGGTGAGCAAGAGTGAAAACTGGCACAGAATCTCAAACATATCAACATATCTTTATTAGGTGATTTCCCTAGCAGATTTGATAGAATAATTTAAAAAGGGGAAAAACACCCTGAATACTGAAAATAGTATCCAGATAGAGTTGGATACCCTCCAATTCCACTGAAAATGCTTTTGTCAATGCAAGAGGAATAAATCAAGGAAGATATATTTCACCTTTAGCTGATCCAAGTGATTGCAAGAATCAACTCGTTCATCATCTTCCATCACCGTGAAATTTAGTAAATAGTAGCAGAATAGGAGTCGATAAATGTACTTAAGTAATACCTCAGCTTCTACTTGCTGTGCTTTTAATTTGGTAAATAAATGCTTTCCACTGGGCATGTACCCTAGAGTCCAAGTAATGACTTGGATTAAGTACTCTGTTAGCTCTGTAGAGCTGAATGTATCTCAGAGGTCTAGCTAACTAAAATGGCCCTGAAACATTCAGCCTAAATCTCCCTGCTGTTTAATTTTAAACATTAAAAAGGGGCATGTGGGGGCAACAAAACTTTGAAGTTAAAAATATCACATCTTTAATAGCTTAAGCTCTGCTAACTATACATGTTAGAGATACATGTTAAGAAATACAAGTATGAGGATGTTTCTATAAGCTAATGGCAAGGTTATTTTATTATTATATAAGACATTTTAAAATAACTGTCTTAGTGCAATACTAGAAAGGGATGCTTAGCAAAAGAAACCTGCTTTTCTCTAACTTGATTGGAAATAAGAATGCAAAAGTTGGCATAGTGAATATTTTCTACAGCATAAAAGGTTCAGTTACTCAGAGGAGAAACGCAAACCTTTACAGAAGTCCTTTAATGTCTTTAGTTTCCATTTATCTCCTGTCTTTTTAAAATTTATTATGCCCAGGATATATTTAGAGTAGAAGATTTGATGACTAGTTCATGCATTCCATTCAAAGGAAGGTAAGAAACTTAGAACTATGTTCTATAAAGAACATTCAAAAGAACTCAGAACTGTGGTGAGGTATTGTGGCACATGCCTATAATGCCAGGACTTGGTAGGCTAAGAAGCATCTGAGGTTTAAAACTAGCCTTAACAACTTAGTGAGAACCCATTTCAAAATAAAAAATAAAAAGGAATGGGGTATGGATCAGAGGTAGAATGCCTCTAAGTTCAATTACTTACTCCCAAACAAAAACAAAACAAACTCAGAATTACTCAGCCTGAAGGAGAAAATAAAGGTAAAATTTTATTGGTGGAGGGAGAAAAATTCATAACTATATATTATTTTTAAATATTTGAAGTGCCATTATGTTTAAGTGCCCTATGTATCTTAGAATGTAGACTTTATAGGAACAAACATTTTGATTAAAGAGAAAAATAAGCCTGCATCAGATGGTCAAGTGGTTAAGGCACTGGACCTAAAGAGAAAGAATGGGCTGTTTAAACACAAAATAGATTGACTTAAGAGTTGGTGGAATTAAAAAATAAACTGGAGGGTTAAATGTCAGGCTAGAAAAATGGCATTCAAAAATTAAATTAGGGCTTAAACTAGATGATCTTTTATTTCTTCTAACTCAGAGAGGGTAAGAAAAGAGGTCATTGTTATTTAAACAAAAACTTCATAAACTCAGACTGCTAATATCTTTCCTCTGAAGGGCAGGGAAGGGTCAGAGCTGATAGAAAAGAAACCAGATGACTGGGAGAGTGGTAAATAGGAGAAAGTCAATTGGCTCTAAAGAAGGAGAATCGGGGCCCTTGAGAAATATATTGTCTTGACCAAGTCAATTTGACATTCTAAAGTACAGTTCTGTCCACATTTCTATAAACACTTACTTAACTGGTGGGCACACTGTGGAGATTATCATAATCCTAAAATGGCATGGTATACTGAGCACAGCAGTGTTTTAACCTGGGGGTTTCAGAGGGTGTATACGTCAGCATTTACCTCATTTTCTGGCTAGATAAACAGAAGTATCAAAATGCTAAAAAGAAAGGTAAAAGAATAAGAGATTTAGCCAAAGGCTGAAACAGAATCTACCCAGATTTCTGACATTTTACTGACTGTTTTACAGAGAGTTAACAAGTTATGGGCACTGGAACAAGACAGTAAGCTGAGTTAGGATAACCTCTCTAGCATGTTCTTTTTTCCTTTGCTAGGAGAGAGGCAATTTCATCTTTGAACTTGGTTACCCACACATTAGCAAATACCCTACCACTCTCCCACAGTTAGTCTTATGGAATTAATGTATATGCTTCTACAAATTCATTATGTGCTAAGTTACCTCCTGCAAAGCAGAGACGTTTGAATGAGAGAAGGTTAGAATCAGAGAAAGCCTCCAGACTTCCTGATTTTTTTCCAACTTCCAGTGGCATAAATCCTAAGATCATCCTCAAGAGATTAGGATGAGGAGTTAAATCTCAATGTTACCTCAAAAGCACTTACAGAGCTTCATAAATGAAGCATCGAGGCCTTAACTGAGATTTATGAAGATGAAACTTCCAGAAATAGAGTCTAAGGAAACTTATTTCAAAAGCCTTATGGCCTATTCTTTATCTCATAGAAAATAATCACACACTTTAGAGCTCATTTCTAGAATGAGAGTTTGGCTCTGCTTTCCTCATTTTGGCAGTTGACAGCCATGTGGGCTACTGAACACTTGAAATGTGGCTATTTCAAGTTGATATTTGTAGTAGGTATAAAATACACATTGGACTTTCCAATATTGGTACAAAAAGATAATGTAAAATAGTAATTACATGTTGATATAAATTTTTGGAAATATTTTAAATAAATCTCATGTTGATTTTTTGTGTGGCATCTACAAAATTAAAATATATAGTGCCTCATAGATATTTTATTTTCCATTTCTGCTGACTTCCTATTTTCAGAGTATCACTTCTCATGCATTGCCTAAATTGCCTCATGACCTCTACAAAACAAATATTGCAAAGGGCAATCACTCAAATTCCCATATATTTAGGTACTCCAAATTAAGGTCCTCCAGATTGCAGACCTCTTATCTTACATGTGAACTCACTTCAGCTTTTTAAACTCTGCTTCAAATTAAGCCAACAGTAGTTATCCTTCATTCTTCTATTTACATAATAAACCATTATTTTTCCATACTTTAAATTGTTGCCTGTTAAAATTAGAGTTATAATTACATATTTAATAATTTTTAGCACTTGACTAAAGTGGCATCAGCTGGAGTTTTGCCACCTTCACTTTTACTGTACCCAATCATTAGAAATTTAAGTAAATTTCTATACTCGTGTCCACAAACCAACTATAACCTAAGTTTCATACTTTCTCACTGAAGAAAGTCAGTTTTATCATGAAAAAGGATCACTACCATATGTATACAATATAGCTTATCATCTGGAGTAGCAGGCACTGAGCAGAAAGGGAGAGAGTAATTTGGGTGGAGGAATGTCATGAGTGGGAGCTTCAGAAGAATAATACAGACTATAATGCATAGACTAGCAGGGACATGGACTTTAGAGAAAGAATATTAAAATAGTATTTCTCAATCCAAGTTTCCAAATTGTTAAATAGAGGTAACACCATTACTCATATAGTTCTAAAAATTATATGGGATTATTTCTATAAAGTACTTGGCACATTGTGGGTACTCAATAGATTATGGGTCATTTTTCTCATCTATTATTATTTTAAGTGATATCAATCACAACCATATTTTAATGCATACAAATCAATATTGGTTTTGGTCAAATATGAAAAATACACTTCTCTGTGAATATGATATTAAAATTTGTGGAGAAATGAAACATGCATTAATGGAAGATACATCATCATTTTTTCAGTTTTTATTTAGCACATTTTTCTCTTTTGCCCTTTCTAGACAGTCCCATTAACAATAGTTCAACTGCTGCTACTACAGTGTGACATTAACTTGGAGAGAAGAGGGTTGGGTCTCTCCATGATTCAAACAGTAATCGTAGGCATACCCATTCATCTTACGAAGCACACACACAAAGTCATTCTAGAGTTTAACCAAACAGTACTTGTCTCAAAAATGTTCTCTTAATGTCATGAAAAAAATTAGAAAGTACATCATTCTTTATTCTATTCAAAGTTTGTTTTTATTTATCATTTATCCTTCAGAGGGGCACCAATAAAAAGTACTTTGATTATGAAGGCACATTGCAGAATGTGGGTGCAGATAAAGTGATTTTAAGTTTTCCTTTACATATTATTATTATTATTATTATTATTATTATTATTATTAATTTGCAGGTCTGGGGATGCAACCCAGAGGCATTTGACCTCAGAGCTACACCCCCTGTCCAATTTTTTATTCTTTATTTTGAAACAGGGTCTCACTGAGTTGTTTAGGGCCTCACTAAGTAGCTGAAGCTGTCAGAGAACTGCGATCCTCTGATCTCAGCTTCTCAAACGCTGGAATTACAAGCGTGAGCCACCACACCATTTAAATTATTTTTTAAAAAGTAAAAGATGGTATAAGGTAAAGCTTGGGCTAGTCAGAAAAAAATTAAACCCTCTTCTCTCAAAAACAGTGTACATATACTTAATATATAAATATTTTACGACTATAAAAGTACATGTTCATGGCAAATAAAGAATACAATCAATATTAACTTGTTATGCATTATAAACCAGTTTTATGCAACCCTATAGCCAAATAATAAATTGATGAATTACAATTCTCATTATTAAAGCATAATTTTATAGTCTCTACTGAGAGAAGCTTTGTTCATTCCCTTAATATCTGCCATTGGGATCCTATTTATATATGTCAATAATATAAGCATCTGCCTTCCTAAGTTGTGTTGATTTCTCTGTACTGAGGATTTCTTTCTCCCACAGTCATTAGGTAGAGTCCTAGACAAAGACCACAGCTGACTCTAAAGGTCACACTAGAATAACAGGGGTCACTCTCATTTCTATGCAGAGGAAAGCAGAAGAGACTATACCTTAATTGCACTCTGTCCCATAAATCAATGAGTCATGTTTGTTTCCAAAATGGCATGGCTCTCACCAATTTTTACAGTGCTTTTTTTTTAAAATTGATTATTTATTTTTATGTGGATCATATTAAAAATGGCATACATTTAGACTGTGGTTAGTGTACTCTCCCACCCCTAATTCCCCTTCCTCGCCTCCCAAAAATGACTGTCCTGTGCTTTTTTTTTTTTTTACTTCTATTTTATTGGTGCACTGTATTCATACATCATAATGGGATAAAAAACAAAACAAAACAAAAAAAAAACCTTTTGTAGACATACATGCACACAACGCCCAATTAGCCCGTACCTGATTCCCACCCCTTCCCTCCCCATACCTCCTTCCCATGCTTGGCTTAGTGGTTGACATCTAGTATTATAGAAATTTATCCAAAATTAACAATGATAATCTCACAGAACAGTTTCATTTGTCTGATACCAAGCTTTTGATGACTTAAAGATAACATTTCAATATTTCTTTTTGCTTTCTTTCCTACCAGAGAATATTTTTTAGGTGAAACTATCATACATTTATTTATTTATTTTTCAGAAAAAAAATATATCCTAATATGGAATATGGACTCTAGATACCCAAAACGATCTCAAAAAAGAACAAAGCTAGAAGATGTATATTTTCTGATTTCAAACCATATAAAGCTACAATAATTGAAAGAGTATAGCACTGTTATTAAGGCAGATATATAAACCATTGGAGTTAAATAAAAGCCTAGAGATAAATTCTTCCATATATTGTCAAGTTATTTTTGACAAGGTTGCCACGAATATTTGGTGGAGGAAATAATAATCTTGTAACTAAATATTGTTGAAAAATAATAATTACATGAAAAAGAATAAAATCGAACCCTTACCTAACACCATATACAAATATTAACTCAAAATAGATAAAAGACCTAATTATAAATTTTAAGACTATAAACTTTTAGAAGAAAATCTGGGTCATAAAACCTCACAACATTGAAATTGGCAGTGATTTCTTGGATATGAATTCAATGGCACAGGCAACAGAAGGGTAAACAAACTCCCTAAAAAAAAAAAAAAATATATATATATATATATATATATATATATATATATATAGTATATCCAAAGACAATGTAAACAGAGTTAAAAGTTACTGATAGAATGGGATAAAATATTTCCAAATGCTATATCTGAAGGTATATTAGTATTCCAACTAGAAATCCTAAAAATTAGCAACAATAAAAGCCAACAATACAATTTAGAGATAGGTAAAAGACTAACATAAATAATGAATCTCCACAGATAACCAATCTTAGTTGTCTGTTGGATGGAAAATCTTGTTTCTCTGGTTCTGGTGTGTGTTACCTATTTCTTCTTTGTAGTTAATCTCGTTGAGTATTTTCGCTAGCGCTGGTTTTGAAGACATAAATTCCTTCAGTTTCTGTTTGTCATGGAAGCTTCTTATTTCTCCATCTTATTTTTCCATTTGATAGAAAGTTTTGCTGGGTAGGAAATTTTTGGCTGAAAGTTGTTTCCTTTCAGAGTTTGGAATATGTTACTCCAAGCCCTTCTGGCTTTCATGACTTGGTTTGGGAAGTCTGGAGTGATTCTAATTGGTTTGCCTCTGAATGTTACTTGGCCCTTTGCTTTTGTTGCCTTTAAGATTCTCTGCTTGGCTTCCACATTGCTCATTTTGACAATTATGTGGCATGGGGATCCTCTTCTCTGATCCTGTCTAAAGGGAGTTCTATAAGTTTCCTGGACCGGTGTATCGAGCTCTTGCTCTATGTTTGGATAATTTTCTGCTATTATTTCCTTGAAGAGATTGTTGATCCCTTTGGTTTCACCTTCTTTTCCCTCCTCTATTCCAATTATTCTTAGATTAGCTCTCTTAAAATGGGCCCATATTTCTTCAATGTCAGATTCCTGCTGTCGGATTTTTTTTCTAAATTAGAAACTATGCGTTCATTTTTGGAGTGAGCATCTTCTAAGAGCGAGATTCTTTTCTCCATGTGGTCTAATCGGTTGTTTGTACTTTGAATTGAGGACTTTACTTCATTAATTACATCCTTTATCTTTTTTTGGCTCTCTCTGAATTCTTTTTGAAACAGCTCTATTATTTCTACAGTTATTTTCCTGATTTGATCTTCTAGAAATCTCTGAATTTCTCTTTTATCGGGTTCTGATGTTGTGGGGTTGTGGGCATTCATTGCTCCATTGTTATTCCTCTTTCCCATGATTTTGAAAGTTTGTGCCTTCTCTGGGTTCTTCCCTTGGGTCACTAAGACTTCACTTAAGGTGCTCTGGATTTCAGTCCCCACTACACCTTTATTAGGTTGTATCACAGAGTCTCAGACCCAGGGAGTCAAATAAGGTTGCTTTAGATCATGGGGTTGCCAGGTTGGGCATTCTCCTATGGTGTGATATCTCTGCCACCGCCCCTCCCCCACTGGGTCAAGTCCCTGGGAGGGCAGTACTGGGATTTCTCCTCTAGGGGCCGCAATTTGACTTACTGTTGAGTGCGCTGATGGAGCTGTAGTGGAATCGGTGAATTCGCTGCTGTTGCCGCCGGTGGAAATATGGCACCGTTGCCACCCCATCGGCCTTGAGGCTGGCATATTTCTTCTCTGGTTTTGGGCTCTGCTCTGAGTCCCTGCAGGGTGTGCTGAGCCCAGCCACTGGGAGCTTTAGATGCTCCCTGCGCCGAAAAATCTTCCGAATCCTGCCCAGCTGTTCCACAGCGGCTCACCTGGGCTTGCTTTCTGCCGCTCCTCTCTAGAGCCTGGTGGGCTGTAGAGTGCATTGTTCTGGTGCTATCCGGTGAACTCGCCGCTGCCGCTGGCAGTAAGGCACTGCTGCCGCGTCCTTGGGCATGGGGCCGGCGTAACTCCTCTGTGGCTCTGAGCTCCGTTCTGAGTCCCCCTCATCTCTGGGGCCTGGTGCTGCCTGTCCTGTCCTTTTGAGAGAACAAACCGCAAAAGCATATTCAAGTAAAGACAGATGGCATAACCTTTTTTGAGAACAAGAGATAGAAGGGTGGTAGAGGTAATGCTTTGTGATTAAGTCCCTAAATTCAGATGGGAGGGAGGAGACAGCTTAGAGAGTGGAAAAAGGATATCCTTTCTACCTTCATATTTTAGCGTAGGGCCAGTTTTGCAAAGAAAGATAGCAGCAACCAACCTATACAATTTAGTCAAAGTCTTTGGTAATGTCAGAACAAAGTAGTAACATATCTTTTCTGAATTGTAGCCTACTTGACTTGCTAGAGATGTATATAATGATGATTTTTATAGGTCTCCTGGGTCTATGTTTTCTATATTAAGGCATGAGAGAAATGTACTCCCAATATACTGATATAGCAATCTCTCTAGAAAAACACAAGGTATTAATCCCACTTAATGACTATTAATTCATAGTAACCAATATAATTTTTTTAAATTAACTTACATCCCAAACTGTAGTATAATAAAGAAGGAAGAAAGTACAGAAGGCAAACCTGGGTTTTTGAAGGGAGAGTTAGTATCTTCACAATTTCATCTGCTGCTCTGGTTCCTGAGTTGTGGCTTACACAGACTCCAAACTAATTGCATTCAAATTAATGGTAGTAACAAAAATTTATCCTAAGTTCTGTGCATATATATATATATATATATATATATATATATATCTGCTAGTAATAGTACTACATAGGCCAACTATCTTTATGAGCAGCCAGGAAGGAATCAGTGGAGGAAAAATAAGTAGGAAGAGAAACTACTCTGTTGTTTGAAAGCAATGAGAAATTTCCCGGAAGGTCAGATCTTAGATATTCTTCATGTTTGTGAGCATTATGAAATTACATATGTATTATTAAATGTCTTTACAGATTCTACAGAGGGCTTTTAAAATTTCATATTCTTTTCTTATGGGAAAAAAGAAGAAAAGAAAAAAAAATAGTTGCTCAAATTATTCTTCATTGGTTGGCCACAAAAATGCAAAAACAGTAGGCCCTGTGAGAAGTCCAAACAGTCACTTAATTGGCATGACATATGATGCTGGAGACATTTGTGCTACACAGAACGCACATGCAACCTGTACCTTACATACTTACTGCAAGACAGTGATGCTACTTGTGTGCAGTAGCTTAAATGTAGGTGCTAATGAACCAGTTTGTTGTGATACTCGGGGCGGGCTGTATTTTGGAAACCATGTCACACTGTGAAGTCCTCTACTACAAAATGATTCTAGGAGATTTCTGCCTATGTCTGCTACTACTCCCTAATAGTTTGCTCAGGTTTTCTTATAGAGCCAATGTCTAGCAGAACTGAGTAATCATCCTCTTGATTCTCAAGCTGTTTCCACACACCATAAAACATTAAACTATGAATACTCCTCCTCTGCCAGTTCATCCTTCCAAAATCCAATGCACTATATTGGCTCAACAATAAAAGTTCTAGAAATCCATGTTAAGCAGTGTTTAAGATAGTATAGAATCAGAAGAAAGAGTGAGATACCACGGTTTGTAAAGAAGAATAAGCCCACCATACACTTGAGTTTTGTGGAAAACACACTATAAAAATATGGGGTAGTAATAGAGGTGGGGCTGCTCTTTATAAGATACTTTTAATTTATTCCTATCTTTTCTTAATTTTATATCATGATCAAGAGTCAGAGCAGAGCTGGGCGTGGTTGTGCATGCTTGTAATCCCAGCATTTGGGAGGCTGAGACAGGAGAATCATGGTTCGCAGACAGGCTCAGCTACTTAGTAAGGCCCTCTGCAACTTAGAGAAACTCTGTTTCAAAATAAGAATAAAAAATAGGGCTGGGGGTATAGCTCAGAGGTAGAATATCCCCTGGGTTGCATACCCCCCCACCCACACACACAGAGTCAGATCAGAAATCAATGAAAAAACAACAACAAATACAAAGGATCAACAAAAAGCTGATCTTTTGAAAAGACAAACAGAATTGATAAAGTCTTAGCCAACCTAACCAAAATCAAAATCAAGGGAGAATCCAAATAATTAAAATGTCAAATAACTAAATTAATATTAATAACTAACTTAACAACCATAAAGGAGGTATCAACACAGAGGGTAAATCCAAAGGATCATTAGAAACTATTTTGCAAATTTATACAGTAATAAACTAGAAAATAAAGAAGTCCACAGATTTCAATGCACATACAACCTACCTAAATTGAAGAGATTATACAGAAAACATACACCAACCACTAGCAAGCAAAGAAAGAAACAGCAATAAAAAGTCTTCCACAAATTTTAAAAAGAATCTAAGTCTCTCTTTTCTTGACTGTTTTTTCCTTTTTTTGTGTGATGGGGATTGACCACAGAGAGGCCCTCTTATCCCCAAGGTATATCCCAAGTCTGTTTTATCTTTATTTTGAAATAGGTATTTGATAACTTGATACGGACTTCACTAAGTTGCTGAGGCAGTCCTCAAATTCCCTGACTCAGCCCCCCTAGGGCTGGGATTACAGGTATGCATCACCACACTTGATTTGGTTTTCCCTTTTGTCAATGGCCAGTCCTATTGCTATTCCTCTCTATCTAAAGGCACTTTATATTTTATTTTATTTTATTTTATTTTATTTTATTTTATTTTATTTTGGTGATACTGGGGGTGGAACCCAAGGGCTTTCTACAACAGGGCTATAGTCTCAGACTTATTTTATATTTTATTTGGAAACAGGGTCTCACTAAGTTGCTGAGAGTTTTACTAAGTAGCTGAGGCTGGCCTCAAACCTGTGTGATCCTCCTATCTCAGCCTCCCAAGCATGAGGATTACAAGCGTGTGCCACCATGCTCAGTTTAAATGCACTTTCTAGCCGGGCGTGGTGGCGCACGCTTGTAATCCCCGCGCTTGGGAGGCGGAGACAGGAGGATCGCGCAGGTTCGAAGCCAGCCGTGCTGGCGTAAGAGACCCTGTTTCAAAAATATAAAATAGGTCTGAGTGTGTAGCCCGGAGGAAGGAGGGCTTCCAGGAACCCCAGTACCACCAAAAAAAAAAAAAAAAAATGCACTTTCTACCTTCTTTCTTTCTCAGTAACATATCTTGAAATGTAGCAATCTATTCCTTTTACTTATACCAGGAGTAGGCAAACTTTTTGTAAAGGGCAAATATTTAGATTTTATAAATGATAGCATCCTCTGTTATTTTATATACTGTCCTTTAAAAATCTAGACACTATTCCAGGATTAAGGGCAGTAACAAAAACATTTTCTAGAATCTGTAATGCACACTGGACTCTGACTTAAACTTCAAGAGCTGACTGAGCAATTCATTCACCTGAAGCTACTTTTAAAAAGCTACCAACCACCACAGGAAACTCCAAAGTTACTTTTCATACCTTGCCTGATTTGCACTTAGTAGCATTGACAAGATTAGTCACACCCACATGTAAATTTCTCTTTCCTTGGCAACTTCTGATAGGTTTCTAATACCTTCATCTCAATGTCCTTAATGGCTTTTGTGTCTCTATAGCCTTTCTAAATGCTGCAGTTCCCTAGAATTTTATCCTGTTCCTTCCAAGTACCTAATTTCCATCACTTCTCCCTCACAGCAACACATTGGATCAGAAGACTCTTCTTTCTTTTCCTTTGTGGTGCTGTGGGTTGAACCCAGGGGCAATCTACCTCTGAGCTATATCCCCAACCCTTTTTTGTTTTTTTTATTTTGAAACAGATTCTCACAAAGTTTCTGAGGGTCTCCCTAAACTTCTGGGTCCGGCCTTGAACTTGCAATCCGTCTGTCTCAGTCTCCCAAGTACAGAAATTACTGGAGTGTTCTACCATGCCCAGCTCAGAGGAGTCATATTAATACTACCTAATAATGGATGATTTTAGAATATATTGCTTTTATCTTATATTGTAATATGAATGGATAAAACTGTTTGGCAGGGTCATTTATTCATTTGTTTTTATTTTAGATGATAAAAGAAATGTTTAAGATAAATACACCTATTAATCTACATGTAGTATTAGATGGTACCAATAAGTATATGATTTTTAATGCCTTACAACTGGAAATCAATGTAGATGAATACAGAATTATTATTTGAAATACTGTATTCATGTATGAATATGTAGCTTGCATCTTTACATTTGTCCCACATAAGACATTTTTTAGTATTTAAAAATCTTTATTTGAATTGAACTGTTTGTTTAAGAAGCATTTTAATTGAATTAAGTTTCTAATTTTGATTTCTATCTGCATTTGGAAATTTGAAAATATACTTAATCTAAATTTTTTTTGTTTTTACACTAAAAAATAAAAAAAACCTTCCATCAAGAAAAGTCCAAGTCCAGATAGATTCCCAGATGAATTCTACAAAATCTTTACAGAAGAACTAAACCCAATTCTTCATAAATTACTCTGTAAAATAGAAAGAGATTAAATTCTTTCAAACTCCATTTATAAAGCAAGTGTCACATTAATATAAAATCAAATAAACATATCTGAAGAAAACTATGGACAAATATCATTGATGAGCATAAATGTAAAAATTATAAAAAAAATATTGTGATATAGATTCAAAACCTATCGATAAAATTGTACACATGACCAGGTTGGTTTTATTCCAGGGATACAAGGCTTGCTCAAGGTATACCAGTAAATACATATAATTTACCACATAGATACAACTAAGTAGAAAAATCACATAATTATCTCAATAGATGCTAAAAATGTATAACAAAATCCAACAGCCATACATGTTAAAACAAAGCATAAAAATGGAAGAGAAAGAATTTATGTCAGCATCATAAAGGCAATATATGATAAATTCAAAGCCAACATATTAAAATTATTAAACTTTAATAATTTACCTTAAAATCAGGAACAAGACAAGAATGCCTATTTTCAACACTCCCTTTCAATATAGCACTCAAAATTCTAGCCAAAGCAATAAGTTAAGAGTAGGAAATAAGATAATACAAATAGAAAAAGGTGAACTAAAATTATCTCTATTTAAAGATTATATGTTTCTATACTTAGAAGACCCAAACATTCAACAAAAATATTTCTAGAGCTGATTAAGGGAGGGGGAGGGAAGGGCTAGGGATTAAGGAGGGGCTGATTGGGTAATGTATGTGTGTATATCTCCACAAGTTTTTATCCCATTAAGATGTATGACTACAATGCACCAATAAAAATTTATTTAACAAGAAAAAAGAAATTCAGCCAAACAGAGGGAGAAAAAAATGTAGTTTTTTTTATACACCAATCATGAATTCACAGAAATCCAGAAATAATCCCATTCACAATAACCTCAAGAACAATAAAAGACCTATGAATAAATATGACCAAGAAAGTAAAAGATCTCTATGATGGAAATTATAAAGCACCAAAGAAAGAAATTCAAAAACATCTTAGCAGATGGAAAGATTCCCCATGCTCTTGGAAAGGCAGAATAAATATTATCAAAATGGCCATTCTACCAAAAGTGATCTATAGAATCAATGCAATCCCTATTAAAATATCAATTATTATTCACAGAGCTAGAAAATTCAGTTCTAAAATTCATATGGTAAAACAAAATCCAGAATACCTAATATTATTTTGAGCAAAAAGAATGGAAATCAAATTAACAAACTAATGAATATCTATGTTTATAGCTGTACAATTCACAATTGTGAAATTATGAAATTAGCCAAAATGTCCACCAACAGGTGAATGGATTACAAAACTATTGGTTATATATATACAATAAAATTTTACTCAGTCAATAAAAAGAAAAAAATATCATTTTTAAGAAATGAATGCTAAGTGAAATTAGTCAGTCACAAAAGATAAAAAATTAAATGATCTCCTTAATATGTGGAAGCTAGGAAGAAAAAGGGTCACAGCAGAAATTCTAGATGAAGGAGAAACTGTAGATGAGTAAATAAGGTGACCTAACTGAGGGGGATTGGAGGGGAAAGAAAAATTTCCTAATGTACATGATGTACATTCATAACCATATCAAAGTCAATCAGTAAGCCAAACATGAGGACTGAGGGTGGAGGAAATGGGGTAGTAACTGGGTAAGGCTAAATGAGTGATGTGTGCATGTATGCCTACACCATCTTATACACCATTAAGATGTATGCAATACACCAATAAAATATTAAAAAAATAAGAACCATGCAAGAGACACTTTATATTATAGAGCTATAGTAATAAAAGTATCATGGTATTTTCATAAAAACAGATACGTAAACCAATACATTATGTACATATATAAGAATACCAATGCCAATCTCAGTATCTTCTATGGAGAAGGGGGTATAGAAAGGAACCTGGGAGAAAGCCCACCAAGTGTTATATGTATGACACTATCACTGAGAACTATGATGTGAAACTATAATGCACCAATTAAGGTATTTTAAACACTAAACCAGTGAAAAAGAATAGAAGATACAAAAACAAATCCACACCCTTAGAGCCAATTAAAATTTTTTACAAAGATTCCCAAAACATTTTTTTGGAAAAAAGACAACCTTTTTTAACATATAATGTTGGGAAAACTGGTTATCCATTTGTAGAAAATGGAGTGAAATTTCAACTTGTACAAAAGCCAATTCAAGAGGATCAACAGGTGTAAATTAAACCAGATACTTGACTTTTGTTGTTGTTGTTGTTGTTGTTATTGTTGTTTTCCAGCAAAAATAACCGTGCAGGAGACATCACAGTTCCTGACTTCAAATTATACTACATATAGTAATAAAAAATCACATGGATTTAGCAGAAGAAATGACAGACTAATGAAACAAAATAGAAAATATGGAAACAAATCCACACATTTATAGCCAATTGATTTCCAACAAAGGTGCCAAACACATATATTGGAGAAAAAAACAGCCTTTTCAACAAATGGACCAAGGCTCCACCATATAGCTACAGATAGAAATTTCCTCAATAAGACCATAAAGCTCAGGATATTAAAACAAGAGTTAATAAGTTGGATAGTATTAGTTTCTATTCAGCAAAGGAAAATATCAAGAGTCTAAAGAGAGAGTCTGCAGAATGGGAGAAGATCATTGCCAGATATTTATCTGATAGAGAACTAATACCTACAATATACAAAGAATTTAAATTATTTAACATTAAAACAAAATAAAACAACAAAACCAACAAGATTCACAATTGTTCAACTGCACAATAAAAAATTGGCAATTGAACTAAATACACTTTTTAAAAGAAGTGTAAAGGGCCAATAAATATATGAAAAAACGTTCAATATCATTAGCAATCATGGAGCTACAAATAAAAAATGTATGCAGATTTCATCTAACTCCAATTAGAATGGCAACTATCATGAATAAAAACAAGCCGGGCATAGTGTGGTGATGCACACTTGTAATCCTAGCATTCGAGCATTTGGGAGGCTGAGACCAGAGTTTGGGGACAACATGAGCTACTTAGTGAGGCCCTCCACAATTTAGTAAGACCCTGTTTCAAAATAAAGAATATATAATAGGGCAGGGGTGTAGCTCAGAGGTCAAATGCCCCTGGGTTCTATCCCTAGATGCGAAAAAAAAAAAAAAAAAGAATAAATGGTGTGGTGAGGATGTGGAGAAACAGAAACTCTTCTACACTGATGGTAGGATTGCAAATTAGTGAAGCTATAATGGAGATCAGTGTAAGCATTACTCAGAAATCTGGGAATGAATCCACCATATGATACAGCCACACCACACCTGAGCATTTTTTCAAAGGGTCTGAAATCAGAATGTTATAGTCAACATGCATGTCAATGTTAATAGTACCACAATTCACAATACACAAATCATTGAAATAACCTATATGTCCATCAACAAATGAATGGATTACAAAATTATGGTATATATACTCAATATAATTCTACTCAGCAATAAAGAAGGACAAATTATGTCATTTCCAGAAAAGTGGATAGACCTGGAGAACACTGAGTTTAACCAGTCACAGAAAGTAAATGGGCATATATTTCTCCCATATCTGTAAGCTATGGAGTAATCAGGATAAATAAGGAACTTAAAATAGTGGAGGAAAAGCTCCAGTACAGTGATGGAAGGAGCAGATAAATGAAGAAAAATTTCCATTGAATTTATGTATATATGTGAAATTCCCAATGCCAATATGAATATCATGTACAAGAAAGGGGAGGAGTGGGGAGGGAACTGGAGGGTCCTGTGTGCATGTAAGTACCACTCTGAACTACATAATTTGTGAGATTATAATGCAGAAATAAAAATAATTTTTTAAAAAGGAACCAAAACCAGACTTGATTAACATAATCTTTTTTTCCTTTCCTTTTCTTTTTTTGAATCTGGCATTCCACAAACATAAAAACTATATACTATATACCAGCTCTCCCACTGAGCTGCATCTTCAACCTTAGCATGTCTTTTATAGATTTGGAAACCAAAAACACTGAAGTCCAGTTCAATAGAGACACTTCAATAAACCTATATCTGGATTCTGTATCATATGAAAAAAAAGAGCCTGCAACAAAGACTTAAAATAATCAGTGATGTACACTTGGATTAATAATAATGGGCTCAAATGCCTTTATACGTCAAGAATAAAGCCGCATTCTTGTATCCACAGATAAAATGGAAATGAAATGAAATGCTGGCAGCAACTTTACAGATCTGCAGAGAAAAGGTTGAGTCTCTGATAACAACTCCTCCCTTGGGACAACAGGATTGCTATGAGTAAATCAAGCAAGTCAAGGGTTACAATAATATGCCACAGAGACTGTTTCTGAACACTACTGACATGATCCCTGGGCAGCAAAGAGGCAAAAAAGAACTGAATATATTTGTTTTAATTAAATTTAAAAAAACCTTAAAAACCAGTAAGTTCAAGATAGCTCATCCATTCCCCATCAAGATTCAGTCCTTACTCTGCAGCAGGCCCGGGTTTGGAAAGAAGGAGGCAGCCAATGACTTTCATGGAGAAACTAATGCACTCACCTGTCTTACACTAGCTCACCTATATGCTGTTGTGTGGAGTCAAAAATGAGCATAGTTAAATTCAGAAATAGAAGCCAAAAGTCATCTTGTCTTCAGCGTGCTGATCTACTATGTGACACATGCTATGCTTCTGCTGCTCTCACATCAGTGAATCTATGCAAATGATTCTTTTGTTAGTTTGCTCAGAATATGGAAACAGATATGTAGCATACCCAGTGTCTCTTTGGCAATCACTTTTAAAATAAAAGGACAGTTTCCATTTCAACACAAAAATGTAATAACCAAAAGGTGAATGGATGTCAACATAAATAAGCAAATGAAAGAAATTAGCTTGTTTAAAAGAGAAAATGTATTTGTGTAAAACCTAGACTCAATGTAATTTTTAAAAAAATCTAAATATTTGACCTGCTACTTTAAACAAAATCAGAATGGAGTGTGTACTGGCTGATTTATTCCATGTTATATTGCTTTTTTTGCATACTTTTTCACCCAAATGGCCCTGGTGGGAAAAATAAATCACCTGTACAGTCCACGTGTTAGCCACATCAATCCTAATTAAGATGTGTGTCCAACTTAATCCAAGTAACTACACTTATCTTACACAACCTAATACGATGTGAAAATAACTCTGCAAATACTTTCTCCACAGAGTACTCTGGTTACAAGCTTCTAACTGCAGACTCTACTTCCAAACAGTCCATTTGGAGGAATCCTGAAATAGCCAAGTTATAGATCATAGTGATAACTGAACTGGCTGTTGAATGATGGATGTGAAAATACAATTAGCCAGTAATGGTGGTGTATAACTGTAATCCCAATACTTGGGAGAAGAAAGGAGGATCATCAGTTCTTGGTCCAACCCCAAAACCAAGTGAATCTTTCCATAAAACTTAGTGAGACCCTGTTTCAAAATAAAAATCAATCAATCAATAAATAAAATAGGGCTGGGTTATAACTTAAAGGTAGAATGTTCCTGGGTCCAATCTGTAATAGCACATATATAAACATACAAATACACATGCATATATATGCATATAAATGAAATTATTATAATTTATGTGTCTTTTGCTTTTCAAATTTTTTCATCAGCTGCTGCAAAACTGTATGTGAAACATTATAGTAGTACCAAAGGTCATGAAAATTTTCTTCTCTTTCAATTGGAGAATTTCCATAGGTATTCCTAACTTCACTCTTAAGATGAC
Organism: Muscardinus avellanarius; assembly: GCF_963383645.1. NCBI lineage: Eukaryota > Metazoa > Chordata > Mammalia > Rodentia > Gliridae > Muscardinus > Muscardinus avellanarius. The sequence goes on along the minus strand of NC_137800.1, from coordinate 53,655,410 downwards.
AAAGGAAATATCTAATCAAATACTTGCTAAAACACAATAAAGATAATGATAGTGATGCCACCTCCATCTCGCCCCATATTTATCCAGTTCGATACTTTGAAGATCATTCTCAACTTTGTCTTCTGATATACTATTTTTGATATTTAAATTGTTTAATAATATACAGATTAACTTATTTATAAAAAACTTACTGAAGAAAATTCCAAATTAAAATGTATCCTCGATTATCCTTTTCTTTTAATTATTTGAGATTGAACACAACAGTACTCTACTACTGAGCTATATTCCCAATCCTTTTACGTTTTCCTTTTATTTTCTGACAGGGTCTTCTTAAGTATACTGGAACAGCCTCGAACTTGAGATTTTCCTGCCTTAGCCTTCCAAGTTGCTGGGATGACAGGTGTGTGTCCTAAATTACTCATTTTGGAAAAATTAGTGGGGAAAAATAATCAGCCTGAACCTAACATTTCTTTTTTATGGAGCTGTCTGTTACTTTTTACCTCACTCCTATTTCCTGTATTTGTTCTCTATGACTGAAATCTTGGTTTTCATTTTTTAGTTAATGACTAAGTTTATTAGGCACCTTTAGTTACTACAAAGAATACCTGAGATAATAAAATTAGAAAGAGATAAGGTCTATTTTGGCTCATTTTGGGAGGATTCAGCCTATGATGACTGAACCCACCATTACTTCGAAATTATGTGGAGGCAGTTATGGGGAGGCAGAAGTTACAGGGAGGTTTTGCCTGGCAAAACTGCTTACTTCAAAGTCACTGATCTGGCTATACCTCTCCTGGATATCTTTCCAAAGGGCTTGAAATCAGAGAAGTAGATTAATATATGCATACCCATGTTCATAGCAGCACAATCTATAATAGCCAAAACATGGAACAAACCTAGATCTCCATCAACAGATGAATGGATTGGAACATTATGGCTAATACACACAATGGAATTGTATTCAGCTATAAAGAAGAATAAAATAGACTTCCGGGAAGATGGCGACTTAGGAAAGCAGAGTTTATGAGTCCCGCTAACACTTGATCTCTATTGCTACAAAATAGTGCTTTTCATAGCCAGAAAACACCATCAGCAGATAAATAAAAACTGTAAATACAAGGGACAGAGAAAAGGAAGGCTAGAAGAACAACCAGAGACCAGAAAAGAAACTTGCCCGCACTGCAGCAGAGGAGCCACACTGACACCATCTTCCCTTGTAGCACCAGGCTCCAGAGAATAAAGAGACTCAGAAGAGAGGTCAAAACCAGAAAAGAAATATGCCACCCTCATGGCCAAGGGCGCAGCAGCAGCGCCATATACCAGCAGTAGTGGAGAGTTCATCGTCCCTGCCCTAGCTCAGATAGGCTCACTCAACAACTCACCAGGCTCTAGAGAGTAAAGGTAAACCATGATCTGAAGTGAGTAGCTTTGGATCATCCAGGTGTAATTCAGAAGTTTTTTCAGCACAAAGAACCTCTAAAACTCCCAGTGGTCAAGCTCAGCACGCCCTCCAGAGACTCTGAACAGAGATCAAAACCAGAAAAGAAATACACCAGCCTCACGGCTGAGGGCGTGACAGCAGCGCCATATAGCCAGCTATGGCAGCGAGTCTTCTGGGTCTGCAACATCTCCAGATCAGCCCACTCAACAACCATGAGTGAAATTGCAGACCCCAAAGGAGAAATCCCAGTATTGTACCCTCAGGGACTTGCACAGCTTTAATAATCTGCCTAGGTCAGAGATTTTTCAATCCAATCCAGTGAAGGAGTAGTGGTGGCAGATATACCATACCATAGTCACAGGTCCCCATGAGAAAACACCCAGCCTGCCCCCCATGGTCTCACACAGCCTCCATTAACTCCCTGGGTCTGAGACTTTGTGATACAACCCAGTAAAGGAGTGGTGGTGACTGAGATTACCATAGACTGAGATCCAGAGCACCTTAGGTAAAGTTGTAGTGACCCAGGGAAGAACCCAGAGAAGGCACAAACTTCTGAAATTGTGGAAAAGAGGAATAACAATGGAGCAATGAACACCCACAACCCCACAACAAGAGAACCTGATAACACAGAAATTCAGAGATCTCCAGAGGACCAAATCAGGAATATAACTGTAGAAATAATAGAGGACCTTTAAAAGGAAATTTGAGAGTCTAAAAGAAATAAAGGATGCAATCATTGAAGTAGAGGCCTCAATTCAAAGTATAAACAATCAATTAGACCACATGGAGAATAGAATCTCACTCCTTGAAGATGATCACTCCAAAAATGAATGCATAGTTTATAATTTTAGAAAAAAAATTTGAAAGCAGGAATTTGATATTAAAGAAATATGGGCCATTTTAAGAGAGCTAACATAAGAATAATTGGAATAGAGGAGGGAAAAGAAGGTGAAGCCAAAAGGATCAATAATATCTTCAAGGAAGTAACAGCAGAAAATTTTCCAAACATAGAGTAAGAGGTTGATACACAGGTCCAGAAAAATTATAGAACTCTCTTTATACAGGATCAGAGAAAAGGTTCCCCATGCCACATAATTGTCAAAATGACCAATGTGGAAGCCAAGGAGAGAATCTTAAAGGCAACAAAAACAAAAGGCCAAGTGACATTCAGAGGCAAAACAATTAGAATCACTTCAGACTTACCAAACCAAGTCATGAGAGCCAGAAGGGCTTGGAGTAACACATTCCAAACTCTGAAAGAAAACAATTTTCAGCCAGAAATTGTCTACCCAGTAAAGCTTTCTGTCAAATTAGATGGGGAAATTAAAAGCTTCCATGACAAACAGAAATGGAAGGAATTTGTGTTTTCAAAACCAGCACTAGAGAAAACATTCAAGGAGATTAACTACAAAGAAGAAATAGGTAATACATGCCAGAAAAAAAAGAAACAAGATGTTCCATAACAGACAACTAAGCAAAGAAGAATACACAGTATCTCAAACTGAAAGAAAATCCTAACATGTTAAGAATTAAAGATTATCTCTTTATAATCACACTGAATATAAATGGCCTCAACTCCCCAATAAAAAAACATGAAGTGGCAAAATAGATTAGAAACCAGAATCCATCCATCTGGTGATTACAAGAAACACACCTTACAAGTAAAGACAGAAACAACCTCAAGGTAAAGGCTTGAGCAAGTTATTCCATGCTAATGGAACTTGAAGGCAAGCAGGAGTATCAACTATGATATCAGACAAGTTAGACTTCAAAACTAAACTTATTAGAAGAGAAAAAGAAGGTAATATTTTACTGGTAAAATGAATAATATAGCAAGAGGAAATAACAATAATCAATATCTATGCCCCAAACATAGGTCCAGGTACTTTTATAAATCAAACTCTATATGACATGAAGTCACACATAAATGCCAATACAATAATACTGGGGAATTTCAACATATCTCTCACAACAATAAACCAATCTTCCATCAAAAGGTCAGTAAAGATGCCTCAGAACTAAAGAACAGCATTAACCAAATGGACCTGTTGGAAACATATAGAATATTTCACCCAACTACAGCAGAGTTTACATTTTTCTCAGCTGTCCACAGAACCTTCTACAAAATAGATTACATCTGGGTACACAAAATGAGCACTACCAAATTAAAAAAAAATGTTATATACTTCCAAGTGTCATTTCAGACCATAATAAAATGAAACTATAAATCAAATATAAGAAGTCCCAGAGAAACAAAATAAACATGTTGAGACTGAACAACACCCTTCTGAATGAAGAATGGGTCATAGAAGTTGTAAGAGGTGAAATCAAGAAATTTCTAGAAACAAATGAAAATAAAGATACAACATATCAAACCTCTGGGACACTTTGAAGGCAGTATTAAGAGGAAAATTTATGGACTTCCGGGAAGATGGCGATGGAGGAAAGCGGCACTTACAAGTCCCGCTAACAATTGAACTCTATTACCACAAAACCAGCACCTTTCAGAGCCAGAAAACACCACCAGCAAAGAAATAAAAATGGTAAATACAAGGGACAGAGAAAAAGGGCTGGAAAAACAAGACACCAGAAAAATACCAGCCTGAAGTGCCGTGCCCGCTGCGGCGCGGAGCGGCCGGAGCAGCCAGAGCGGCCAGAGCCACAGTGCAGAGCAGTTGGAGCCACATTGCGAAGTGGCCGGAACGGCCGGAACAGCCAGAGCTACAGCTCGGATTGGCTGGAGTGGCAGCGCAGAGTGGCCGGAGCGGAGCGGAGCGGCCGGAGCAGCTGGAGTGGAGCGGCTAGAGCAGCCGAGCAGAGCGGCCAGAGCAGCCAGAGTGGAGTGGCCAGAACCGCCTGAGCAGCCAGAGCTGCATCACAGAACAGCCGGATCAGCCGGAGTGGCCAGACCCACGGCACAGAGCAGCCAGAGCCGCAGCGCAGAGTGGCCAGAGCAGCCGGAGCAGCCAGAGCCATGGTGCGGAGCAGCCAGAGCGGCCGGAGTGGTGCAGCCTACATCTCCCCTAGCAGCACCAGGCTTCAGAGAGGAGGGAGACTCAAAACAGAGATCAAATCCAGAGAGGAGGTACTCTGGCCTCGCGGCCTAGGATGCAGAAGCAACGTCTTACTGCTGGCGGCAGCGGCGAGTTCACCGGACGGCCCTAGACCAATCCACTCAACCAGCCACCAGGCGCCTGTGAGGAGGTGTGAACAGTGAGCCGAGGTGAGCAGGTTCTGAACAGCCGGGTGGCAGTCAGCAGTTTTGTTGGCGCAGGGAACATCTAAAGCTCCCAAAGGCCGGGCACAGCACAACTGGCAAGGACTCAGAGCGGAGCTCAAAACCAGAGAAGAAATACGCCGCATCACGGCCGAGGACGTGGGAGTAGTGCCATATTGCCACTGGTAGCAGCAGCGAATCCAATGAGTTCACTACAGCTCCATAAGCGCACTCAACAACCGTGAGTCAAATTGCGGCCCCTAGGGGAGAAATCCCAGTACTGCACTCCCAGGGACTTGCTCAGATAGTCTCCCTGGGTTGGAGATTTTAGCAGTGCAGCCCAGTGGGGGAGTGGCAGTGGCAGAGATATCATACAATAGTCACAACTCCCCGCTGGAGAACGCCCAACTTGGCACCCCCCACGGTCTAAGCAGCCTTGATTGACTCCCTGGGTCTGAGACTTTGTGATACAACCCAGTAAAGGAGTAGTGGTGACTGAGATACCACAGACTCAAGATCCAAAGCATCTTAAGTGAACTCGTAGTGACTCAGGGAAGAACCCAGAGAAGGAACAAAGTTACAAAATCATGGGAAAGAGAAATAAAAATGGAGCAGTGAATGCCAACAACCCTACAACATCAGAATCTGATAACACAGAAACCCAAAGATCTCTAGAAGATCAAATTAGGAAAATAACTTTAGAAATAATAGAGGACTTTCGAAAAGAATTCAGAGAGAGTCAAAAAGAGATAAAGGATGCAATTAATGAAGTAAAGGCCTCAATTCAAAGTATAAACAACAGATTAAACCACATGGAGAATAGAATCTTGCTTCTTGAAGATGATCATTCCAAAAATGAACGCATAGTTCCTAATTTAGAAAAAGAATACCCAACAGCAGGAATATGACATTGAAGAAATATGGGCCCATTTCAAGAGAGCTAACCTAAGAATAATTGAAATAGAGGAGGGTAAAGAAGGTGAAACCAAAGGAATCAACAATCTCTTCAAGGAAGTAATAGCAGAAAAATTTCCAAACATAGAGCAAGAGGTTGATACATAGGTCCAGGAAACTTATAGAACTCCCTTTAGACAGGATCAGAGAAGAGGATCCCCATGCCACATAATTGTCAAAATGACCAATGTGGAAGCCAAGGAGAGAATCTTAAAAGCAACAAAAACAAAAGGCCAAGTGATATTCAGAGGCAAGCCAATTAGAATCACTCCAGACTTCCCAAACCAAGTTATGAAAGCCAGAAGGGCATGGAGTAACATATTCCAAACTCTGAAAGAAAAAAACTTCCAGCCCAAAATTTCCTACCCAGCAAAATTATCCATCAAATTAGATGGGGAAATAAGAAGCTTCCATGACAAACAGCAACTGAAGAAATTTATGTCTTCAAAACCAGCGCTAGAGAAAATACTCAAGGATATTAACTGCAAAGAGGAAATGGCTAATACACGCCAGAACCAAAGAAACAAGAATTCCCATCCAGCAGACAACTAAGCAAAGAAGAATAAACAGTATCTCAAACAGAAATAAGATCTTAACATGTTGGGAATAAAAAATTATCTCTCTATAATCATACTGAACGTAAATGGCCTCAACTCCTCAATAAAAAGACATAAAGTGGCAAAATGGATTAAAAGCCAGAATCCATCCATCTGCTGCTTACAAAACACACCTTACAAGTAAAGATAGGAACAAACTCAAGGTAAAGGGCTGGAGCAAGGTAATCCATGCTAATGGTACTCGAAGACAAGCAGGAGTAGCAACTATGATATCAGACAAGTTAGACTTCAAACCCAAACTTATTAGAAGAGACAAAGAAGGTCACATTTTACTGGTAAAAGGAACAGTCCAGCAAGAGGGCAAGAGGAAGTAACAATAATCAACATCTCTGCCCCAAACATAGGGGCAGCTACTTTCATAAATCAAACTCTTTGTGACATGAAGTCACACATAAATCCCAACACAATAATACTGGGAGACTTCAACACAGCTCTCACAATACTAGACCAGACAAAGGGTCAGTAAAGATATCTTAGAAATAAAGAACACCATTAACCAAATGGACCTGTTGGACACATATAGAATATTTCACCCAACTACAGCAGAGTTTACATTTTTCTTAGCTGCTCACAGAACCTTCTCCAAAATAGATCACATCCTGGGACACAAAATTAGCACTAGCAAATTTAAAAAAATGTTACATCCTTCCCTGTGTCATTTCAGACCATAATGGAATGAAACTAGAAATCAACTATAAGAAGACCTAGAGAAACAACATAAACATGTGGAGACTGAACACCACACTTCTGAATGAAGAATGGGTCGTAGAGGATGTAAGAGGTGAAATCAAGAAATTTCTAGAAACAAATGAAAATAAAGAAACAACATATCAAAAACTCTGGGACACTTTGAAGGCAGTATTAAAGGAAAATTTTTATCACTGAGTGCTCACATAAGAAAAACAGAAAATCTTCAAATAAATAGCCTTATGACACACCTCAAAGCCCTTGAAAAGCAGGAACAATTGAACCCAAAGCCAGCAGAAGACGGGAAATTATTAAAATTAGAGCAGAAATTAACGAAATAGAGAATAAAAAAAATACTTAAAATCAACAAAATCAAAAGCTGGTTTCTTGAAAAAATTAACAAGATTGATAAACCATTAGCCAACCTAACTAAAAGAAAGAGAGAATCAACCCAAATTATGAAGATAAGGGATGAAAAAGGAGACATTACTACTGACAGCATAGAAATCCAGAGGATTATCAGAAACTAATTTGAAAAACTATACTCCTACAAAATGGAAAATCTGGAGGAAATCAACAACTTCCTAGATAAATACAACCTTCCTAAACTGAGTCAAGAAGATATAGAACACTTAAACCAACCAATAACAGTCAAAGAGATTGAAACAGCAATAAAGAGCTTACCATCAAAGAAAAGCCCAGAACCAGATGGTTTCCCAAGTGAATTCTATAAAACCTTTAGAGAAGAACTAATCCCAATACTACTCAAACTATTTCAGGAAATAGAAAAAACTGGGACTCTCCCAAATACATTCTATGAAGCCAACATCACACTAATACCAAAACCGAATAAAGACAGTTCAAGGAAGGAAAACTACAGGCCTATATCTCTGATGAACTGGGATGCAAAACTATTAAACAAAATACTAGCAACAGGCATTCAAAACCACATCAAGAAAATCATTCACCAGGGCCAGGTAGGGTTCATCTCAGGGATGCAAGGCTGGTTCAATATACAAAAATCAATCCATGTAATTCATCACAAACAGAATCAAAGACAAAAACCACATGATCATCTCAATAGATGCTGAAAAAGCATTTGATAAAATTCAACATCCATTTATGATAAAAACATTGCAGAGAACTGGGAATAGAAGGAACATATCTCAACATTATTAAGGCAATCTACAATAAGCCCACTGCCAACATCATATGAAATGGGGAAAAACTTCAAGAATTCACACTAAAAACTGGAATGAGACAAGGATGTCCACTATCACCACTTCTCTTCAATATAGTACTAGAGACTCTAGCCAGAGCAATAAGGCAAGAAAAGGAAATCAAAGGAGTACAAATAGGAAAAGAAGAACTTAAGCTTCACTATTTGCAGATGACATGATACTATATTTAGAAAACCCAACAAACTCAAGCAAAAGGCTTATAGAACTGATCAACAAATTCAGCAAGGTATCTGGATACAAAATCAATCTTAAAAAATCAGAAGCTTTCCTGTACACCAACCAAAAATCCACTGAAAAAGAAATTCAGAAAACACTTCCACTCAGGATCTCCCACAAAAAAAATAAAATACCTAGGATTAAACTTGACCAAGGAGGTAAAAGATCTCTTCAAAGAAAATTATAAAACACTGAAAAAAGAAATCGAAGAAGATCTTAGAAGATGGAAATATCTTCCATGTTCATGGATAGGCAGAATAAATATCATTAAAACGGCCATCCTCCCAAAAGTTATCTACAGATTTAATTCAATGCCCATTAAACTACCAAGATCATTCCTCACAGACATAGAAAAATCAGTTCTTAAATTTATCTGGAATAACAAAAAGCCCAGAATAGCCAAGGTAGTTCTCAGCAACAAAAACCACGCAGGAGGAATCACAATACCTGGCTTTAAACTATACTACAAAGCCATTGTAATAAAAACAGCATGGTACTGGCAAAAGAACAGATATATAGACCAATGGAGCAGAATAGAAGACCCAGAAACAAGTCCACACACTTTCAGCCAATTGATTTTTGACAAAGAGGCCAAAAACATATGCTGGAAAAAAGATAGCCTCTTCAACAAATGGTGTTGGCAAAACTGGTTAACCATATGCAGAAAATTGGATGTTAATCCCACTTTTTCACCCTGTACAAAAGTCAACTCGCGATGGATCAAAGACTTGGAAATTAAACCAGAGACTTTGAAGCTCCTTGAAGAGGGCATAGGTCCAACACTACAACACATAGGCACAGACAAACATTTCCTCAACAAGACCCCAAAGGCACAACAAATTAAAAGAAGAATCAATACATGGGATTGCATTAAACTGAAGAGTTTCTGTTCAGCAAAGGTAACTATCAGGAATCTCAATCGAGAGCCAACAGAATGGGAGAAGATTTTTGCCACCTACAGCACTGATAGAGGACTAATATCTAGAATATATAGAGAACTCAAGAAACTCAACACTAAGAAAACAAAGCATCCAATAACAAAATGGGCAAATGAACTAAATAGACACTTCACAAAAGAAGAAATTCAAATGGCCAATAAATGCATGAAAAAATGCTCAACATCACTGGCAATCAGAGAGATGCAAATCAAAACTACCCTGAGATTTCACCTAACTCCAACTAGAATGGCCATCATTCAAAACACAAACAACAACAGATGCTGGCGAGGATGTGGAGAAGTGGGAACTCTAAGACATTGTTGGTGGGATTGCAAATTAGTGCAACCACTTTGGAAAACAGTATGGAGAATCCTCAGAAGAATGGGAACAAATCTTCCATTTGATCCAGCAATACCACTGTTGGGTATCTACCCAAAAGAAAAGAAATCAAACTACCAAACTACCAAACTAATGCATGTGTATCTATGTTCATAGCTGCACAATTCACCATAGCCAAACTATGGAACCAGCCAAGATGTCCATCAACAGATGAATGGATTACAAAACTGTGGGATATGTACACAATGGAATTTTACTCAGCCAACCAAAAAAAAAAAACAAAAACTCAATTACATCATTTTCAGGGAAATGGATGGAACTGGAGGACATTATGCTAAGTTAGATTAGTCAGGCACAAAAAATAAGAAATCAGATGCTTTCCCTAATATGTGAGAGTTAGGGAGAAAAGAGGAGCAAACAAGACAACCTAAAGGAGGAGAAAGGAGGGGGGAAGAGGAAAATCTCTAAAGCTCACAATGTACTTAAACATATCGAAGTCAATCACTAAGCCAAGCAAGGGAGGGAGGGACGGGGAGGGAATGGGGTGGGATTTGGGTAGGGGTTAAATCAGCGATGAGTACATGTTTGTACACACAAGTTTTTTACCCCAATAAGTTGTATGAATATAATGCACCAATAAAAAAATTAAAAAATAAATAAATAAAAAATAAGAGGAAAATTTATAGCACTGAGTGCTCACATAAGTAAAACAGAAACTCTTCAAAAAAAGAACCTAATGACACACCTCAAAACCCTTGAAAAGCAGGAACATTGGACCCCAAAGCCAGTAGAAGACAGGAAATTATTAAAGTTAGAGCATAAATTAATGAAACAGAGAATACAAATACAATATAGAAAATCCTCAAAACCAAAAGCTGGTTTCTTGAAGAAAGTAACAAGATTGATAAACCACTAGCCAACATAACTAAAAAGAAGAGAGAATCAACCCAAATTATGAAGATAAGAGATGAAAAAAGAGACATTACTACTGACAGTGCAGAAATCCAGAGGATTATCAGAAACTACTTTGAAAAACTATACTCCAACAAAATGGAAAATCTGGAGGAAATTGACAACTTCCTATATAAATACAACATTCCTAAACTGAGTCAAGAAGATATAAAACACTTAAACCAACCAATAACAACCAAAGAGATTGAAACAGTAATAAAGATCTTACCATCAAAGAAAAGCCTAGGACCAAATGGTTTGCCAAGTGAATTCTATAAAACCTTTATAGAAGAGCGAAACCAAATACTTCTCAAATTATTTCATAAAATAGAAAAAAAACCAGGACTCTCCCAAATACATTCCATGAAGCCAACATCACACTAATATCCAAACTGAATAAAGACAGTTCAAGGAAGGAAAACTATAGGTCTATATCTCTGATGAACTTGGATGTAAAACTATTAAACCAAATACTAGGAACACACATTCAAAGCAACATCAAGAAAATCATACACCATGACCAGGTAGGGTCAATCTCAGGGATGCAAGGCTGGTTCAACATATGAAAATCAATCCATGTAATGTATCATATAAATAGAATCAAAGAAAAAAATCACATGATCATTTCAATAGATGTGGAAAAAGCATTTGATAAAACCAACATCCATTAATGATAAAAAACACTGTATAGAATTGAAATACAAGGAACATATCTCAACATCATTAAGGCAATCTACAATAAGCCAAGTGCCAACATCATATTAAATGGGAAAAAAACTTCAAGAATTCACCCTAAAAACAGGAACAAGACAAGGATGCCCATTATCATTATTTCTCTTCACTATAGTACTAGAGACACTAGTCAGAGCAATAAGGCAAGAAAAGGAAATCAAAGGAGTACAAATAGGATAGAAGAACTCAAACTTTCACTGTTTACAGATGACATAATACTATATTTACAAAACCCAACAAATTTAACCAGATGGCTTATAGAACTGATCCACAAATTCAGCAAAGTGTCTGGATACAAAATAAATTTTAAAAAATCAGAAGCTTTCCTGTACACCAATGATACACCCACTGAAAAAGAAATTCATAAAATACTTCCACTCAGGATTTACCACAAAAAATAAAATACTTAGGAAGAAACTTAACCAATGAAGGAAAAGATCTCTACAAAGAAAATTATAAAACATTGAAAAAAGAAATCAAAGAATATCTTAAAAGATGGAAAGATATTACATATTCATGGATTGGCAGAATAAATATCATTAAAATGGACATCATTCCAAAAGTGATCTACAGATTTAACACAATGCCCATTAAACCACCGAGATCATTCCTCAAAGACATCGAAAAATCAGTCCTTAAATTTATTTGGAATAACAAAAGCCAATAATAACCAAAGTAGTTCTCAGAAACAAAATCCAGGCAGGAGGAAATACAATACCTGACTTTAAACTATACTACAAAGCCATTGAAATAAAAACAGCATGGTACTGGCACAAAAACAGATCCATAGACCATTGGAACAGAAGAGAAGACCCAGAAACAAGTCCTCACATTTTCAGCCAATTGATTTTTGACAAAGGGACTAAAATCATACACTGGAAAAAAGATAATCTGTTCAACAAATGGTGTTGGCAAAACTGGTTAACCATATGCAGAAAACTGGAAATCAATCCCACTTTCTCACCCTGCACAATAGTCAATTCAAGATGGATCAAAGATTTGGAAATTAAACCAGAGACCTTGAAGCTCCTAGAAGAGGGCATAGGTCCAACACTGCAACACAAAGGAACAGATAAACACTTTCTCAACAAGACCCCAAAGGCACAACAAATTAAAAGCAAATCCACACATGGGATTGCATGAAACTGAAGAGCAGTTTTCTGTTCAGTAAAGGAAACTCTCAAGAACCTCAACTGAGAGCCAAAAGAATGCGAGAAGATTTTTGCCACCTACACTTCCAAAAGATGACTAATATCTAATATATACAAAATGGGCAAGTGAACTAAATAGACACATCACGAAAGAAGAAATTTAAATGGCCAATTAATGCATGAAAAAATACTCAACATCACTGGCAATCAGAGAGATGCTAATCAAATCCACCCTGAGATTACACCTAACTCCAACTAGAATGGCAATCTTTCAAAACACAAACAACAAATGCCGGCAAAGATGTGGAGAAGTGGGAACTCTAAAACATTGTTGGTGGGATAGCAAATTAGTTCAACCACTTTGGAAAACAGTATGAAGAATCCTCAGAAGAATGGGAACAAATATACCATTTGATTCAGTAATACCACTTCTGGTTATGTAACCAAAAGAAAAGAAACCAAACTACCAAACTAATGCATATGTACCTATGTTCATATCTGCATAATTCACCATAGCCAAAACATGAAACCAGCCAAGATGTACATCAACAGATGAATGGATTATAAAACTGTGGGGTTTGTACACAATGGAATTTTACTCAGCCATAAAAAAAACTCAATTACATCATTTTCAGGAAATGGATGGAACTGGAGGACATTATGCTAAGTGAGATTAGTCAGTCATAAAAAAATAAGAAATTGGATGCTATCCGTAATATGTGAAAGCGAAGGAGAAATCGGTCATAGGAGGAACTCTAGATGAAAAAGAAAGTCCTATAGAGCAGCAAACAAGATAACATATATGAGAGGATGGGAGGGGAAAGAAGGAAATTCTCTAAAGCACACAATGTACCTAAACATATCAAAAACACTTAAGCCACGCAAGGAAAGGAGGGATGGGAAGGGAATGGGGTGAGAATTGGGTAGGGGTTAAATCAGTGATGTGTACATGTATGTACACACAAGTTTTTTACTCCAGTATTATGTATGAATATAATGCACCAATAAAAATTTAAGAAAAAAAGAGTATAATAATAGCATTTGCAAGAAGATGGAAGGAACTGGAGAACATTATGTTAAGTGAGATTAGTCAAACACAAAAAGAGAAGGGATATATGTTTTCTCTAATATGCCCAAGATAAGGAGTAGTGGTAATACTAGAGGGACTTCCGATAATGGAGGGGAAATATCAGCAAAGCTAGAATGGAAGGATAGGAGAGGAAGAAAGCTGAGGTTGTTCAATGGAGGAGCTACATCCAAATATGTGTAATAGTATAAATATAACATGCTTATCCTGGACACTCTTTATTGGAGTGGGGAAGGGAAATAGGGGGGGAGAGGACACAAAGCACAATCTAAATATACACCATTTTCAATATGTTACACTTATAAATAAAATAAAATATTGAAAAATAAAAATTAAATTAAAACTTTAAAAAAATATGAAAAATAAGATAATCCTGGAGGGGAGGTGTAGTTTGGGGTTAGAATGTGTCAGGGCTCTAGCTGGTCATGGTGGCACACTTGTAATCCCTGCACTTGGGAGGCAGAGACAGGAGGATTACTCAGGTTCGAAGCCATCTGTGCTGGCTTAAGAAACTCTGTTTCCGAAAATAAGAATGTATCGAATAGGTCTGGGAGTGTAGCCCAGAGGTAGAGGGGCTTCTAGGAACCCCAATACCACCAATAAATATATATATATATATATATATATATATATATATATATATATATATATATATAATTAAAGTCTCAGGGCTCAATTCCCATTGCAAAGAAAAGAAAAAAAAAAGCAAGACATCCCACTCATTCTTAGAAAAACATTACTGGAAAAAGAAAAAACCTTAAAGGAAAAAAGCCATGCCTGGAACACACTTGTAATCCAAACTTTTGGGAGGCTGAGCCAGGAGGATCGTGGTTCATGGCCAGGCTCTGCTACTTAATGAGACTCTTTGCAACTAAGACCCTGTTTCAAAATAAAGAATAAAAAATAGGGCTGGGGGTGAAGCTCTGGGGTAGAATGTCTTAGGGTTCCAACCCCAGTACAACAAAAGAAAAAGGGAAAGAAAGGAGGGAAGGAAAGAAAAAAGGAAGGAAGTAAAAAAAGAAGAATGTAGAAGAAGAAGTAGAGTCGGAGTCCAACAATATCTTTAATAGCACATGCTTATTAACCTAAAACTGTCCATTAGACTCCATCCTCTAAAGACTACTACCTCTCAAAAGCACCACACCTTTTATACATGGGCCTTTGGGGGACACGTTCCAAAACTGCATAAATCTAATAGGTTAGCTAGTCAGTGAAACCCTAGACCAACTTGTTCCTAGGTTCTGCCTGGACTTTCCTGATACCTTGGTAACTTGTATCATATAGTGATGCTCATAGCAGCAACAATGGCACAAATTCATTTTCTTCAGCACTTTATAGTTTGCAAGGTATCCCCCTAGATCAAATCTAGGTCTTCTCAATATAGTCTCAGTCATCATCCTATTTGTCTTAATTTATTTTCTGTTGCTAATAATATAATACTAAATCCTGGGTAAGTGATATGAAAAGAGATTTATTTTGTCTCATATCTCTGGCCCAAAGTCAATGGGGTCACATCTTGTGTTGGCCTTCTTGCTGTCAGAGACCAAGACAAGATAGAGCATCAAATGGCAAAAGAAACTGTATGCCCACAAGACACCAAGCCAAACTGCCTTTTATAGAAGACGTAATTTCAAGATAATCTATAAATATATTTATCCTTCAATCTCATGAATGGATTTATCCATTCATGTGGGCAGAGCCTTAAACAACTCTTGAAACTCCAAACCAAACCAATTCCATCTTTTAATATCTTATAATTGGAATTAAATTTCAACATGAATCATGTGTGTATACATAGAACTATGGATTGAACCCAGGTGAGCTTGAACTCAGAACTGTATGCCCTGCCCTTTTTTTTTTTCCAGAAAGGCTCTTGCTAAACTTCTGAGGCTGATCTCTAATTTGTAATCCTCCCTCTTTGGTCTCCTTAGTATCTTGGATTATAGGTGTCCTTGTGTGTGTCCAGTTCAAGATGAGTCTTAGAGGGACAAATAATATTCAGACAATAGTATTAACCCATTGTAGTTTCTTCTTAAAATCTATAAACTAGTTAAAAGTTTATGTATCATGGTTAAGAATAGGAATATAGGGTTAGAGAAGGAATATTATGACCATAACTATTATATTTTTGAAAGTTCTGCACTAAAAATGGATACAAAAATAAGGGAAGTAACAGAAACAATGATAAGCAGAAATTCAAATAGTTATCTGGATAATTTAGCATTAGCAAGTTAGAAGCTCTGCATGTACACTCTAGACCAATGCAACCACGTTACTTTGGGACAGCTAAATGGCTAGGGAACAAGAGAGCAAGGGCTTTCTATTCTCTGTCTAATATTGAATAACTTTAAATTAAACATTATATACACTTGTTGTCTAATACATAATAAAATTAAAGAGAAAAATAAACAATGCAGGTAGATTGCACTGTCAAAGTGGGTCTGGAAATTTAATTTTCAACTTTGACTTCCCATCTGAATCACCCATTCAAATTAAGTTGACTATCCATTAGGATATAAAAAAAAGGCTAGATCTTGAGATTTATTTCATCGAAAGCACAGAATCATATCATCAGCAATTACAAATTCAGTAACAAAAATATGATATAAAATATTAGAAGAAATCTGTAACTCTTTTTATAACAATCATGGGAAGGGCAAATATTTTAAGCAGAATTTCTAGGTAGTTTTAACACAGTTATCTAGGTACTAGAGCTCCCCTTCACCAAACAATATTCAGTCTTGGTGGGTCCAAGATGAAGTTGAGTCATTTATGCTCCTTAAGGAAGTTCCCTGAGTGATTTGTGTTCACACTCCTAGAGGGATTCAATTAAGCACTATGACTATTACTGGAGAACATTTCCTATTAAATGAAAAACGGCAGAGAAAACTAATGAGTCTTCATGTTCAAGGCTCAGTACAGTAAGCTTTCTACTATTTTTACTAACAGAAATGGAAAAGACAGTAAGTATATAAGGATTTAAAAAAATTGACTCAAGGAGTTGAGAGAAAAAACTAGGAATAAGTGACAAAACTATTATGAACTGACAAGAAAATGTCTTCAAAGATATATATCCTCTTTCCAAAGCAGATTTTGCCTTTGAAGTCAAAAAGGCAAAAACAATGTATTATCTTCCAAGACCTCAACTTCCTCTGATAGTGTGACCTTTTATAATGATGTGGTTCTTAAAAATTATTCTGTTTTAAAAATGAAATTATCACTATAATCAAAGTTTTAGGGTTTTTGTTTAAGTGTTTTAGATTTCTAAATAAGAAAATAGAATATCTACCAAACTAATGCACGTGTATCTATGTTCATAGCTACACAATTCACCATAGCCAAACACTGGAAGCCCTTCTTGATATCAAGCCAGGCGTGGTGGTGCATGCTTGTAATCCCGTGCTTGGGAGGTGGAGACAGGAAGATCATACAGGTTTGAATCCAGCCTCACTGGCTTAAGAGACCCTCTGTTTCCAAATTTTAAAAAAATATATAAAATAGGTCTGGGAGTGTAGCCCGGAGGTAGAAGAGTTTCCAAAAACTCCAGTATCACCAAAAAAATAAAAAAAATAAGAACATATCAAAAGTATAAATGGGAAGCTAGATGCTGAGAATAGAGATAATATCCTATATCTACATGATAACAAAATCATTGCCATATATTATAAACCTTGCACCAATTAAAGTTTTGCTCTAAAATAAATGTACATAATTATACAAGAGGACACAAAGAAGACAAAAGACATAGTCCCTGCCTTTGGGGAACTTATAATCACAGTTTATGCAGCTTCTTAGGTCTATGTGGATGAAAATATGACTCTTTGTAGGGGAAGATCTTTGAGGAAGATGAACAGAGGGAGAAAAAAATGAAATAGGGAGGTCAATTAATATTACAACAGGTGAGCTCTGAACTCTAGCACCACTTTAATATAACTGTAGAACCTTTTAAAAGAAACAAATTACCTTCTAACCTTTAAATATGTGTTTTAAATAAAGGTCTCTAAGTCTCTTCTATTATTTTCAATAATCTTCCAAGATGAATATCCCATTGGGTTTCATCCATATGACTCCTTTCAGCATCTTACAGTTTAAAATTAAAACTACATTTTCCCTAAATAAGACATCAGGGACAAGTTAGCATACAAGCAAAAATTCTCTTTGAGAAACAAGTAAAAGTCAGTTGTAAATTTAACAGCAACAGCACATGGACAATTGGAAGCCTATCTAATTAAGAATCTGATGATAGCTCTAGAATACAAGTGCAACCAACAATAAAACCCACTGATGAAGAATATGCACTATAGAACTCTATAATACAGAATATTTGTAGGTCTATTCTACTGAAAGGAAAACAAAACAACAACAATGTCAACAACAACATAACCTCTGTTCTCAATGGGTTAAAATGGTTATTTTTACTTTACTTTCTGTGATTTTTGTAGGCTGGTCTCACTTCTTTCACATGGCATTTTAAAGATCATAACTATTCTTGAAGTTGAATAGATATAGATCATTTGAGAATTTTGAGATAAGTAATTGGAGCTTTGTGCACCATTACAAGATTCCTGGGTAGAGAGGCCCTTTCATCAAGATAGAATTGTCTACTTTCTCATTTTACCATGTGACTTGGATAGTGATAGTAAGTCAAAGGGTAATCACCACAACCACCATAATCCTCCTTGGCCTCATCACCAGCCCATTTAATAAGTGCCTGTCAGCAGTGCAGTGAAAGCTGCTATTCTTACATTTATAATGGTGCAGTAAAAGGCTCTTGGTACCATCACGCTTCTGGCTATATTCTTAATGAGCTTAGAAGGGGAGAGAAAAAACAGCTGAATATATTTTTTCTTCTTCATTGCAAATTCTGTTCAAATTTTAGACTCCAGATGTCTATCTTCAATTTGTTCAAGACTGCAAAGAGGGAAACATGTATAAAAGTGTGTACCCGTGCACACACATGCACATAAGACACCTACTTAGGAAATCAGAGAGGGGTACCTTCAAAAATCTACACTTCCGAAGCATGAAATATAGCTAAGGTAGATTCATTTTTCATTGACTGCACAATAAAATTCATGGTTGCTCCTTAAAGTAAACAAATCACTACTGGAAAACTTTGTATGCAGCTCTGAGCATTAATCTAATACAAGGTGCATTTGCAGCCACTCAATGTAAGCAAAAAACTACCTTGGAAGTGAAATTCAATAGAACCAGGTCATTTTATATGCTGAAAAAGAAAGCAGAGAGACCCAGGTGTGTGTGTTGAAGCACTCTCTGTAGATATTATATTTGCTTTCCTCTTAAAAAGAGTTTTCTGCAGTCCTCAGTGAAGTAAGTTTGGTTCAGTATCTGAATTACAAGCCATGGGAGTTGGAACAAACATGTTACTAGTTGTGCATGATAAACAAGAGAACAAACACAATCAGCAGTTCCCCATACTTGATAATAAGCCTTCAACTAAGTAAGGAAAGGCTCATGGGAATAATGAGCAGAAGTGCAAATCCACCAGTGCCATTTCGTTGTGATAACTTCCTTTTCTAAGTGCTCACTAGCTTTGTTTACAGGTGTTTATTCAATTTTTTATTTTTTTTTTACCATTTCTGTCCCTAAAAGGAAGACACCTATTTTCTCATGTAAAAGATAAAAAATCTTGGATAATAGGTGTGAAGTATTCTGCCTGAGGTTCTAAAGAACCCATGGGAACCAGGCTTGGCTCCACACACTTGTAATCCCAGTACTTGGGAGGCTGAGACAGGAGGATCATGGGTTCCTGCCCAACATTGGCTACTTAATGAGATCCTCCTCAACTTAGTGAGAATCTGTTTCAAAATAAAGAATAAAAAAATAGGGCTGAAAGTGTAGCTCTGAGGTAGAATGCTGACTGAGTTCAATTCCCAGTTTTGCAAAAATAAATAAATAAATAAATAAATAAGCAAACAAATAAATCCAATTTATTTACTAATAGCAATCAGATTTTCTTTCTTTCTTTCTTTCTTTCTTTCTTTCTTTCTTTCTTTCTTTCTTTCTTTCTTTCTTTCTTTCTTTCTTTATTTCTTGTGGTGCTGGGATTACAAGAATGTGCCACCATGCCCAGCTCAGCAGTCAGCTATTTCTGATTTATAGTACAATGATTTATGTGTCATTATATACAAAAGCAAGGGACCCAGACACATTAACAGCAAATAAACTTATCCCAAGGGGTCATATCTAAAGTCTATCAAATTATTTGTTTTTGCTTTAACTTGATATAATAGTGCTTAAATTTTTAGCATAAGATCAGATCACAAGAGCCAATACCACAAATCTAAAAGGAACATTTTATCCTCATTACTGCCAAATGTGGGCAATTTAAGTATATTTTGAACTGATACCCAACAGACAGTCCTAAATATAGGATTAACCTCAGAAGTTGAGGGAAGCTATCCATCAAACCTACATTCAAAATATAATTGAAACGCTGGGCATGGTGGCACACACTTGTAATCCCTGAGCTTGGGAGGCTGAGACAGGAAGATCATGCAGGTTTGAAGCCAGTGCTGGCTTAAGAGAACCTGTTTCCAAATAAAATATAAAATAGGTCTGGGAATATAGCCTGGAGGTAAAAAGGTTATATCCCAGTACCATATATATCTGAAGCATTTATACTGAGAAACATATAAAGCCAATCACTGGAATTTACAAGTAAACAAGTGATAAAAGAAACTTCCGGCCAAATAAGGAGCTAAATTATACAACATAGCTAGGTTTTTTCAATAAAAGATGTTCTATTCATTGTGAAAGACTATCTCCTTCCCTCACTTTAAAAATTCCCTTGTGTGTTTGAAATTCCCTAATGTAAATGTATGGCTCAATAGTTCATTTATTTTTATAGTCGAGTAAAGTTCATTGCATATATAGACCATGATTTGTTTACCATTCATCTGTTGATTAATATTTGGAATGTTATAAACAAAGCTGCTATAACTACTCAAAAAATTATCTTGTGTCACAGGAACCTAAGAGGACATAGGTGACATATGACCTTTTCTATCATTTGGAATAGAATAATTGCAAACAGATAAGAATTAAGTCATTCATTCCAGGGACATCCACTGAATGCTTTTTAATACAATAAGCCTTAAAGCATTTTTAAAGTTCTGCAATTACACATTGGTAAACAAACAGTCCTTGCCCTCTTGGAAACATTACATATGGAAAGAGGAAAAATAGTTATCTGTGTGCAATACAATACCATTGCTATTTATAATACAAGATTTAAAGAAAAAAGTTGACCAATAGAATAAAGAAGGATGATACTGTGATTATAGATACGACACCTGTGTGGGTTTCTCTACATATGTGATATGTGAGATTTTACTCATTTTTTCAAGGCATGAAAATATTGGCCACCATCTTTGAAGTGGCTGGCACTGTTTTGGGCATTCAAGTATGTTAATAAATTCTCTTCACAAAGCTCCTGTTCCATAAAATATAGTTAGAGAAAGAAAAGAGTATGGCTGCTCTGAAATTAAGAAGGAAAACTATAGTATTGAGTTAAGACTTAGCTGATTTAAAATTGGAGTATTTTTGTTTCTTTTTATGTTTAATTCATGTATAAGAAATGATAAATGCCATATATTTAAAATCTTAACTTGCAATCCTCAGAATGGTGTTCCATTCATTCTTCAAGAGGTTTAATCCTGTTGCAATTAGAGTTACACCATAATCTGTGGAATTCCATAAATTCTGATATGTCAGGAGACATTTTGTTCCAAAGTAAAAATAAGTTGCCAAGGCCTAAAGCTTCTCCATGGCTGCCCAGGTTACTGAGGGTAGCAAATGGCAAAGCACTGTCATATACTAGGTGGATACTCTCTCAAATCTATCAGTATTTTCTACCTGGATTTCAGGAATAACATAAAATACTGACAGTGGAGACCTAGAATCAATGAGAGTTTCTTATTGTGAGAAAAGGGCTTTAAATTATTCTCCTCTCACCAGGTGTGGTGGCGTATGCTTGTAATCCCCGCACTTGGGAGGTGGAGACAGGAGGATGGCGCAGGTTTGAAGCCAGCCAGTGCTGGCTTAAGAGACCCTGTTTCCAAAAATTTATATATATATATATATATATATATATATATATATATATATAGTCTGGGAGTGTAGCCCGAAGGTAGAAGGGCCTCCAGGAACCCCAGTACCACCACCAAAAAAAAAAAAAAAAAAAAAAAAATTATTCTCTTCTTAAACACTGAACTTAAGATAATGTCCATATACATTCTTCATAAAAGAAATAATACAAAAGAAAATTTTAAAAAGTTCCAACAGAAACATGTAATCCAGCTTGTGGAACATTTAAAAGGGTGGTCATTTGAAGCTTTGCTCTGGGAATCAGAAACCTGGGTCTCAATTTTCACTTTTATTATTTATTTATTTATTTATTTATTTATTTATTTATTTTTGTGGTACTGGGGGTGGAACCCAGGGGCTATTCTACCTCCAGGCTATATTCCCAGACCTATTTTATACTTTACTAAGTTCCTGAGAGCCTCACGTACAAGCTGAGGCTAGCTTCAAACCTGTGTGATCCTTCTGTCTCAGCCTTCAAAGCACTAGGATTACAAGTGTGTACCACCACACCTGGCTCAATTTTGACTTTTATACTAATTTGTGCAGCCATGAGCAAGTTTTATAATTCATTTATGCTGATTTTTCATCATTGTTGTCTGTTCATCAAGATATCAGGCTTTAAGTATCTCTGAAGATATTCCAAAAGGAAAGAGTCACATGTAATATATTTTCTAGTTTAAAAAAAGAAGTGCTAAAAGCTGATCAGAGTTGTAACTAGAAAATAAAAATTAGAAAATTAATCAACTGTGATAATGTGATTTCAAAGCCCATAAAAAAAGTTGTGAATAGAGAATGTCAACTTCTAGAAACAGTTTAGCATCAGGGAAACTCTCATTACCAAATAAGCACTCATTTAGATGAAATAAAGAATGTGAGGGAATATTTTTACACTTCTTTCACATTTAAGATTGGTTAAATATTTTCAATTATCATCAAGTCCATGCTGCCATCACTAGGCCAGCTTTCCCCACAATTTAGAGCCACTTGGTTGATCTGACACAAGGTAAAGTGGGAACCACAGGCTTGGCTGAAGTCTGCAGGTCTCTCTGTGATTGTATTTATCTATGGAATTCCAGTTGGTGCCGTATGTGTAGTAAAGTTAGGGTTTATTCTGGAGAAAGTCAGGTGCTGTTCTTACGTGCTTCCTGGTTTCTATTGTTCGCACAATTAAGCTTCTCTATTCACTACCTCCCTTATGCAAAGACTTAGGCTTTCCCATTACCAAATGTAGATACTATAATGTGAGCTAAGTTTTCTGATGGTATTGATTTTGAAACTCCCTGCTTCATTTCTATGTTATAATAGCTTTTTACTTGTTTCTTTAAAAATGTATTATGTTGGCCAACCTTGGTGGAGCACACTTGTAATCCTAGTTCTTAGGAGGCTCAGACAGGAGGACAACAGGTTCAAATCTAGCTTTGGCAACTTAATACAACCCTGTTTTCCAGATAAAGAATAAAATAGGGTTGAAAGTGTAGCTCAGAGGTAGGATGCCCCTGGGTTCAATCAGAAGCACCAAGCCAGGCATGGTGGTACACACATGTAATCCCAGTACTTTGAGCCTGATACAGGAAGATCACAGGTTTGAGGCCAGCCTCAACTTAACTTAGTGACACCCTTAATCCCAGTATTTTGAGGCTTATACAGGAAGATCATAGGTTTGAGGCCAGCCTCACATTAACTTAGTGACACCCTCAGAGACATAGTGAGATAGTGAGACCCTGTTTCAAAATAAAAAGCCAGAAATGGCAGCACATACCTGTAATTTCTATACTTGAGAGTCTAAGATAGGAGGATTGCAGATTTGAGGATTGCCTCGGCAACTTAGTTAGACTGTTTTAAAAGAAAAAAAAAATAGAAGGGCTGAGGTAGGATGTTCTGGGTTTAATCCCCAGGAGTACACACAAACACACACACACACACACACACACACACACACACACACACACTTTATATTATCAGAAGTGCTTTCATATAAATAATGTTGTTTAAGGTAAGTAAAGTAACAATTAGAATCTCCATTTTTAGATAAGGATATGAAGGCACCAGCAGCCCAACTTATGAAGTCACTTTAGTTGTAATCAACCAACTTGAATGTATGTAAGAATCACATGGGAAATATTAATATTAATATTCTAATTTAGTTCTTAGGCAAGGCTTAAGAACATGCATCTCTAACAATCTCTCAGGTAATATAACTTTTGTTGGCTCGTTATGAAAACAAAAATAAAGATGACATCTGAGCCCAAGTCATTTCAATTCCAAGCCTCTGGAAGCTCATCTTTGTTCATCACTAGTATCTATTTCTTCTCTTCTTCTCAATTCTGCTCTTGATTATCTCAGTCTTCAGTGGCTTTCTTGGCCTCTTTCCAAACACGAATAGGCTTATTCCTCTAGAAACATCAAACCACTGGGCGCCTTCCTTCTCTTCAAGCCAATCTCCACATACTCTGGTTTTTTCTTAAAAACTTTTGGAAGTTACCATTGCTCAGAATGATGGTACGTGAAGGTCGCAGTATAGAAACTTCAAGTCTTGTCATATACTGTATTTGGCCTCTAGAAAGTCTCAACTGAAGAAAGGAACACCATTTGCAGGATCTCAAAAAAGTAGAAGAGCAGGCAGTACCCATTCATGCCCACAATGCTCTGCACCCAAGCCACCCAGAGACCTGGCAGGAGATGAGGCTCATTGGGGGAACAGAGGAAATGGAGAGAAGGATACAGCCCAGAGGACAGGGATTTTCCTCCTTCAAGAGTGACTACCTAGATTTCACTTGTTCTAATTATTCAGAAACCAGTTAAAAAATGTCACTATCCTTTGAGTATCCCTCCAGATCAGCAGAATATTTTCACAATAGGTGAAATATGGGCACTGAGGTATATATACTTTCTTCTCTTTGAGGCACATCTTAAGATTTCATATCTCCAGTGTCTACCATGGTGTCTTACAAATAGCAGATGTGATGTGCAGCATTATGGAATGAGGAGGCTTTAGGCTGGATACCCAGGCATCTTCCTCCAGCTTCCTGACACCCTGGAGTGGGGATAGAGACATAGGTGTGAACACACAGCACTTTTGTGGAGGAGATGCCCTGAACTCAGCTTTTATAAATGTGATACATTGATGTGCGATGGCTGGACAACAAGCTTCCACAAAGGGTAAGAATATTACAAATAGCATATACTTTCACTTCAGTGATTTTCATAGTGCAGTGTGTTGGCCTGGCTTGATTAATAAACTCAGGTGACAGAAAGTGCAAACAGCAAAAAACTAGTATATCCCATGACTTCCCGGACTGGACATTGCCAGTTTCACAATGATCTAACAGGATCTGAATGTTAAAAGAGACAGACATAGAGGACTATGAGGCAAAGTAAACATTGATGAGGAAGAGGCTTTCCAGAGCATGAAAAGCACTGAATGTTGGACTATGAGACTCAAAGGCAGGCACAGACACAAAGAACCTGCATGGACTAAGGATAAGATGCCCTGTTTTGAAACTGTCTCCAGAACTTTTGTGGTGGAAGTACTCATTCTTTTATTACTTTTTTGGAGTTTATAGGAAAGAGTAAAGTCCATAATGGTAGTTAATAGAATCAGTAATAAAAAGTAAGCAAGAATGATCAAGATCCTAATGCAGAATCTCAATGCCTCCCATGTTTGGAAATTGGGGTGAAAAGCCATTAACAGACAACAGATATGGTCACTGAGTGGGTGAATGAACTAGTAAACTATTTCTCAGGTGTCTCATATAAACTTAGATTTTACATAAATTTCAAATGTGACTTAGGTAATAGAAGAAGACAAATCAGATAAAGATTCCATTTTCTATTATCTATACAACATGGAATAAACACACATGGTACACTTTAGGTTTTAACATTCAGAAGTCTGGAGAAGCCTTTCCCTGACTCATCTGGAGGAAGAATAATGTAGCTTAAATGCCATCCTCTGAAGACTGAAAAAGGCCCATGGGCATGCATTTGAGTAAAGGCTTTGCAGTTTATTTTATTTTATTTTATTTATTTATTTATTTATTTATTTTTTGTGGTACTGGGGTTCCTGGAAGCCCTTCTACCTCCGGGCTACACTCCCAGACCTATTTTTACATTTTTATTTGGAAAGAGGGTCTCCTAAGCCAGCGCGCGCAGCTGGCTTTGAACCTGCGCGATCCTCCTGTCTCTGCCTCCCAAGCGCGGGGATTACAAGCATGCGCCACCACGCCCGGCTGGGTTTTGCAGTTTAAATCCATTATCTACAAGGCAAAATTAAGATCAATATTCCTCACATTCTACCAAGATTTAAGTCAAGGAGTAGAAAACAAGCATAAAGGACAGTCAGATTTTCATGTGATCTTGTTGGATTCTTTCCACTGATTCTGGAAAAGTCTTTGTTATATAGCTTCATGCAAGGCAAGGTTCAAGTGGACCTAAAAGCATTAAACATTTTTTCTCTTTAGTTTGTTCTAGAAGATGAATCTGGGGATCTTTGCATATACAAGCATTTATAGTAACACATTTCTTTATTTTAGTCCATGTCTTGTAAAGCAGTGTTCAGCTCACCTAATATTTTCCTCCTCACTCGTTTTATTATTTAGCATTATATTAATCATGGTTAAATGACCTGCATTCCCTTTTTAATGGAATATGCTACCTTCTCCTAAAAGAGGCATAATAAGTATGGGCTGGCATTCACAAAGTTACATAATCCTGGGTTTCATTCCTGGTAATTTAGAAAATACTAGTATTCTATATCATATGTATAATTTTACCAAATCATTGGGACCAATTGCTTCCTGGATGCTCTTCCAGAGCTAAGAAACAGAATATATCACCTACAACTATGCACCCAAAGTGTAAACACAACTCACTACCAAAGACAAATAACTCTGAAGCCAGTGTTGTGGCACACGCCTGTAATCCCAGAGATTTATAGGTTCCAGAACAGCCTATGTAAGGCAGGAAGACTCTCAGTGACCTACCAAGATCTGTAAGGTAGAATGCCCTTTGTTTTAATACCTAGTAACACACATACACACACACACACACACACACAACTTCTGACATAAGAGCAACAGTGGCAATTAAGGCTTTATGATCCCACTCCTTCCCCTTTCCCCACCAGTAGGGTTTGATAAGGAGAGGATGTAAATGAATTATGAATTATTATGAATATGAATTAACTATTATGATTCATGTGCAATTTTATTTGTGAACAAAAATGAAGAGGAAGTGGAACAGCTATAAAACTGTCAAATTTTATTCCAATATCTACTCCGATGACTGTCAGTCTGATAAAACCAACACGCCATGCTGCATCCTTTGTTAATGACCTAAAGCAAAGTGCAGATAGAAGTATAGGGTTTGGCTTTACTACATGTAAGATGAAATCTACTTCTGGAATTAGGCCTATAAAAGAGAAAAGGCTAATGAAAGAGAAAGGATCATTGGCTTACAAATTTATCCTGAATTGCTATTAGTCTAATGACTTGCGGTGGCTAAATCAATTTTCAAATTTCAGTGGCTAAATCAATTTTCAAATTTCAGATATTAACTCAGTAACAGATCACTAGAATAGTTGCACAAGCATTCATCACAATGGACACAAGATTAAAGTAAATTTATTTAAAATGTATTTGGATTTAAAAATTAAATTTCCCATATTTCAAATTTTTATTTTCTGCAATAAATTAGAATCTCAACCATAAGTGGCTTAAGCTAGAAGGACACCTATTACTTCACATGGACAAGGTGCTTCCAAGGCTGGTATTGCTACATAATGATGTCACCAAAGACCTGGCTCTTCCTATGTTTCTAAGGGGCCATTGGCAGGTATGGTTCTTCAAAATCAATATAGGGCTGCCTATACTCCATAGTGCATCCTTATCAACTCTAATACAAATACATAAAAAGATAGTCTCTCCTTATACAGCTGCTTTTCAAATGAGCAAAACAAGTCCTCAAGCTGACTACACTCAGACATTATTTTTAGAATTCCCCTGAAGCTTCATTTTGTCATATGACGATTATCCAGCTATTAGGGCTTAAAAAGTGAATATCACATCCTTCCTATACCTGAGGGCAGCTGTTTCAGCAAAGTATAGTCCTAGTGGGCACCAATCAACCATGTCCATATCAGTTTTCACAATTAAATTTCAACTTGCATTGTATTAAAAAAAGAGCCTTCATTATGTAATTAAAGATCCTCAATTTCTTTTTTTATTTATTTATTTTTATTGGTGCACTGTATTCATACATCATAGTAGGATACATACTTTTGTAGACATACATGCACACTTTTCCCAGTCAGCCCCCACCCAATCCCCACCCCATTCTCTCCCTATCCCTCCCTCCCATGCTTGGCTTACTAGTTGACATCTAGTATTATGGCAATTTATCTAAAATTAAAAATGATAATCTCACATAACAGTTTCATTTGTCTGATACCAAGCTTTTGATGACTTAAAGATAACATTTCAATATTTCTTTTTGCTTTCTTTCTTACCAGAGAATATTTTTTTATCTATTTTTTAGGTGAAACTATGATATATTTATATATTTATTTTTCAGAAAAAAATCTATCCTAATATGGAATATGGACTCTAGGTACCCAAAACGATCTTGAAAAAGAACAAAGCTAGAAGATATATATTTTCTGATTTCAAACCATATAAAGCTACAATAATTGAAACAGTGTAGTACTATTCTAAAGGCAGATATATAAACCATTGGAGTTAAATAAAAGACTAGAGCTAAATTCTTCCCTATATTGTCAAGTTATTTTTGACAAGGTTTCCACGAACATTTGGTGGTGGAAATATTAATCTTTTAACTAAGTATTGTTAAAAAATAATAATTACACGGAAAAGAATAAAATTGGACCCTTACCTAATCCCATATACAAATATTAACTCAAAATAGATAATAGACCTAAATATAAATCTTAAGACTATAAACTTTTAGGAGAAAATCTGGGTCATTAAACCTCACAACATTGAAATTGGCAGTGATTTCTTGGTTATGATTTCAATGACACAGGCAACAGAGGAGTATACAAACTCTCTAAAAAATAAAAAAATATATTGTATATCCAAAGACAATGTAAACAGAGTTAACAGTTACTAATAGAATGGGATAAAATATTTCCAAATGCTATATCTGAAGGTATATTAATATTCCAACTAGAAATCCTAGAAATTAACAACAATAAAGGCAAACAATACCCTTTAGAGATAGGTAAAATACTAACATAAATAATGAATCTCCACAGATAACCAATCTTAGTTGTCTGTTGGATGGAAAATCTTGTTTCTCTAGTTCTGGAGTGTGTTACCTATTTCTTCTTTGTAGTTAATCTCTTTGAGTATTTTCTCTAGTGCTGGTTTTGAAGACATAAATTCCTTCAGTTTCTGTTTGTCATGGAAGCTTCTTATTTCTCCATCTAATTTGATAGAAAGTTTTGCTGGGTAGGAAATTTTTGGCTGGAAGTTGTTTTCTTTCAGAGTTTGGAATATGTTACTCCAAGCCCTTCTGGCTTTCATGACTTGGTTTGGGAAGTCTGGAGTGATTCTAATTGGTTTGCCTCTGAATGTCACTTGGCCCTTTGCTTTTGTTGCCTTTAAGATTCTCTGCTTGGCTTCCACATTGGTCATTTTGACAATTATGTGGCATGGGGATCCTCTTCTCCAATCCTGTCTAAAGGAGTTCTATAAGTTTCCTGGACCTGTGTATCGACCTCTTGCTCTATGTCTGGAAAATTTTCTGCTATTACTTCCTTGAAGAGATTGTTGATCCCTTTGGTTTCACTTTCTTTTCCCTCCTCTATTCCAATTATTCTTAGGTTAGCTCTCTTAAAATGGGCCCATATTTCTTCAATATCAGATTCCTGCTGTCGGATTTTTTTTCTAGATTAGAAACTATGCATTCATTTTTGGATTGCTCATCTTCTAAGAGCGAGATTCTGTTCTCCATGTGTTCTAATCGGTTGTTTGTGCTTTGAATTGAGGCCTTTACTTCATTAATTGAATCCTTTATCTCTTTTTGGCTCTCTCTGAGTTCTTTTTGAAGCACCTCTATTATTTCTACAGTTATTTTCCTGATTTGATCTTCTAGAAATCTCTGATTTTCAGTTTTATCGGGTTCTGATGTTGTGGGGTTGTGGGTATTTATTGCTCCAGTATTATTCCTCTTTCCCATGATTTTGGATGTTTGTGCCTTCTCTGGGTTCTTCCCTTGGGTCACTATGACTTCACTTAAGGAGTTCTGGATCTCGAGTCAGTAGTATCTCAGACCCCACTACTCCTTTACTGGGTTTTATCACAGAGTCTCTGACCCAGAGAGTCGATACAGGCTGCTTTAGACTGTGGGGGGTGCCAGGTTGCACGCACGTTCTCTTATGGTGTGATATCTCTGCCACCGCCCCTCCCCCACTGGGTCAAGTCCCAGGGAGTACAGTACTGGGATTTCTTCTCTGTGGCCAGCAATTTGACTCACTGTTCTTGAGTACGCAGATGTAGCTGTACTGGCCTCGCTGAATTCTGTGCTGCTGCCGCCGGTGGCAATATGGCGCCGCTGCTACGCCCTCGGCTGTGGAGCTGGTGTTTTTCTTCTTGGTTTTGATCCTCAATTTCAATTCTTCATTTTCCCTTATCTCTTAAAGAGACACAGATGTTGAATATACTAACTTTGGACATATGTATTCATGTAAATTTGTGATGCCTAGAAGTACAAACTGATTTATAAACAAGTTTCTAAAGATAGTTAAAAATTCAAGGCTTGCTAAATATGTGGATTGAAAATTTATATGTAAGCTCTCCACTTTCAATTTAATTATTCAGAAACTGAAGTATGGCAGCAGTTGAGGTAAGTTTTATTTGTACCCACAATTTCTAGACTATTTGACTTGTTTACACCCTTGAAGATGGCAGCAGTGTCTGGGTGGGCACCCACAGGACTGGGAAATCAGAGGGTCTTCTTAGCATTTGGAATCTATTATTTTGTTTTTAGAAATCTATTTTATATTTGACTACTCCCAGAAGAACAGAGCAGACTCAGATCTACAAAGGTGAAAATAATTGAAAAGAAAGAAAAGTCTCTATATTGAATACCACTCCTACCTAAAAAAAAAAAAATAAGATGAAATTCCCATTTTATCTGAAGTGTACCCAAATTACTATCAAAATAACATGCCTGAGACATTTACAGAGAAGAAACATTTAACAAATAACCAAATTACCTTCTTATACATCCAGCAAGACAACTAAAGTTAAATAAAGAAATTTAATTAAGAGTTTCCCCAAAGACAACTTTAGTGGAAAGAAAATAAAATACATAGAATGAAGAAGACAGAGATTTAAAAATGTCTGTTAGGAATCATTGCTATTATCTGATTTTGAAGTGAGGGATTATTTATGAAATGTTTACTAGCATTGTTGGGTGCTGATAATATAGACCATGGACTTGTGAAACAGCACAGTATGATAAATATGTTCAATAAATAGTCATATAAGTTACTATATAATTGGGAATTATGAAATAAATTATATAAAAGAAAATGATAGAGGAAGAGGTTTAATTTAGAAGATGGTATTCAAGAAAAGTCTCTGTAAGAAAGGTTCTGTTAGTAGGATGCCCCTATTTTCCAAGTTATACCTGTTCACATGGAGAACTTATAAATGATGTATTCTTTTCTTCTAAACATTGTCCTGGTTTGTATGATAATTTATATTATTGCCCTATCTTTTTTATTGGTACACTGTAGTCATATATCTTAATGGCATAAAAGATGGTAGAGGCATACATGCACATATCACTCATTTAGCCCTTACCCAATTCCCACCCTATTCCCTTCCTCTCTCCTTCTTATGTTTGGATTACTGATTAATTTTGATTTGTCTATTAATGTAAATCATGTACACTAGAGAATTTTCTTCTTTTTTCCTCTGACTCCCCTCAGTTAGGTTTCTTTCTTTCTTTCTTTCTTTCTTTCTTTCTTTCTTTCTTTCTTTCTTCTTTCTGCAGTACCAGGGATGGAACCCAGGGACATTCTACCTCCAAGCTACACACCCAGCCCTATATTTTAGTCCTTTTTCTGTTTGAAACAGGGTCTCACTGTGTTGCAAAGAGCCTCACTAAGTAGTAGCTGAGGCTGTCCTCGAACCACAATCCTCTTGTCTCTGCCTCCCGAATGCTGGGATTACAAGCATGTGTCACCACGCCCGACTCCCATATCTTTCTAAATAAGAAATAGGAGCTAGCCCAATAATAAGAAAGAGACCACCAAACTCCTGGTATCTAAAATAGCTTGTTCAAACCTTTGAGGTTGGGGTCTGGCACATTGGCATAAATTACAGACCACCAGCATAACTACAAAATAGCAGAAAGAATGGTCCTGGTTAGATTGGACAGGCCAGTGCTAGCTGATGTCAGAGTGTGGAGTTCATCTTAAGAGCAATAGGAAACACTGGGAGAACTTTAAGTAAACATCATCTGGTTTTAAGCTATAGGGAAAAGTCCCACTCTGTTTACAGGAATACATATTAGTAGGCAGCAAATGTTGACTTAATAGACCAGGTTGGACACTCCTATATCAATCCAGAATGGAGGGTGGCTAAATTAGGATATGGCAGGAGAAAAAAGGTAACTGGAACTAACTCAGTACATATTTTACAGGGGAATAAAACAGAATTTGGAAAAGAAGACTATTTCAGGATGAGGGAGCAGGGAGAAAGAGCAATTAAAAGCACCTACTAAGTGTTTAGTATCATGTTGGAAAGAACATATCTTCCAGGAAGGTTGTACCTGTAATTACAACATTTCTGATAAACAGAGCAGGAATGCTTTTAAATGATATATAACTTTTCAGAACAAGGTTTTTAGACCAAACTGATTTTTTTAGACCAAACTGATTTTTTAGACCAAACTGATATCCTTTAAAAGGATTGCTTATAATATTATCCCTTGATTGGCATCTGGGGATTTGTATTTCATGAGAGTTTACACCATAACCAGACCAGCTAAAAGTGTCTCACTGTACCTAACCACTTGTACAAACCAGATAGTTTGTGATGGACCAGAGCTTTCCTGCAGGGTTTCTAGGATTTTGGTGTCAGCTGCCAATAAAACCCCTAGGCACTAAATCTCAAGCCAACTTTCCTAGCTAGCAAAACTTCATGAGTTGTAACTTGCTGCTGGAGGGATTAGGTTGTGCTATATAGCTCCAATGGTAAAAGACTCTTGGTTGATTGTTCCTGGTTTCCCCAGGACTGTACCTTCTCTCCTTGCTGATTTTGGTCTGTAATTTGCCATAACAGTAGGTCATGGCCAGTGAATATGAAGACATACTGAATCTTGCAAGTCCTCCTGAGGAATTATTTAATGAGGCTGGTTTTGGGAACCACTGACACAGAATCAACTTCCAAATAAATATTCAGAGCTAAACTATCAAAGATAATTAGAGAAGAAAAGAGTGCACAATACAGGATAAGATGCTCTGGAATGATTTGGGAACTTACGCAGTCTAATGAAATAGCCAGTATGAAATGTTCTCCACATCCATCTTTACGTGACTCACACTCTTGGGGGTTTTACTTCCTATTCCCATGGAGATGATATCACCATGCCACAAGAAAGAATACTAGGACACTTTTTTTGACATTCAGGTTAAACAACCTCATGTTCCAGTGCCACAGCTCTATCCTTTGCCAAACAATCAAATATGAATCCAGCAGTTACTCACACATAACACTTGGATATTGTGACAGAGAGAGAGAACTGCAGACATCTGAAGAAAATAGTATTAGAGGCTAAGGAAGGGCTTGATGATTATATTTCTGAACAAAAGATGCATTCTTATTTTGTGAAAATATAGTGATAACCTTTGTGCACTTAATCTGAAAGGGTGTGACCTCACACTAGGCCTAGAGAAGCAAATCCTGACAGTTTTCTTCAGTGATATGTTGTATCCATGATCTCTCTGGGGTTTCATATAATCTACTCTACAGCACTATGTCTAAACTTATATTGCTGAAGAAAAGTCTTCCTTAACTACAAAATAACAATTCTAGCTACATATATAAAAGAGAATTAAAATAGAAAAAAAGAAAAACCTTAGGATAATTATAACCTTTGTCTCCTTGTTAGCATTCTTTTAATGATAATGTAAAGGCTATTCAAACAGTATTATCTGTTATGCTAGTACATTTGCAAATACCTTGCATGATTAAGTTATCTATTTCTAATAGCTATATCTTCTGGGAAAATGTTTATCTGTGCCAGCCATGGTGGCGCATGCTTCTAATCCCAGTATTTGGGAGGCTGAGACCAGAGGATTGTGGTTTGCAGACAGCCTCAGCTACTTAGTGAGGCCCTCTGCAACTTAGTGAGTCCCTGTTTCAAAAATAAAGAATAAAAAATAGGGCAGGGGGTGTAGCTCAGAGGTCAAATGCCCCTGGTTTTTATTCCCAAACCCGCAAAAATAAAATGTTCATCTTTTCTTCATTTTATGGTCCAACAGCACTATTAACTGCCAAAATATCCCAAGTTAAGTAGTGGTGAATATTAGCAGAACACACTTAAAACAGAGATGTCCCTTGTTATTTAAAAATTTAACATTAGAAAACAACATCACTTTGGATAAAAGGTCATTCTTTTAAATGGAGGTTCCTAAAGCACTTAATGCATATTATATATGTAGCTACCTGCTACTTCTATGAAGAAGAATAACTCTACATTTTTTTAAAATATAGACATATCTAAAGCACTTTAACTGGGAAAACAAATACTTTTCCAAGAAAATTGAAGGAGGCTAAGGTATTTCAATTTTACCTTACAGCTATTAATCCTACACATTCTTTAGGTAACAAGTGCCAGTTATTCTATGAAATTCTGGGGATTCATAAAAAGAGTATAAAATTCAACTTATATATCCCTTGATCTAAAGATTATCTTTTGTGCCTTTCTCACTGCTAATGTGAGCTGATAATTATGACAAGATCTCTTGCAGTAAGAGCCAAAATATCTCTCCATATTTACATATAAACTCTTCTATTTCCCTACTATTAATGTTATCTGAATGACAAAAGCATTGAAGTTAGTTTACTTCATATTGTTGGAAGTAGTATTTCACTTTAGTATTTGCTCCAAAGTACTTCACTAAGGACTCTTTTGTATACCATAAATTTACCAAAAATGCTGATTATCAATGTCAATTTATTCAGATGTATATGAAGTAGGAAGCAAAAATCCCCAATAGTGTTCTAATCCCATAATTTTTTTTTTTATTTTTGGTAGTAGGATTCTAGAGATTGAACCCATGGCATTCTACCTCCAACCTTCACCCTCAGCCCTTTTTGTTTTTAAAAAAACAGTTTCACTAGGTTGTTAATAGTCTCACTGTATTGATGAGGCTGTTCTTGAATTACAATTCTCATATCTCAGTTCTCCAAATTCCTAAATACTAGGATTAGGATTAAAAAATGTGTAGCACCACACCTGGAACTATAATTTCTTTTGATATTCTTCTGAATTTTTTAATAATTCAAATATAAACATCTTAAAAATGGCATTTAGCTGGGCATGGTGACACACCTGTAATTGTTGAAGTAAGTCTGCTGAGACAGGAGGAATGCAAGTTTGAGGCCAGCCTCAGCAACTTAGTGACGACTTCAGGACTTAGCAAAACCCTGCTTAGAAATAGACATTACAAGTAGGGATGGAGATACAGCTAAGAAGTAGAATGCCCCCAGGTTCAATTCTCAGTATAACACACACACACACACACACACACACACACACACACACACACACAAACACACACACACTTTAAAATAAAGTGTATGTGTATGTATAGGTCACAAAGTGGCATGTAATTAGTACATAAGGATCAAGAAGAAAAATAAAAACCAAAAGAAGATGAAAGAAAAACAATAAAAAGGAAAAAGGGCATGAAATAGAAAAAAAAGGACAAAAAAGAACACTGATAAAAAATTTCCTGTACCAGGTATGTATTTATTCTTTTTATTTCAGCCACCCAAAGGCTTAAAACTAAAATCATGCTCATTTTAGAACCATGGTAGGTTATTTCACTCTAATTCAAAACTACTATAAAAAAAATTGCCTCCTTTGACAGTTACAAAGTGAGTGCTATCATTTTTCCTTAAAATATGCCTCACATAAAAGCTACAAAATAGTAATGAGGTGGGTGGTGACTCACTGAGAATATCTTTCATGGCTGAAAGACCTATTGCAAAGAATGGAGGAGCAAGGAGGTGTCTCCTTGAATCCCAGGTGCCTCTCATCTTCAGAGATGTGCTTGTCATTATTGCCTTTCAAATTATACAAAGTCTATCCTGCTGACGTCATTAATTTGGTGAATAATATTTGAGGTGTCTGAAAGAAGGGAGAATTTTAGTTTATGTAAAGCATTACTAAGAATGATCTATACCACAGAGGGATATTAAAAAGCTAAATTCAAGTCATTTCTCACTGAAAATAACCTGAAACAGTATTGTGTCAAGGGAAACATTATATTACAGAAGATGAAAAATAGGAATTGGTATTCTGATATTTAGTTACATTTGCATAATCATCTAAAGTTGGTTTCCTCTGTGCTCTTGGGGCTAACAGGCATACAAAGAATAGAATAGTGCTTTCCTAAAAACTAAAGGACTATATACTTGTGTGTGTGTGTGTGTGTGTGTGTGTGTGTGTGTGTGTACATGTATATATATATATATACATATATATGAATATTAAATAAATCCCATTGAGATCTACCCTATTCCAAAAATGAGGAGTTCTACAATTCTTGTTTTTGTGAACACAATGAAATGCTAATTCATACCAAATAACTATCTGTACTATAAGGCCATTATGTAATAAAAATGCAAAAATTCAAGTTTTTCCCAAATTTTTGTGTAATCTATCTTCTCCACGGCAGGTCAAATGGTGCCACACTTCCTCCAACACCATCCTAGATGCCCTTTCCTAACCTCCCAAGCTGTGACTATGTCACTTTACTTAGCAGAAGGGACTTTGTAGATGTACAATGGGAGGAATATCTAGAATTGTGCAGGAGACCCAAAAATCATCAAAAGTTTCCTTAAACTAAGCCAGATGGCACACGCTTGTAATCCCAGTATGTAGGAGGCTGAGACAAGAAGAGACAAGAAGATCACAATTCTTGGACAGCCTTAGCTACTTAGTGTAGCCCTCTGCAACTTAGTGAGAACTTGTTTAAAAATAAAGAACAAAATATATGGATAAGGTTGTAGCTCTGAGGCATTATGGTTCTATCTCCAGTACCAAAAAAGATCCTTTAGAAGTAAAACACCATGGGACTGGCACAACAACAGACACATAGACCAATGAAGCCGAATAAAAGACTCAAAAACAAATCTGCACATTTACAGCCAATTAATTTTTGACAAAGGGGCCAAAAATATACATTGAAAACAGCCTCTTCATCAAATGATGTTGGCAAACTGTTTAACCATATACAGAAAAATTGAAGTAAACTTCACTTTCTAACTGTGCACACGAGTCAATTCAAGATGGATCATAGACTTGGAAATCAGACCAGAGACCTTGAGGCTAATGAAGAAAGAATTGTTCCAACAATTCAACACATAGGCACAGGTAAAATCTTTTTCAACAAGACCCCAGAGGCACAAGAAATTAAAATGTGGATCAACACATTAATTGCATTGAACTGAAGAGATCCTATACAACAAAGGAAACTACAGAAGCTCAACAGAGAGCTGTCAAAATGGAAGAAAAATTTTGCCAACTACTCCTTCAATAGAGTACTAATATTTAGAATATACAGAGAACTCACAAACTCAGCACTAAGAAAACAAAGAACCCAATCTATAAAGGTTTTATAGAATTCACTTGGCAAACCATCTGGTGCAAGGCTTTTCTTTGATGGTTAAGCTCTTTATTACTGTTTCAATCTCTTTGACCCTTATTGATTGGTTTAAGTGTTCAATATCATCTTGACTCAGTTTAGGAAAGTTATATATATCTAGGAAGTTGTCAATTTCCTCCATATTTTCCATTTTGTTGGAGTATAGTTTTTCAAAGTAGTTTCTGATAATCCTCTGGATTTCTACACTGTCAGTAGTAATGTCTCTTTTTTCATCTCTTATCTTCATAATTTGGGTTGATTCTTTCTTCTTTTTAGTTATGTTAGCTAGTGGTTTATCTATCTTGTTACTTTTTTCAAGAAACCAGCTTTTGGTTTTGAGGATTTTCTGTATTTGTATTTTTATTCTCTATTTCATTAAATTCTGCTCTATTTTTAATAATTTCCTGTCTTCTATTGGCTTCGGGGTTCAATTGTTCCTGCTTTTCAAGGGCTTTGAGGTGTGTCATTAGGTTATTTATTTGATGAGTATTTGTTTTCCTTATGTGATCCCTCAGTACTATAAATTTTCCTCTTAATACTGCCTTCAAAGTTTCCCAGAGGTTTTGATATTTTGTATCTTTATTTTCATTTGTTTCTAGAAATTTCTTGATATCATCTCTTACATCTTCTATGGCCCATTCTTCATTTAGAAGGGTGGTGTTCAGTCTCCACTTTTTTATGTTGTTTCTCTGGGTCTTCTTATAGTTGATTTATAGTTTCATTCCATTATGGTCTGAAGTGACGCAGGGAAGTATGTATCATTATTTAAATTTGCTAGTGCTCATTTTGTGTACCCAGATATGATCTATTTTGGAGAAGGTTCCGTGGGCAGGTGAGAAAATGTAAACTCTACTGTAGTTGTGTGAAAAATTCTATATGTGTCCAACAGGTCCATTTGGTTAATGCTGTTCTTTAGTTCTAAGGCATCTTTACTGACCTTTTCATGGAAGATTGGTCTATTGTTGTGAGAGGTGTGTTGAAGTCTCCCAGTATTATTGTATTGGCATTTATGTGTGACTTCATGTCACATAGAGTTTGAATTATAAAAGTAGCTGCCCCTATGTTTGGGGCATAGATGTTGATTATTGTTATTTCCTCTTGATATATTATTCATTTTATCAGTAAAATATTACCTTTTTTGTCTCTTCTAATACGTTTGATTTTGAAGTTTAACTTGTCTGATATCATAGGTGATACTCCTGCTTGCCTTCAAGTTCCATTAGCATGGATTACCTTGCTCAATCCCTTTACCTTGAGTTTGTTCCTATCTTTACTTGTAAGGTGTGTTTCTTGTAAGCAGCAGATTGATGGATTCTGGTTTTTAGTGTATTTTGCCACTTTATGTCTTTTTTATTGGGGAGTTGATGCCATTTACTTTCACTGTGATTATTGATAGATAATTTTTATTTCTAACATGTTAAGATTTTCTTTTGGTTTGAGATACTGTGTATTCTTCTTTGCTTAGTTGTCTGCTAGATGGACAATCTTGTTTTTTGGTTCTGACATGTATTACCTGTTTCTTCTTTGTAGTTAATCTCCTTCAGTATTTTCTCTAGTGCTGGTTTTGAAGACATAAACTCCTTCAGTTTCTGTTTGTCATGGAAGCTTCTTATTTCCCCATCTAATTTGATAGATAGTTTTGCTGGGTCAAAAATTTTTGACTGGAGGTTGTTTTCTTTCAGAGTTTGGAATATTTTACTCCAAGCCCTTCTGTCTTTCATGACTTGGTTTGGAAAGTCTGGAATGATTCTAACTGGTTTGCCTCTGAATGTCACTTGGCCTTTTGTTTTTGTTGCCTCTAAGATTCTCTCCTTGGCTTCCAAATTAGTCATTTTGACATTTGTGTGGTGTGGGTAACCTCTTCTCTGATCCTGTCTAAATAGGGAAGTTCTATAATTTTCCTGGAAGCATGTATCATCTTCTTGCTCTATGTTTGGAAATTTTTCTGCTATTACTTCCTTGAAAGATTATTGATCCCTTTGGTTTCCACTTCTTTTCCCTCCTTTATTCCAATTATTCTTAGGTTAGCTCTCTTAAAAGGGGCCCATATTTCTTCTATGTCAAATTCCTGCTGTTGGATTTTTTTTTTAAATTATAAACTATGCATTCATTTTTGGAGTGAGCATCTTCTAGGAGTGAGATTCTATTCTCCATGTGGTCTAATTGATTGTTTATACTTTGAACTGAGGCATCTACTTCAATGATTGCATCCTTTATCTTATTTAGACTCTCTCTTAATTATTTTCCGAGGTCCTGTATTATTTTTACAGTTATTTTCCTGATTTGATAGTCTAGAGATCTCTGAATTTATCAGGTTCTGATATTGTGGGTTTTGGGGCATTCATTTCTCCATTGCTATTCCTCTCTCCCATGATTTCAAAAGTTTGTGCCTTCTCTGGGTTCTTCCCTGGGTCATACAACTGCACCATGGGTGCTCTGGATCTCGAGTCTGTGGTAATCTCAGTCACCACTACTACTCCTAGACTGGGTGGTATTGCAAAGTCTCAGACCCAGGGAGTTAATTGAGGCTGCGTGAGAACATGGGCATGCCAGGCTGGGTGTTTTACCATGGGGAGCTGTGACTAGGGTGTGGTATCTCTACCACCACTACTCCTTCACCTGGTTGAACGGCAACATGTCAGATCCAGGGAGATTATCAAAATTGCACAAGTCCCTGGGGGTGCAGTACTGGGATTTCTCCTTTAGGGGCTGCAATTTGATTCACCATTGTTGAGTGCACTGATCTGGAGCTGCTGTGGGCTGGGTGAACTTGTTGCCGCCACCACTAGCAATATGGCACCCATGCCATGCCCTTGGCCGTGAGGCTGGTATATTTCTTTTCTGGTTTTTAGCTCCATTCAGAGTCCCTGGAGAGTGTGTTGAACCCGGCCCCTGGAAGATGCTCCTTGCACCAAAAACAAAAAAAGCTGACTTCCACTCAGTTGTTCAGCAGCTGCTCATCTCAGCTCCCTGTCCACCCATCCTCTCCGGAGCCTGGTAGGTTGTTGAGTACGCTGATCTGGAGCCATAAGATGAA
Source organism: Muscardinus avellanarius (assembly GCF_963383645.1). Lineage (NCBI taxonomy): Eukaryota > Metazoa > Chordata > Mammalia > Rodentia > Gliridae > Muscardinus > Muscardinus avellanarius. Next base: position 53,614,786 of record NC_137800.1, on the reverse strand, counting down.
TTCTCCGCCTCAGCCGGCAGAATGCTGCTGCTGCCGCACCCTCAGCTGCGAGGCAGGCATATCTCCTCTCTGGTTCTCAGCTCTGTTCTGAGTCCCCCTCCTCTCTGGAGCCCAGTGCTGCAAGGGAAGATGGCTCCAGTGTGGCTCGGCTGCTGGACTGCAGGCTAGTTTCCTCTCTGGCATCTGGCCATTCTTCTAGCCTTCCTTCTCTCTGTCCCTTGTATTTACAGTTTTTGTTTCTCTAATGGTAGTGTTTTCTGACTATGAAAAGCTCTGATTTTGTGGTAATAGAGATCAATTGTTAGCGTGACTCGTAAATGCCACTTTTCTCAGTCGCCATCATCCCAGAAGTCCTCTACAATAAATTATGCTATGTGAAATCAGGCAATCTCAGAATGTCAAGGGTTATATATTTTCTCTCATTTTGGGCAGCTAGAGAGAAAATAGGAAATAATGGAGTAGATAAATCAATTAATTTATCAATGGAATTGAGAGGACTAGGGGAGAGAGTTAGAAAGAGGAAAACAAGACTTGAGGAAGGAAACAGTTCAAATGATGTTATGTCCTTTATATATGAAGATATTACTGTTAATTTCACTAACATGTATGGAAAAGGAAGATGGAATGGAGTGGTATCTAGAGGGAAACACACCAAGTGCTATGTGCATGTATGTTTGTATTACTTTGAGTTCCATTATGTTTGTATAATTATAAGCACAAATATACTTATATAATAAAACAAAAGAGACTTTCAAAACAAAAACAAAATAATAGAATAATGCAGAGCTCCATAATCCTAGAAGGCCACTAAACAGCAGAACAGAATATGACCTTCATATTCAGAACATCTAGAAATGAACCCCAAGCTTCTATACATTTTAACTTCTATAAGTGTTTTTTATGTCTAAGTCAATGAAGAAATCTACAGATAAAAGTGTGAGGAATTTTGTTTCCACACATCTAAGATAGTACTATGTATGCACCTACCCAATGATTCTCAATACCCTTGTCAACTCAGAATTTCATGGAAGAAACATGCAAAGCAATCACAATGAATTAAAATTGATACAGGAAGAAGAACCACTGCATTTACTCTCAGAGACTCCACAGTCCCTTGAAAGCAGAGCCTCACTCATTCTCATTAAGTTAGGAAATCTTATACATTTAACATGAGAACTGTAAATAGTTTCTCATCATTAAAAATCAACACCTCTTTCAATATATCAAGTTATACCCCAAAAGACAGTTAAATCAAATACAATCTTGAACGAATCAGCACTTCTCAATTCAAAATCAATAAACAAAAGGTAGCTTTGTAAATAACACATTAGAATCTTGATATATGAACTATCATTCATCCATCTTTATATCCATAGCACTGAGCTTGGGGATTATAAAAAGCAGAATAATTTAACTGAAATGAAAGACTATATACTTTTAAATAGTTATAAGTCCTAATCCCCATAAACAGACTGCAGTCCTGACCCATGTTCTTCCTGTGATCTACATAATCTTACTACCCTTTACCTGAGCTCCAATATTGCAAGATGGTGTAATATTCTAGTCTAAACACTTGAAATTGTGAAAACGAGAAAATGAACTACCTTTATAGCCACATGGTCAACATGTGCATACCACAGTGGACTGAAGAGTTAGTGTTGAGCAACTCAGGCAAAAGGAGGCAGTTTTCAGCACATATGGACATGTTTCCACTGTCAAATATTCTTAATAAAAATCTGATTTCTGAATAGGACTGATTATTTAATCATTCTTGGTCTTTTCTTCACCCTTATGTGTGCTGCTCTTGTGAAAACCTGGTGCTATTTCTCTCAATTCCATAGGCCATCAAAGTCGTCTTTAGGGAGGAAGCAGATAACATTCCATTACACACTGTCAAAACATTAAACATATAGGTCGACTCTTTCAAAATAATTTTTCTTAGTCATTGCTAGAATAAACAAAGATCATAAAAAATTAACAATAGCAAAAAACAAGTAACCAGTTTAAAAATAGACAACTTAACTGAATATATACTTCTCAAAATAATGCAAATGGCCAATAAATATATAAAAATGTTCAGCATCATTAGTGAAATGCAAATCAAAAGTGCACTGGGACTCCATCTAACATCATTTAGAAAGGCAATCATCAGAATTCAAACAATAATAAATGCTGCTTAAGAATGTGGGGAAATAGGAACCCTTAGACATTGTTGGAGGGATTGTAAATTAGTGCAGCCACTATGGAAATCAGTGTGGAAGTTCCTCAGAAGAATGAGAATGAAATCATTGTATGACCAAGATATCCAAATCCTGAATATTTTAATATTTTTCCAAAGGAACTGAAGTCAGACTATTATAAGGACACATGCATACCCATGTTTATAGTTGCATAATTCACTAGCCAAACTATGGAACCAGCCCTGATCTCTGTCAACAGATAAATATGTTACAAAACTGATATTCACACACAATGGAATTTTACTAAGCCATAAAGAAAAAAAAATGTCATTTGCAGTGAAAAGGATGGAAGTAGAGACTATTATACTAAGAGAGATAAGCCAGTCTTAGAAAGTGAAGGGTCATATATTTTCTTTCATATGTGTATTTTATAGAGAAATTGGGAAACAAAGCAGACTTTAAAGAAATGACAAGAGACACAAGTAGAATAATGGAGGGAACTTGAGAAGGGGTATCAAGAGGTGAAAGAGGATACTTAGTGAAAAAAACAGTATAAATCATCTTATATACATTTGTGAAGCTATCAATACCAATTTCAGTATTATGAATGGGGATGGGGTGGAGCAAGATCTGAAGGGAAATACACAGGGTATTAAGTGTATGTATGTTTCTATCACATTAAACCTCAATATAATGTATGTTACAATGTGTCAATAAAATTAAACTAAAAATAAAATAAAATTTAATCAAGAAAGTAGCCCCTAAAAGCCCATATGTTAAAAGCTTGACCCTACCATGGCACTCTTGGGAGGTAGTAGACCTTGAGGAGGTAGGGCCTGGTGGTAGGTCTCAGGGGCCTAGAGGGGGATTTTCATGGGGTTTTGGGACCTCAGCCCCCTCTTTGTCCAGTCCTTTTGCTTCTTGGTCATGAGATGAGTGGCTTTGCATCATGCTGTTTGGCCTTGTCACATTTTCAAAGTAACAGGGCCAATGAATCCTGGGCTAGAACCTATGAAACCACGGGACAAAATCAACCTTTTCTCATTATAAGTTGATTATCTCAGGAATTTGATGTAATGATAGGAAGCTGAATAAGGCAGTCATTACTGTAATAATAATCAATTCTTACTGCATACTTGCTAGGTCTCGGGCAATGTCTCTAAATACATGTACTCACAAATTTGTTAAATTTGATAAATACATGTACTCACAAATTTGATAACATGAGTATCAATACAGAACCCCTATCCTACGCATGAGTAACACAGGTCAGAGAGGTTAAAGAACTTGATCAATGCTGCACAGCTCCAAAGTGGCCTTGCTGAGAGACAAATACAAGTAATCGATCCAAAGATTCTTCTTCTATATCTTAATTCCATATGTTTACCTTCTCTATAATTTACTGAAAATATTCATTCCTTGTTAGACAATTACCCAGAATTAGAAGAAAAAGAAAAAAAAACAAGCATTTTAAGCATGTGAAGAAAAAAATATGGGGACAAGGGAAGCAGGTGTTATCTATGATAGTTATTCAGGCTGAAGGCTCTCACACTCCCTGGGCATCAACTGAACCAAGAGCCGGAGAATCTGCAACTCCATAAAGCATCCCTGGGGATATGGATGCTTCCACTCCAGCAGAGCAAACATTCCTTTCCTCCATTCATCATTTGGAAATTGCAATAATCACACTTCACTACTGTATGAACACAAGTCACTTTTTGTTTTCAATCTTCAACTCCACCTCCTCCTCATCATCATCTTCAAAAGAGTTAAAGTGAAATTCGCAAAGAGAAAAAATAATTCTCCTTATTTATATCTTTTTTGTCTGTGTTACTGGGGATGGAACCCAGGGGCATTCTATCTCCAAGCTACACCCTCGGTCCTATTTTTAGTCTTTTTATTTTTTATATTTTATTCATTCATTCATTCATTCATTCATTCATTCATTCCTTTGTGGTACTGGGGATGGAACCCAGGGACATTCTACCTCCAAGCTACACTCCCAGCCCTATTCTTTTAGTCTTTTAGTCTTTTTTTATTTTCTTGAAATAGGGTCTCACTGAGTTGTGAAGGACTTTGGTAAGTAGCTGCAGCTGTCCATGAACAGCCATCCTCCAGTCTCCATTTCCTAAATGCTGGGATTACAAGTGTGCGTCACCAAACCAGACTGTTTATATCATTTTTAACTAGATTTTTCAAAAGGAAAGATAAGCTCAAACTTCATTTTCCTATTGTCACATATATAGCAATTTCTGATGCTTAAATTTAATGGAGAAAGCCTCTTGAATACCATTTTTGACAACAATACCTCAAAATACTCTTCAAAGTCATTTCTTCAAATTATATTTTCTTTACTACTAAAACGAAATAAATGAATAGAATCCAAACAATTTTTCACAGGTCAGAAATCCAGTGCACGTGGGGCAGGCAAAGGCAGGCAAAGTATGGTTACCAGTACCATGATAGAGCTTCTGCTATTACCATCTAGAAATTATTTCCCTCCTTAGGCTTTTAGTCACTTTCCCTTTCACAGCAATGAGTCACCCTTTACAAAAAAAATAACAGAAGAAATCAGTCTCTCAGTTAAAAAACAATGAGGTACCATGATTAGAAAGTAAGGCAATTGATTTATAGGCCCTCAGAGCTGGGTAGTTTATTTAAATTGTGTGTGTCAGTCTGTGCCTGTGTTTCTGCCTGTGCGAGTGCACAAAACACACACATGCTCACACACAAGTGAATACATACATGTGTGCGAATGACTGGAGAAAGATACTATATTTCTACATTAGCTATTTTTTTATATTTTATTTTGTGGTACAGGGGATAGAACACAGGGACATTCTACCACTGAGCTATACCCCCAGCAACATTTTATTCCTTTATTTTGAAACAGGGTCTCACTGAGTTGCAAAGAGCCTCAGTAAGTAGCAGCTGTGAACTGTGATCCTCCTACCTCAGCTTCCCAGATATTGGGATTACAAGCGTGCCCCACCATACCTTACTTTTAATTTTTTTGTTGGTATACCTTAGTCTTACATCTTAATGGAGTACAAGATGGTAGAGGCATACATGCACACATCACCAATAAGCTATTACCTAATTGATATGCTATTCCATCCCCCCTCTTTCCTTATCATGCTTGGCTTAGTGACTGACTTTGATATGTTTGTTAATGTACATCCTGTACAAAATTATACTAAGGGAGATTAGTCAGTCACAAAAAATTAAGAAATTGGAAGCTCTCCCTAATATATGGACACTAGGGAGAAAATGGGACATAGTAGGAACTCTTGATGAAGAAGGAGAAACTTTAGCTAATAATTTTAATAATTTCATATTGGAAAGTTCTTTAAATTTAGCCACATGAAATTCTAACAGTTTGGGTTATATGATCTGTAATACATGACCTTACTATACTGCTTTACCTTAGAAATTTTTACTTAAAAAAAAAGCTGTTGAGAAAGCAGTCAAACTAGTAATAACAATTCAGGCATAACTCTTGACATTAAAATGGAGAACAATCTTTATAACTTTTGCTATGTATAATTATTCTGTGCCACTAAATATGGCCAACATGCAAATTAATGTAGCAATGTGGCATTAGATCATATTTAGAAGAGAAACTGAAGCAATCAACTATAATAAATAAAATTGTGGGCTGGAAATGATTAAAGATGTCAGGAATTACTGTGAAACATGAGCAAAAATTCAACTATAAAGAAAATATTCATCACCCCTTTATTTTAGCTGAACATCCTCAAGCAACTTACTGCCATTTCATGTCTAAACCTGAAGAGTTTATCTCCCTATGGTGTTTTTGTTGGACAGAGGCAAGCAGAGGTGTAGAAGACTAAGTCACAGGTATAACTCTAACAGAGTGACCATCTCCATGGAAAGCTCATGGGGCATCAGATTTATGTGGTGCACAAATCTTAAAAAGGGACTACAAGTGTGTGTGTGTGTGTGTGTGTGTGTGTGTGTGTGTGTGTGTGTGCGCGCGCGCACAACCAGAATGATGGCTTGAAAAAAAATCAAAGAAATTCAATACTAGAGAAGATCAATACTTTAGCACTTGGACCTTTAAAAGTAAACAGTGCAAAGAACTAAAAATTCAACTGTAAGAAACAACCCTTAGACTACTCCAGAGAAAAGGGACAGGGACATCATGACATCGTGGTACCTTTTTATCTCAATTTCTAGGATTGCAAAGAAATAAAAATCCAGAAAATTTCATTCAGGACATTGTGGTGCTGCAATAGCAAGGTCTCTTGTGTCTATACACTGGGGTTCTCATCACTGGGTATGTTTTCAACTCATAGAAGGAAGCATGTAGGTTTGGTTTACTGCCTCCATCTCCTCAGTATCTCTTAGAGGGCCACCAAGCAACTTCCTGCCATTTCATGCAGATTTCAATCTAAGTCCTGTGCCTTCCAGGATGCCTAGACTATACCATACTGCAGCCAGAGGGCTATCATCTCACATTCCTAAAAATGTGAGCCTTTAGTGATACAAAAGGTCAGAGAATCCTTTTGGGGAAAAATATCTTCTCCTAGTCTGGATCAAGATAAAATATGATAAAGAAATAAACTACATTTTTTATTTACTAATTATTTTTCACAATCTATTAATGTGGGTCAGCAGCTTACCTCTTTCTGCTCTTTGTCCTCTTTTGTATTTGTGTAATTGCCACCATCTGTAACTTTGATTAAGAGTTCTGCATTCCATAAGGCAGCTGAAAGTGCCTAGGGGAACAAGCAGCAAATTTCTACTACATAAGCAGGCACTAACAACAGAAGGCTTTTAGAGGGAGGGCTCAGTCAGCACAGACTTCCAAGATACAAATGACTTCCAACTTAAATGGGAAATCAGGAGAAAGAAGCTGAGAAATAAGACATAACATGTTTGAATGACACAGATGAATGCACCCATATTTATAGTGCATGTCAATTTTAAAACCATATATTCATGGAATCCTTTTTTCTATGTGCACATCTTGTTCTAAAAACCATAAAATAGTTAATTAATAAACACATACACCATTTTATAAGATCATAGTATTTTAAATGTTGGATTTTCAACCACTATAACCCATGCATGTAGGTTATGACCTTAACTTTATTAAAAATAAGTTGCACTCCTGTAATCCCAGTACTTGAGAGGTTGAAATCAAAGGATGGCAGGTTTCAAGGCCAGCCTCAGCAACTTAGAAAGAGCTAAGCAATTTAACAAGATTATGTTTCCAAATAAAAAATAAAAAAAAGCTGAGAGTGTAGCTTTTAGTTAAAATATTCTGGGCTTAATCCCCAGAAAATATGCACAAAACACACAGAAGAAAAGAGAGAAAGAAATGGAATTTAACATTAAAAGGTCATATGCTGGAAGCCAAGCTTTCTGCAATTTATTTTAAAGCCCACTTGTGAAGCCTGTGTTCTACTTCTTCTTCCTTTATTCAACCACAGACCACCCTCATTTTTGCAGCCATGTTTTGCTCATACCTCCTGCTTAAGATGGATATTCCTCATCTGCTTATTTATCCTTCACACTCATGATAAGAGATCCTTTCACCAGAAACTTCTCTGATAATAACAGCCAGTTCCTCTATGAACCCAAAGGAATAGGTATATAATAATCAAATTCTAATGACACTTCTTGTAAGGCCCAGTAATTTCCAAACTTTCCATACAACTGTGGGATGCTTGAGACCATAATCTAATTACTGCTTTTTGTACAAAGATATTTCTACTCCCACAGAAGGATATGTAAATGGAATATGTGTCTGTGATAGGAAATGCATTATGTGAACCTGGAAGTGACACTGACCTCAAAATAAAAAGGCCAGGGTTCCTGGGCTTCTTTTTTTAATCAGTGGTATAAACTGGAAAAACTAGTGTCATTGTGATCAAGTTTTCTTGTCTATAAAATCAAGATGATAGTAAATGACCCTCTTATTGTTTATATGTAGCTATTGACATGAGTGTTTTTTATACTCTAAAGAGCTGTCAAGTCACCACTTCAATGAACATTCTTCCTCTGTACTGTGCATTAGGAAATATTATAAGCAAGGTCTATCTAACACCTTTATTTTACTGAGCCTGTGCAGTTTTATGCCAAAGAATTCCTAAGATTTTCAGTTAAAAGTAGATGACAATATTAACAGTTTATGAGTAGCTATCAATTAGAGACTCTTTAAGAATGGAAAACAAGACTAAATTTCTAGAAGCATCACAACTGTGGCCACAGGTCCACGTGGCTTCACAGAAAGCAAAATCTTGGCAGGTGCAGTTCATGCCCTCTTGAGCTGTGACAGTAGGAGCCAAGTCCAGGCATACCACCATAAATCTACAAAGCAAAAGCCTCCTTTGAAATTCTTATTGATCTTTTGGAATTTATTACCAACAAAATGTTAAAGCTCAGTCTCAAATACTACAAAATATAAGGTACTTTAGATAGTAAAATTTTGGGTGAAAAAAGTTCTATTTTGAATAAATAATATTTCCTTAAGATCCCAAATCAGCAAAAGAAAGCACAACATTCTTTTTAAACAACAGCAACAAAAACTTAAAAGGGGCATTGTTTTTCACAATTGTGCAAGCTAAGAATGATGATCAAATTCAGTTTTCTCCTAGAAAAAGCAAGGTGAGACAATTCTGAAAGTCTCTCCAATGCCCTTTACTATTTTGGCTAAAGATACCACAGACATGTAAATGAGAATATGAAATGCAGTTGTCTGGCCTGAGTTACATATTAAGAAATGTCATTAGTTGCTGAGGATGGAAACCTAGAACTTTCAACCCCAGCTCTCTAGATGCCTTTCAATTCATGTTAATAGATTTTATCTTAATCTGTGCAGAACTATAATAATTACTCAAGGTCATCTGAGATTGCATTGTGCTGAGTCGACTGTATCAATATTTTAGGCACTTGTTACTTACACATATATTTTCACTCAAATAATCCTTAATTTAAAAGTTCTCTAAAAATCCCAAAAGGCAAATGAATTATTGATATATGTTGTTACACTCATTTTTTATATCACATCCAACCTTCCAACAGGGCCTACTGGCAGTGCTGCCATGCTATCTCCATTCACTTTTTAAACAATAAAGACAATACAAAGTGAAAACTGGCACACCACCAAAGGAAGGGAAACTACAACAAGAAAGTGAAAGAGAAGAGGAGCACCTGAGTGGTCCATCAAGATTGTGCAGGTTGCAAAAAGAATGTGCTGCTTTGGCTTCTCCATGAAGACTTGATGCTCAGAATCAAAAGAGAAAAAAATTCAATATTTAATGTTACCATAATGGCTCAACAGGGCTAAAAAGTGTTATCTAAACTAACGCCAGTGCTTCAGATGGGTGGGGGGGGGGTTGCACAAGATTAAGTACTGTAATGACTACTTGAAGAAACTTAGAATACAGATCATCTTCTCTTGAATTAAACTATTCACTCTGAATACGAATAATTAAAATATATGATCATGGCCCACAGTAGAGTTCTATGGAAGGCTTGCTGCAAAGCTGATCATTGTTATTCTCTCAAGAAAGAAACAGCACTGAGAAAGAGATTTAGAAGGGATGTGTTAGCAAAACTGCAAAGCAGCCAGTTCCTCGCCAATGTGAATGTGAGGTTATAAATCATCCAGGACTTAGGGCCCTCCAACAGGCACAGGAAAAAGAACAGAATAAATTATTTGGTCCCTAAGGTAAAATTTAAGTGTCATTTGCTCCATAAAAAAAGAAAGTCATAGGGTGACTTTCTTGGTCACCCCAGTTGACCCACACTGATCTCATTCAAATTCTCCAGCATTTGTCATTTTACATCCATTCATATGGAATGATTGAGAAGCTGATGTCTAATGATGGATATCATATCAGCTTGACTCTTTTATATATTTAAGTAGATATTTTTCCTGGTATAAAATTATCATACACACACCTTAACACAATACCTTCTCCCTACTCATAGTTTCACTGAATAGAAGGTAACATTGAGAGCCTTGAGTGAGAGAACAGAAGCAGGGTCTTGGGAAACAAGAAGCTGGGATGCCCAAGATAAAGGCACAAGTAAGGTAGATTTAGTACCCAGGTCTCTTCTCTTGACTCTTAGACAACCCTCATCTCCCTGAGTGCTCATGTGACCTCTTCAGTGTCACATGGGAGAAAGTACTTTCTCTTCAGGACTTTTTTTGTAATTGTAATACACAAACTGATATAGATTTAAGAATTCCTGATTCTAATGCATATACAATATAGTTTGAGCATAATATTCACCAATTAACTGATAGATTTATTGCTCTGTTAGTACATGTAATTCCTAACTGTATAAAATTTCAGATTTTCCTCCTTCATCTAATTTGTAGTTTTACAGAAAACTTTTTGCGTCCTTTGCTGTAATAATTAAAATTCAAATAAGAATTACTTGTATCTATCTGGCAGCCAGAGCCTTAACAGCATGATATTATAATACAGTATAACTAATATTATTAAAAATCATATGAAAGAAAACTTTCATGAAAAATATCAATACTTTTCTAAAAGATTATGCATTATAAAGCAACATTTTTCAAACACAAGAGTTTTTTTGCCTTATATTATAAAATATGTATTCAAACATATGTGTTAATTTGTGTGTAAATGTTTACAAATGTGTGTATATATTATGGGTTGAATGTATGTCCCCTCAATTCATATGTTGAAGTATTAACCCCCAATGTGTTACTAGCATACAGGGACTTTGAGGAGCAATTAGGTTTAAATTAGGTAATTAGGATGGGTTCTTGGAATGAGATCAGTACTTTTTTAAAAAGACACAAGAAATTTGTTTACACATACACACACACACACACACACACACACACACACACACACACGCTGAAGAGGTCACATGAGCACTCAGGGATATGAGGGTTGTCTATGAGTTAAGAGAAGAGACCTGGGCACAAAATCTACCTTACTTGTGCCTTTATCTTAGGCATCCCAGCTTCAAGAACTGTATAAATTTCTGTTGTTTAAGCCACCCACTATTTTGTTACATTACCTGAAAAGTACAACATGTAAAAATGCACATGTGTACGGTCTTACATACTTTAACAAACAGGATTTGTTCTGAGAAATGCCCCATTCAGAGATTGTCATTGTGTAATCACTAAAGAAAATGGTTATACAAGCCAAGACAGCTACAGAATCACTAGGCAATGCAATCTTATGGGAACCAATGACATAATCTACTTTTGATGAAAATTTCATTAGGAAGCAGGTGACTTTATATAATATAAATATATACAAAGTGTCAGCCTTACAAATTGGAATACATGTCACTCAGGCTACTAGTCAAGGGAAGGCTGAACTGCCTGATGTCTTTGTGCTCTTTTTTCTCTCCTCACATACACCTTCATGTAGTTTTTGCTTTTGCCTTGTAAAGTCACTGTTTTTCCTACCTGGGTTCTCATCTGGATAGGTTCAGGAAACAGGACCAGGGAGACTTAGAAGATGGAATTATAGCAATATAAAGATAAATCCAGTAGGTGAATCTTGCAGGGACATTCTGGGCTCGGCACCACAGAAAAAGTTGCTAGGACTGTGAAAGCAAGTGCTCTAAGAAAGAATCTTATAGACTTGAGTGATAAGTTCAAAGAAGCTAATGGAAGAAATAGAACAGATAACAATCAGCGTTGAGTATGGTAGGACCAACCAGGCCCAGTAAGTTCACCTTTTAAAGTGGAAAGAGAAAGAATAAAGGTGGTGTTAAGACCTTCATAGCTCCCAGGATGGAAGGGCATCTGATGTGCCAGGAGGGAAAACTTGAAGGTAGGATGTTTCATGGAGTTGGTAGGAAATGAGCTAAGGTGTAACCAGTGTGCAATGTTGCAGTGAATGGAAATGAGGCCCCTCAGTGAGTCATTGGGGGGCTCTGGTAGGGTATGTAATCATTTAGGATTCTGTTCTCTCCTGTAAAATGAACAAGCTAAATGAGATGACTTCTGTCCTCTGCTCAAAAGATCATGTTTCTAATACTTCCATTCCAATTTCCCAGATAATTTAATGTAGGAAATAAAAAACACATCTATCCTTCACTACATGGTAGGTAGCTCTAAATATAAGATTGTCTGTTACTATTTTTGCAAGAGCTCTTTCAATAATTAAGGCCACCTGCTGAGTTCCCTCCATACCCTCACTTGAAACAACCAGAAACTCCATCTACCATTTTTAGTACTGAAAGTGGAACACAATAAAAACATAATTTAATTGCAACCACTACCAAGATTCCCCAGTCCACCAAGACAGTTTCAGGGTAAATCTATTCAATCCCTCATCCTTGCTAGAGTGCCCATAATCCCACTACACTTTATCAATCCAGGTATATATAAAAAATATACAAGATTTTCAGCTTTCTCTAGAGCTTTCACTAACCATTGAAGTATGAGAAGTTCAAACACTAGTGGACTGATAATAAGGTGTCATGTCCTTCAGGGCTATGTGAATTTTCAAGAGGGGCAAAAATTGAAGACCAAGTTGAAATCAGAAAGGTATAGCCAAAAACACTGGAGTTGAAGAAAAGATAATTCACCCTTCCAGTAGGATATTTAGAATGTAGCAGACCTGTTGGGGCAGGGTCTTAGATACAAGGCAAACTGGAAGAACCAACAATTCAGGCTTGTGTTTCAAGGGCACAGGTTAGAGCCAGTCTCAATCACAAAAACCAGACAGCAGCCTAGAGCACAGTGATGGGAAGGCAAGAGAATATAGAAAAAAAAAATCACATGGGGGCCTGACTAGTGATTAGAAAGGACAGGAGTCTCTACTTCAAGTCCCATTGGAAGCACTTTATTTTGGAAAAAGGTGTCATTGAAGGCCGACCTTACTATTTGGAATGAGACCAATTTCTTCAACTCCTACTTTTCTGCCTGATACTCAAATAGGAAGACAAATGTTTCAGGAGACTACCAAAAACAAATGGGGTATTTAGTCCAAGTGAAATCATAAGGAAAATTTTCCCCTTTGAGCAGAAAATGGCACTCTCAAAGGTTTTTGAATCTGAAAGAAGATATGTTTAAGTACCATATGTATTTTCTTGGATATCTGGTAGGAAGAACTGCCTAAATACTTTTTGGGTACAGAGGTAGGGGAAAATCTGGGTAGTCAGTGTCCAGTTTTTAAGTTGTTTTTTCTAATCTTTTAATTTTATTGATACATTGTAATTATAAATCTTAATGAGGTACAAGATAATAAAGGCATACATGCACACATTACTCAATTATACCTGACCCAATTCCTACCCCCTACCCTCCACCCTCCCTTCTCATGTTTGGCTTACTGATTGAATTTGATATGTTTTTGGATGTACATCATGTACATTAGAGAATTTCCCTCTTCCCCCTTCCATCCCTTTCAGTTAGGTTACCTTATTTGCTCATCTATGGTTGCTCCTTCTTCATCTGGAGTTTTTGCAATGACCCTTTTTCTCCTTAGCTTCCATACAAAGGTGAAAAAGGTAGCATGTTCAACAAATGGTGGTGGCAAAACTGGTTAATCATATGCAGAAAAATGTATGTTATGGAGAGCATCTGATTTCTTACTTTCTATGATTGAATAATCTCACTTAACATAATGTTCTCCAGTTCCATCCATGTCCCCACAAATGGTATATTTTTGTTCTTCTTTATGGCTGAATAAAATTTCATTGTGTACATATCCCATAATTTTGTAATCTAATCATCTGTTGATGAACATCTTGGCTGATTCCATAGTATAACGATGGTGATTTGTGTAGCTATGAACAGGCCACACATGCTTGGTAGTTTGGTAGTTTGATTTCCATTCTTTTGGGTAGATACCCAGGAGTGGTATTGCTGAATTACATGGTAGGTTCATTCCCATTCTTTTGAGGATCCTTCATACTCTTTTCCAAAGTGATTGTACTGTTTTGCAATCCCACCAAAAATGTATTAGAGTTCCCACTTCTCTAAATCCTCGCTAGCATTTGTTGTTGTTTCTGTTTTGAATGATTGCTATTCTAGTTGGAGTTGGGTGAAATCTCTGGGTAATTTTAATTTCATCTCCCTGATTGCTAATGATTTGCCATTTATTGTTATTAATTTGGCACTAATAATAATGCCATTTGAATTTCTTCTTTTGTAAAGTGTCAATTTAGTTCACTTGCCCATTTTTGTTGGGTTCTTTGTTTTTGTAGTGCTCAGTTTCTTGAGTTCTCTGTATATTCTAGACATTAGTCCTTTATCAGAGGAATAGTTGACAATTCTTTTTTTATTCTGATGGCTCTCTGTTGAGCTGCTGTATAGTTTTCATTGCTGTACAGAAGCTCTTCAGTTTCATGTAATCCCATGTATTGATTTGCCTTTTAGTTTCTTGTGCCTTTGGGGTCTTGTTGAGAAAGTTTTTTTTTTGTTTGTTTGTTTTGTTTTGTTTTTTAACCTGTGCCTATGTGTTGAATTGTTGAACCTATGTCCTCTTTAAGGAGCTATAAGGTCTCTGGTCTGATTTCCAAGTCTTTGATCCATCATGAATTGACTCTTGTACCTGATGACAAAGTGGAGTTTATTTCAATTTTTCTGCATATGGTTAACCAGTTTTGCCACCACCATTTGTTGAACAGGCTATCTTTTTTCACCTTTGTATGTTTTAGGCTCCTTTGTCAAAATTCACTTGCCTGTTTGTGGATTTGTTTTTGACTCTTCTATTCTGCTCCATTGTTTTATGTATCTGTTTTTGTGCCAGTACAATGCTGTTTTATTATAATGGCTTCATAGTATGGTGTGAAGTCAGGTATTATGATGCCTCCTACGTAGTTTGTTGTTGAGAACTACTTTGGCTATTTTGGCTCTTTTGTTCTTTCAAATAAATTTAAAGACTGATTTTTCAATGTCTGTGAGGAATTACCTTGGTAATTTAATGGGCATTGCATTGAATCTGTAGATAACTTCTAAAATAAAAAAAAAATTGCTGATATTTATTCTGCTTATTCTAGAGCATGGAATATCTTTCGATCTTCTTGGCCATTTTGATTTTTTAACATTTCATAATTTTCTTTTTAGAGGTCTTTTACCTTCTTGGTTAGGTTTATTCCTAATTGTTTCATTTTTTGTGAGATATACTGAGTGGAAATGTTTTCTGGATTTCTTTTTCAGTGGATTTATGATTGGCATCCAGGAAGCTTCCAATTATTTAAGATGGATTTTGTATCCAGACAATTTGCTTAATTTGTTGATCATTTCTATAAGCTTTTTGGTTGAATTTGTTGGGTCTTCTACGTATAGTATCATGTCACTAATAGCTCAACATAGTTTTAAAATACACTAAAGTTTTGGGAGTACAGAAAATTGGAGATGCATGACTAGAATAATTTTCTATCACACAAAAACTGTATCCCATGTTATTCAAAAGAGTCATGGGGTTGGGGAGCACAAAGGAAGCTCAAGCCCTGGCAGTCACTGGAATGCTTGTGATGCAGTAAGAATAAAAGATAAACCTACTGAAAAAGGAAAACAAAAATACAGTATATGTAATTCATATGACAACTTCTCTCCAGAGGGAAACTAATATAAACTCAAAGCATATGGGAAGAAACAGAAAATCATTTAAAAGAAAACTCAAAACAGGCCAGATATGAACCTTTTGCTAAATTCTTTAGAAAAAGCGACCTGAGGTATCACAGAAATCTAGAAGTATACACATATATAATATCTTTCTGTGTTTCACAAGAGAGTCTTTTAAGAGATATTATCATCTTTCCAGGTAAACACAGATAAAGCAGAGGAACAAGGGCAGATGAATAAATAGACACAAAGATGTTTCTGCAGTCAGATGGAGATTTACATATTTGTTTTCTGGTGGCCCAGCAGAAACCCGGGTCAGTGGACTGGAAGGTGGCATGGGGAGCTTTCCCACTGAGCTGAGATTACAGAAACACTCTGCTCTAATGATCCCAAACCTAGGACCTGCAGAGAAGCACCACTTGCTCTGGGCCCTCAGCTGTCTGCTGTGCCAAACAGGAGGCTGTGCTCAGTAGGAGCTGGGTTCAGAGGCTCCTGGAAAATTCAAAATGCAGATAGGACCCATGTACTTTCAGAGTACAGGAAGAGTCACTCCCATCAGAAATCCTAATTCCCCTCATACACAGGGGAGGAGACAAATGTGCCTCAGAATAGTTTGGATGTATGCAAATAGTTTTTGGATAAAGGTCTGTAATCATCTAAATAGAAATGAAAAAAGAATTTGCTGGGTGACAAGGCAATCTAGGTGACCTGATGAAGAGAAAAAACTTATACCCACCTGGAGAAGATATGTATATGTATGTATGTGTGTGTATATATATAATCTTAAAGAAAGGCAGGGCAGTTCAAGTTTACCAAAGGCAAGCCAAAGAAGGAGGATTATGAGATGAACTGGTCAAGCACATTAAGTATTTTCCTGGTCCTGAAGATGAACTCATGGTGGTGGGAGTGAAATTCCTCACTGATGCAAGAGTGTGAATGAAGGTGCAATGGGAGAGGATGGTAGGCTCTAGCACAAACTCTTTGTTTGAAAACAATGGATATTGTAGAGATAGGTTAAAGCCAAAGTGTAAAAGGCTTTGGAATTTCTAAGGAACAAAGTCAGAGGAACATTTTCTAGTTGTGAGGAGCCACTAAAGTTGGGAAATGATTTCCAAGAAAAAAAAATGTATATATTGGTGGTACTGGGTTCCTGGAAAACCTTCTAATTCCAGGCTACACTCCCAGACCCATAAAAATATTTTTATTAGGAAACAGGATCTCTTAAGCCAGCGAGGCTGGCTTCGAACCTGCATGATCCTCCTGTCTCTGCCTCCCAAGCACAGGAATTACAAGCCTGCACCACCATGTCCAGCTCTTATCAACTATATTTTTTAAAATATTTTATTGGAGCATTTAATCGTGCATCTTATTCGAGTACAAGATGGTGGAGGCATATATGACACATCATCCAATTAGCCCTTACTCAATTCCTGCCCCCATTTCCTATCTCCTCTCTCCTTCTCATGTTTATTTTAGTGATTGACTTTGACACGTCTCTTAAAGTACATCATGTACAATAGAAAATTTCCCTCTCTCTCAAACCCCCCTTAGTTAGGTCACCTTTTTTGCTCATCTGTGGTTTTTCCATCTATTCCTAGAGTCCCACATATGAACCATTTTCTCCCTAGCTTCTACATATTAAGGAGAACATCCAGTTTCTTATTTTTGTGACTGACTAATCTCACTTAGCATAATGTCCTCCAGTTTCCTCCATTTCCCTGTAAATGACATAATTGTGTTTTTCTTAATGGGTGAGTAAAATTCCATTTTGTATGTATCCCATAATTTTGTAATCCATTCATCTGTTGATGGACATCTTGGCTGGTCCCATACGTTGGCAATTGTGAATTGTGCATCTATGCATTAATTTGGAAGTTTGTTTTCCATTCATTTGGTTAGATACCTAGAAGTGGTATTCCTGGATCAAATTGTAAATTCATTACCATTCTTATGAGGAGCCTCCATACAGTTGTCCAAAGTGGTTGCACTAATTTTCAGTCCCATCAACAATGTATTAGAGTTCCCACTTCTCCACACCCTCATCAGCATTTGTTGTTGGTGGTGTTTTGAATAATTGCCATTCCAGTTGGAGTTAGGTGAAATCTCAGAGTAGTTTTGCTGTGGGTCTCTCTGAATGTTAATAATGTTGAACATATTTTAAACATTTATTGGCCATTTTAATTTTTCTTTTGTGAAGTGTCTATTTAGTTCACTTGCCAAAATTTGATTGGGTTATTTGTTTTCTTATTGCTTGAGTTCTCTGCATATTATAGATAGTAGTCCTCTATTGGAAGAGTACGTGTCAAAATATCCTCCCATTCTTTTGGCTCTCTGTTGAGATTCTTGATAGTTTTCTTTGTTGTGCAGAATCTCTTTATTTAATGCAAGCCAACATATTGATCTGCCTTTTATTTTCTTGTGCCTTTGGGGTCTTATGGAAAAAGTTTTATTTGTGACTATTGTGTTACAGTGTTGAACCTATGCCCTCTTCAAGGAGTTTCAAGGTACAAGGCTGCAGGGGAAAAAAATCAGGTTAGAAGACCGATCAGAGAGCAAAAAAGAAACCTGCCCACCTTGTGGTGGCAGGGACCTCTGGTAGCAGAGGCTGTAGTGGCTCCAGCATACCACAC
Organism: Muscardinus avellanarius; assembly: GCF_963383645.1. Lineage (NCBI taxonomy): Eukaryota > Metazoa > Chordata > Mammalia > Rodentia > Gliridae > Muscardinus > Muscardinus avellanarius. Next base: position 53,596,424 of record NC_137800.1, on the reverse strand, counting down.
TGCACCTGACTCCAGAGACAAACAGGAAAACAACCAAGAACCTGAAGTGAGCCATTTCAGAGCAACAAAGTTGTACACCATCAGTTCTTCCTGTTTAAACCCCGGCTAAAATTTCCTGTAGTGTTGGCCAAACTCACCATACCCTCCAGATATCCAGAGAAAATGGCACTCATCAACACCCAAAAGGAAATCAGCCTATCTTGCAGCCATGGGTGCCATAGAAGCACTCTCTTTCTTCATTACAGAGACAAACAGGAAAACAACCAAGGACATGAAGTATGCAGCTACAGATCAATGGGATTGTAAGTTATCAGTTCCTCCTGCTGAAACACTGGCTGCAATTTGCAGCAGTGGTGGCCAAGCCCACCATATCCTCTAGTGAGGCAGATCAGTGCTCAACAACACTGTAAGTGTAGCCATGTTCTCCATGGAAGAATGCCTGGCTTGGCACCCACCCCAGGGACTCTGCTGTCACAATAAATGCACTGAGTCTGAGACTTTGCAGTTCAACACAGAAAAGATGGAAATAAGGTTTAAAACTTTCAGCAGTGGCAATCAAATTTACCACATTCCTCAGAGATCCAGACCAGTGTGCAGCAACCCTAAAAGTGAAGCAGCTGTCACTAAGGAAGATTGCAAATTAGTGCAACAACTTTGGAAAACTCTATGGAGGATTCTCAGAAGAATAGGAACAAATTTACCATATGATCCAGTAATACCACTTCTGGGTATCTACCCAAAAGAACAGAAACCAAACTACCAAACTAATGCATACATGTATATATTCATAGCTGCACAATTCACAATTGCCAAAGTATGTGACTAGCCAAGGTGTCCATCAACAGATGAATGGATTATAAAACTATGGGATATATACACTATGGAATTTTACTCAGCCATAAAGAAAAACACAATTATGTCATTAACAGGGAAATAAATGTCACTGGAGGACATTATGCTGAGGCTAATCAGTCACAAAAAATAAGAAATTGGATGCTCTCCATAATATGTGGTAAAAAGTGGGTCATAGGAGGAACTGTAGAAAAAGAAGGAGATACTGTAAATGATCAAATTAGGTGACCTAACTGAGGGGATGGGAAGGGAAAAGAGGGAAATTATCTAATGCAGGTGATGTACTTTAACAAACAATAACAATCACTAAGCCAAACATGAGGAGAGAGAGGGTGAGAATAGGGTGGGAATGAGGTATTAGCTAACTGGGTGAGGTGTGCATGTATGTCTCCACCATCTTGTATCCCTTTAAGATATATGACTACAGTACACCAATAAAATTTTTTTGAATAAAATAATTAAAAATAATAAAAATAAAAATTTCTTCTTGTGATGTAGGCAATGAGACAGTATAAAGATGTGATTATACCTGCAATTTTTTTTATTGAAAGTGAATCTAAAATGATTAGCTTTGGGGCTACCAAATGCTATGCTGGGCTCTGGCTTTAAAGACATTAAAATTATTATTTTTCTTTTTCATAAATGCTATTAAACTAATGAGACAAATTCAATTGCCCAGCAATTTCTTACAGCTTGAGGAATTATAGACTCCATAAAATTCAGCTGGATCAATATTTTGGATTACAGAAGAAATTTTCAATGACCTTTATTTTTCCATTCCTTTCTCTAAAATGCTAGCAATTTGTAACAAAAGGAATTAAATTAAACACAGATTGTAAAGCCAACTCTATTAATCTTACTTCTTGCTATTTGTTATTGTATGAGGATTGGTTTTCTTCCCTTAAGCATGAACTATAACTCATGTTTATTTTGCATGTCTACATAGTCTTTTCCACTAGACAAAAGGTGGACTGTGGTGTGGAAGAGCGCTTCTTAACCACTTCTGATATCCATGTATGGCATTTGTCATAAACATTTTGCTATTTTTTCTCTTTTTCTCCCTCCCTAGCAGCCTCAAGTGTCACAGTTATCAAGGTGGGAAATTTTAGGAAGGCATATTCCAATGATTCATTTCTAATTATTTTGATCCCCTTTAACTAAGTGTTGGTAATGGGTACTTTATACTTCAAATATTTGGTGATTTCTCTGTGGACAGATTTTTACACAGAGAGAAAACTTCCAGGGTTTTTATTCCTTCACCTTTGCATGTAGAAGTGATGAAAGAAACCTACATGAAAATGCATATTTTTTTTTCCAAAATCTAAATTCTTAAAATATTTTTACTATAAGACAGTTCCACTAATCTCAAATATTCACCACAGGCTTTAATAATTTAAATAAAAACATGACTTTTAAAAATCAACTATAAAAGTAATTTAAAAAATTGTTGGAAAAACATTTAGCTCTCTGACAAAATTTTCTTCTTTCTCTTCTTTATGTATGTATAAAAATCTGATCTGCTAGTTAAAACTAGTATTACTTATTAAAGCAGAGCCTCAGGGACATTCAGACAAAACTGAGCATTTGTCTATGTATGATACACCTATAAAATATATTTTTGCCTTTTAAAATTCCATTATTTAAAATTGTCACCAGCTGATTTTTTTTTTGTTCTTTTACATTTTATTTTGTTGTATTGGATATTGAACCAAGAGGCATTTTATCTCCAAGCTACAGTCACAGGCCTTTTTATTTTATTTGACTAATTTGTTTTTAAAACAGGGTCTTGCTGGATGGCTAAGAGTGTCACTATATTCCTGAGTCTGGCCACTCAAGTACTAGGATTAAAGGCATGTACCACCATGCCTGGCTAAAACTGTAGTTAGTTTTACTTCCCTTATGAAGATATAAATCTGTGAGGATCCAGGATATATGTCCACAATCTATTTTAGAAGGAGAGGAAGATTAAGGATAAATGAAATGAGAATTCAGTGTGTCCTCTCCTGACAAAAGCACAGAGGCATTCTCAAGTTCTCTGATGCTGGAAATGGGGTGTTAATGTGCAAGGAAAAAAAGACATTAATTCCTAATAATTGCCTATGGTCTTTTCACCTTACAAATCCAACCTACCTTGATATGCACAGTAATAATCTATAAATAAAAGCTTTGTTTATTCTTTAAGTTGCACATAATTTTCTTCTAAGCACTCAGATGCTTTTCTTGGCAATATTCCACATTCATCAGAAATGGCTAAATCTCTGAAAAAATATTTTTTCTAATGTTTCTTTTCTCCAACTTCTAACCAGCATTATTTTAAACTCTAATATCACTTCATCATCTCTGGAAACCTGGAAGGGAACAACAAACTTTTTTTTTTTTATTAGTACTGGAGGTGGAACCTAGAGGCTTTCTACCTTCAGGATATACTCCCAGACCTATTTTATATTTTATTTGGAAACAGGGTCTCACTAAGTTGCTGAAAGCCTCACTAAATAGGTGAGGCTGGCTTTGAACCTGTGCAGTCCTCCTGTCTCAGCCTCAGGCAGGGATTACAAGAATGCATCACCACTCCCAGCCAACGTACTATTTAAAAACAAATTTTTTGTCATCATTTAAGAAAATTTCTTCCTGTATTAAATAAGAAAAATAACAGTTTATGGTAAAAAGTATCAGAGCAATGGTAATTTTTCCAACTGAAGTGAAAAACTATCAATATACATTTAGGATGTATGTAAAACTACTAGTACGTTACCAGAAAAACCTCACATGACTGATCTGTGAAGTTCATAGTTATTTCTGAAGCAGGTTTGGCTTGAAAAAAACATCTTCATTCACATGATTTACTTGTTTGTTTTTCCTTTTCTTTAAGACAAACCATGCAAGAGGAATTAAAATTCCTGACTTTAAACTATATTAAAAAGCCATAGTAATAAAAACAGCATGGCACTGACACAAAAACAGATACATAGAAAAATGGAGAATAGAAAAAACAGAAATACTCATACTTATAGCCAATTAATTTTTTACCAAGGGGCCAAAAACATACACTGGAATAAAGACAGCCTCTTTAGTGAATGGTGTTGGCAAACCTGGTTAAGCACATACAGAAAAATGCAAATAAACCCCACTTTCTTACACTGGACAAGAGTCAATTCTAGATGGATCCAAGACTTAGAAATCAAACCAGAGATACTGAGGCTCCTTGAAGAGGGCATAGGTTCAACATTGCAACAAATAGGCACAGGTAAAAACTTTCTCAACATTGCAACAAATAGGCACAGGTAAAAACTTTCTCAACAAGAACCCAAAAGAACAAGAAACTAAAAGGTGTATCAATAAGTTGAATTGTATTAAACTGAAGAGCTTCTGTTCAGCAATAAAAATGTAAAACAGCTCAATAGAGAGCCATCAGAATGGGAAAAATTTTTCTAACTATTCTTCTGATAGAGGACTAATATCTAGAATATGCAGAGAACCCAAGAAACTTAGCACTAAGAAAACAAGGAACACAATCAAATAATGGGTATGTGAACTAAATTGACACTTCACAAAAGAAGAAATTCAAATGGCCAGTAAATGTATGAAAAAAGGTTCAACATCATTAGCAATTAGAGAGATGAAAATAAAAACTAATCTAAGATTTCACCTAACTCCAACTAGAACGGCAATCATCCAAAACATTAACAACAACTAATGCTGGCAAGGATGTGGGTAAGTGAGAACTCTAATACATTATTGGTGGAATTGAAAATTAGTACAACCACTTTGGAAAACAGTATAAAGGATCCTCAGAAGAATGGAAATGAAACAGCAATACCACTTCTGGGTATCTACCCAAAAGAATGGAAAGCAAACTACCAAAATAATGCATGCATATATATGTTTATAGTCACACAATTCACAACTGCCAAACTATGAAACCAGCAAAGATGTCCAGCAACAGATGAATGGATTACAAATTATGGAATATGTACACAATGAAATTTTACTCAGTCATAAAGAAAAATACAATTATGTCATTTACAGGGAAATGGATAAAACTGGAGAGCATTATGTTAAATGGGATTAGTCAATCACAAAAGTAAGAAATCAATGTTATCTCTAATATGTGGAAGCTAGGAAAAAATGGGTCATAGGAGGAACTCTAAATAAAGAAGGAGATACTTTAGACAAGCAAATAAGGGAACATAATTGAGGAAATAAAAGAGGGGAAAAGAGGAAAATTTTCTAATGTACATAATGTACACTCACAAGCATATCAAAGTGAACCATTAAGCCAAACATAAAAATAAGGAAGAAGGAAGGGAATGAGATAGGAATGAAATAAGAGTTCACTGGTAGATGTGTGCATTTATGCCTCCACCATAGACTGATGAATTCTAAGTTAACTCTGGGGATTAAACTTTCATTTTTTTTCTCTGGTACTGGGAATAAACTCCAAGGGCATTCTACCTCCAAGCTACACCCCCATCTCTATTTTGTATTCTTTATTATGAAACAGGGTGTCACTTAGTTGCAATGAACATCAATAAGTAGCTAAGGCTTCCCTTGAACCCAGATCCTCCTGTCTCAGCTTCCCAAATGCTAGGATTACAAGAATGTACCACCTTGCCCATATTTAAACTTTCAAACTGGTACAACCATAGATAGTTGATTCTGATTACTTAGCTCTCTAATCCATTCCAGGAATAAGCAATTCCAAGTGCAACGTCATTTGTTCTCAAGACAGGGTAGATTCAAAATAACATCCTCCTCCTCCTTAGCCTGGGGTGGTGGCCCACGCTTGTAATCTACGCACTTGGGAGGTAGAGACTGGAGGATTACACAAGTTCGAAGCGAGCTGCTCTGGCTTAAGAGACCCTATTTCCAATTTTTAAAAAAGTATAAAAATAGGTGTGGGAGTGTAGCCTGGTGGTAAAAGGGTTTCCAGGAACCCCAGTACTACCCCAAAATAAATAAATAAAAAGATAACATCATCCTCTGCCTTGACAGGGGGCTTCTTGGCTGAATGAAACATTGGTTTTATTACACTAGAGATAGTAATTAAACATTCACATATGTCCCAGTGCAAGTAGAACAAGATATTATGTGATGCTTATTATCTAGAAAATAAATGCTATGCTAAAAGAATATGCCCAAAAGAACAGGAGAAAAAGAATCATAAATAATTCTGTGCTTGATTGCTACAAGTATTTTTAAAGGAAAAGTTTATTGTAATGTGGATTATGTAACATTTTTCCAATATGTTTGAAGTAGTTCAGTGAGCACCACATGGTATGGTAATGTCACCAAGCAGTGGGACACACACACAAAAAAAATCACAATTCATTTTACCTTGCACCCGTATTTGTGTTTAAAGTAAAAACATATTGAAATGAGCAGAGCCATTTGATATTTTGGGTATTGGGATGGGTGGAGTTCTAGTAAATTTATACTTTTGTGCTTTTTTTTAATATGAAGTGATTGAAGAAACACAAGAGAAAACGATCTGAATTAGTCAAAGTATAATAATGGAGTGAAAAAAGCAGAGGAAATTGAAAGATTATTTGCATGGCTGCCAAATAAAACAAAACCTTAGCTCTGGGACTACATTGTCTTTTGGCCTTTGCCGGGTGGGCAGAACTCATTCACTCAAAGAAACTATGAGTAGAATGGATAAGCTAAATGTTCACCTTGCTTGACTCATTGTGCTTTCATTCTTAAGATTCAGATATAAATATGAAACAATGGCTACAGTAGATAGTCTCCTGCTTCTCTATAATAGTAATAATAACCCATAAAAATGTAAAAAATTAGGCAGGGTGCAACTGCACAAGTTGATAATTCCAGTAAATGTAAGTCTGAGATATGAGGATAGCACATTTGATACAAACCTTGGTGGTTTATTGAGATCTTATTCAAAATGAATAAAAAGTAGCTAGGTACAGCTCAGTGATAGGTGAACAAACATGGTGCAATCCCCAGTAAAACCACACACACACACACACACACACACACACACACACACACACGCACACACACGCACACACACACAAACACACAAATGTACAAGGATAATTCAGTATTAAAGAGCCAAAAACGAATAATGAGTCAAATCAAATAATGCATTTTGCCATTCTATTATTGAATGGTCAGGGCAGAAAAGAAATGTGAAAGAAATAGCTAGCCTCGGATTAATCTGAGACTATGATCAAAGAGCGAAGCAGTAGATGATATTGAATTGGCAAAACTCCACCATATTCCATCCACTTAGATGACTGCTCATATTTGTTCAGTCCTGTTAAAAAAAAAAACAACTATGCACTTACAGGTCTTAATTAAGAAAGATTATAGAACCATTTTTAACTCTAAATATTCACTCTATTGTATTAGAAAATACCAAAATACACAGTGAAGCAAATGAAAATAAAAACAAAATATCTCTAGGACAAAAAAAAAATTAAATGCAGAAAAAATTAACAAGGATACAGAATATAATAATAACAACCTGGGTCCCTTGCCCCCACCCATAAATCTTCTGGAGTGATGCAGTTATTAATGCATAATAAACCATAACTTGTTTCAAATTTTACTTACCAAATCCAGAGAAATAGACCTCAGTCAATGCTCCCTCTTCAACTCCAGGTGTTTATGAGACAATAGCTTGACTTTGACCCATTATCCTTGAACATCTTTGCATGTCTTTAACACCTCTCAATAAACCACTGCCTCCCCCTGAATTTTAAAAACTGATCCTCTCAGCCCAATATGTTCTCAAGTGCAAGAAATATCTGCAAGTGCAGGGAAGGAAAATAAACAGTTTAATAAGACTTGGCCTTCAAATAGAATTTTTGTTTTGCATTTTTTGCAGAAAAATACTGTTTTGCAATTTTCTTTTTCATATTAGTGGAAACCAGGGGTGACAATCAAGATTAAGATGTAGCAATTTCATAACAAGGCAGCATAAGGTATAAATCAGAAGAAATCTTGATCACTATGTTCTCCATCCTGACAATTTCATATGCTTCTTAAACACTGTAAATGAATTTGGAATTAAATATGTTAATAAGTACAATGAATGTAATTCTATGAAAAACATCTCTGGGTTTTCTTTTTTCAGTTGTTACTGAAAAGACTGTTTTAGCATTTACTATGACCCATTACTCATTCCTTTTTAATGAAGAATAGAAACTAGTTATGCTTGGACTATGATTCCTTTTATTGTTAAAAAAAAAAAAACTATTGTGGAAATCAGGTGCATGCCAACAAACTGTGAATTCTGGATTTTCTGCTTGGCTGGTTTAATCATTTTTCTTTCAATGGCTAAAAGTTTCTTTCTACCAGGAGTGGTGGTTCACAGGTGTAATTCTAGTACTTGGGAGGCTGAGAAAGAAGGATCTAGGGTTTGAGGCCAGCATCACAATTTACCAAGACATTGTTTCAAAATTAAAAAGAAAATAATGACACTGAAGATGTAAGTCAAAGTCAGAATATTCCTGCGTTCAATCCCCAGTACTATAGTACTAAGAAAAAAGGTTTCTTTCATCATTTTGTTCTATTTTCTTCTCTAGCTAATAGGAAATTAATATGTGGGCAGACTATATTAGATTTGTATGTATGTATATACATGGATATGTCTATTTAAATACAGTATATATTTCTTCTAAGAAGCAGGAATATAACAATTAAAATCTCAGAAAAATTCCCATTTTTCAACAATAGTTTTAATTTTAAACATTCAAAGTTTTTATGAAATCCAGACACAATTACATTGACAAAGCTTAGTAAATTTCAAGAGTATGACAGAAGACTTAGCTAAAAGTTATATTAAAAATTCATTGTAAATTAAATATTAAAAAGTACTCAACAGATCCAAATGTGGTTTAGATCCATCTGTTACTACCAACTATATATTTTTTTTCTTTCACTTAGCCTTGCCCTTCAGTTTCATGCAATCTCACATTTGCATTTTAGTTTCTTGTGCCTTTTGTGGAGAAAGTTTTTATCTGTATTACAGTTTTGGACATATGCCCTCTTCAAAAAGCCTAAAGGTCTCTGTCTAATTTCCAAGCTTTTGATCCATCTTGAATTGACTTTTGTGAAGGGTAGAAATGTGGGTTTTATTTCCATTTTTCTGCATATGGATAACCAGTACTGCCAAAACCATTTGTTGAACAGGCTATCTTTTTTCAAGTGTATGTTTTGGCCTCTTTGTCAAAAATCAATTCACTATAAGTGTGTGGATTTGTTTTTGAATCTTCTATTCTGCTCCATTCATCTATGTATCTCTTTTTGTGACAGTATCATGCTGTTTTTATTACTATAGCTTTGCAGTAGAGCTCAAAGTCAGGTATTGTGATTCTTCCTGCATGGTTTTTGTTGCTGAGAACTACTTTGGCTATTATGGGTTTATTTTTATATTATTTTTATATTCAAATGAATATAAAAGCTGATTTTTCTATGTGAAGAATGATCTTGGTAATTTAATGGGTATTGCATTAAATCTGTAGATGATTTTTGGAGGTATGGCCATTTTGATGATATTCTGCCTATCCATGAACATGGAAGCTCTTTCCATCTTCTAAGGTCTTCTTTGATTTTGTTTTTAATGTTTTATATTTTTTTGTAGAGGTCTTTTACATCCTTGGCTAAGTTTATTACTAAGCATTTTATTTTTTTGGTAATTTTTGGATTTCTTTTTCATTGGATTTATGTATACAGAAAATCTCCTGATTTGTTTAAGATTGACTTTGCATTCAGACACTATGCTGAATTTGTTGATAAATTCTATAAGCCTTTTGGTTGAGTTTGTTGGGTCTCTGAAGTATAATATCATGTCATCTATAAATAGTAAACATTTGAGCTCTTCTTTTTCTATTTGTACTCCTTTTATTACATTTTCCTGCCTTATTGCTCTGGCTATAGTCTCAAATATTATATTGAAGAGAAGTGATAATAAGCTTCCTTGTCTTGTTCCAGTTTTTAGAAAAAACTCTTGAAGTTTTTCCCCATTGAATATGATGTTGGCTGTGGGTTTACTGTAGCAATGCCATATGCCATGGCAAAGCATACAAGCCTTTTTTGATTCCATGTTTGAAAATCCTCCTTCAAAATGAGTAGCTGTGGTATGTATAAGCATGACATTTATTCTGTACTACATAGATTATCAGAGTTGTGATTCACTAGGTTCAAGTTAGGAAGACAACAGATATAATTTAATTATACACAAAGTATTCCCAATAAAACTGTACTAGATTGTTAGAAATTATGTATGAAGGGAAGATAAGAAGGCAAGTGTGTTTTAGTTGCTCTCTGACTCAGAGCTCAACCACTAGGAAGTCTGCTTTTTGACAAGGGGAGAAGAGCAGACAAAAACTTAACAAAACAACAAAAGTGGAACCACAGTGAAATTAGAACTATAAGAGATATCAGAAAACTTTAAAGAGCTCCATGCCTCCCATCTAGTGAATGCAAAGTTGTGGAGAAGCAGTGGTGCCATCTTGGACAGAAGGTGACTCCCAGCGCTGTGGCTCCCAGAGATCTCCAGCAAAGAAACAGTAGATGAGTCTGAAGCCAGCAACTAGAGATCCTCACCAAAAACAATTAGCATCTCACTCTATGATCAACAAAGATCCAGTGACACAGATGACCCAGCCGGTTCCTGTGACTGATACGGAACCCATTTATCCAGGCAGATATCCAGAGCAGCACTCATTAAGACCATAAATTAACAAGCCATTCTAGTGGAAGTTTGCCTTGTGCAGTCACAGGGTTTTGAATGGCAAGAAAGTAGAATTATTGGGGTCTGAGACTTTGCAAATTGCCCTTATGGAGCCAGGACTGGGGGTACCTGTCAGACAGAGCAAAAACGTGAATTAGCAGACAGTTCTGAGAAGCATTACAGTGAAAGAGACCTACAGTCTGCAATTTGTTGTCCTCTTGTAGGGCCTTCAGAGATAACCACAGGACACCTATCCATGATATCTGTGAGAAATAACTCAGCCCAATGACTTGCAGGCTTAAAAAGGAATAAATTTGCACCTGGCTGTGCTTGGGCAGTAAAAGCACCCACACCAGAGCCAACAAGGACTCATATAACTGTATTCACCCAAACTCCTGGCTTAGAATTATACATTCTATCCCAGCCAGAGCGTGGTCCTTCGGCAAATACAGTCTGAGGTGGAGTATTGGGCAGGCCTTGCCTAGAGGTCAGAAGGCAGGGCTGGCAGGGTTTCACTTAATCACAGTTAAAGGCTAGAAAATCAACACTCTTTCCGCCAGCAGGATTTGTGCCTGGTATGCATGCATGCTAGTGACCAACAGTACCTCATATGACCATAAGAAGCAGATCAGAACAGTGCCCCAGGGGCCACTGAGCTAGGGAGCTGGTCCACAAGCTTGGAATAAAGCAATTGCAAAAGATACAGGGGAGTAGTGCAAGAGAGTCAATTCAACTGAGAGCTGCAACTCTTTTTTTATTTATTTTTTATTGGTGCACTATATCCATACATCATAATGATGGGATTAAAAAAAATTGTAGACATAAATGCACACATTGTCCAGTTAGACTCTACCCAATCCCCACCCCATTCCCTGCCCATCCATCCTTCCCATGCTTGGCTTAGTGGTTGACATCTAGTATTATAGCAATTTATCCAAAATTAAATATGATAATCTCATATAACAGTTTCATTTGTCTGATACCAAACTTTTGATGACTTAAAGATAACATTTCAATATTTCTTTTTGCTTTTTTCTTACCAGAGAATATTTTTCTTTTTTTTTTAGATGAAACTATCATACATTTATTTATTTATTTTTCAGAAAAAAATCTCTCCTAATATGGAATATGGACTCTAGATACCCAAAACAATCTCAAAAAAGAACAAAGCTAGAAGATGTATATTTTCTGATTTCAAAACATATAAAGCTACAATAATTGAAACAGTGTAGTGCTGTTATAAAGGCAGATATATAAACCATTGGAGTTAAATAAAAGCCTAGAGATAAATTCTTCCATATATTGTCAAGTTATTTTTGTCAAGGTTTCCACAAATATTTGGTGGAAGAAATAATATTCTTTTAACTAAATATTGTTGAAAAATAATAATTACACAAAAAATATAAAATTGGACCCTTACCTAACACCATATACAAATATTAACTCAAAATAGATAAAATACCTAAATATAAATCTTAAGACTATAAATTTTTAGAATAAAATTTGGGTCATTAAACCTCACAACATTGAAATTGGCAGTGATTTCTTGGATATGATTTCAATGGCACAGGCAACAGAAGGGTAAACAAACTCCCTAAAAATAAAATATATATATATATATTGTATATCCAAAGACAATGTAAACAGAGTTAAAAGTTACTGATAGAATGGGATAAAATATTTCCAAATGCTATATCTGAAGGTATATTAATATTCCAAGTAGAAATCCTAAAAATTAACAACAATAAAAGAAAATAATACAATTTAGAGATAGGTAAAAGACTAACATAAATAATGAATCTCCACAGATAACCAATCTTAGTTGTCTCTTGGTGGAAAAACTTGTTTCTCTGGGTCTGGTGTGTGTTACCTATTTCTTCTTTGTAGTTAATCTCTGAGTATTTTCTCTAGTGCTGGTTTTGAATACATAAATTCCTTCAGTTTCTGTTTGTCATGAAGCTTCTAATTTCCCCATCTAATTTGATAGAAAGGTTTGCTGGGTAGGAAATTTTGGCTAGAAGTTTTTTTTTTTTTTTTTTTTTTCCCCAGAGTTTGGAATATGTTACTCCAAGCCCTTCTGGCTCTCATGACTTGGTTTGGGTAGTCTGGAGTGATTCTAATTGGTTTGCCTCTGAATGACACTTGCCCCCCCCCTTTTTTTTGTTGCCTTTAAGATTTTCTGCTTGGCTTCCACATTGGTCATTTTGACAATCATGTGGCATAGGGATCCTCTTCTCCGATCCTGTCTAAAGGGAGTGCTATAAGTTTCCTGAACCTGTGTATTGACCTCTTGCTCTATGTTTGGGAAATTTTCTGCTATTACTTCCTTGAAGAGATTTTTGATCCCTTTGATTTCACCTTCTTTTCCCTCCTCTATTCCAATTATTATTAGGTTAGCTCTCTTAAAATGGGCCCATATTTCTTCAATGTCAGAGTCCTGCTGTCGGATTTTTTTTTTCTAAATTAAAAACTATGCATTCATTTTTGGAGTGATCATCTTCTAAGAGCAAGATTCTATTCTCCATGTGATCTAATTGATTGTTTGTACTTTGGATTAAGGCCTTTACTTCATTAATTGCGTCCTTTATCTCTTTTCGGCTCTCTCTGAATTCTTTTCAAAACACCTCTATTATTTTTACAGTTATTTTCCTGATTTGATCTTCTAGAAATCTCTGAATTTCTCTTTTATCGGGTTCTGATGTTGTGGGGTTGTGGGCATTCATTGTTCCATTGTTATTCCTCTTTCCCATGATTTCAAAACTTTGTGCCTTCTCTGGGTTCTTCCCTTGGGTCACTACAACTTCACTTAAGGTGCTCTGGATCTCAAGTCTGTGGTATCTCAGTCCCCACTACTCCTTAACTGGGTTGTATCGCAGAGTCTCAGACCCAGGGAGTCAATCGAGGCTGCTTTAGACCATGAGGGGTGCCAGGTTGGGCGTTCTCCTATTGTGTGATATCTCTGCCACCGCCACTCCAACACTGGGTCAAGTCCCTGGGAGTGCAGTACTGGGATTTCTCCTCTAGGGGCCACAATTTGACTCACTGTTGTTGAGTGCACTGATGGAGCTGTAGTGGATTCGGTGAATTCGCTGCTACTGCTGCCGGTGACAATATGGCGCTGCTGCCACATCCTTGGCCGTGAGGTTGGTGTATTTCTTCTCTGGTTTTGAGCTCCACTCTGAGTCCCTGCAGGGTGTGCTGAGCCCAGCCACTGGGAGCTTTAGATGCTCCCTGCGCTGAAAAATCTGTCGAATTCTGCCCAGCGATTCCACAGCGGGTCACCTCGGCTCACTGTCTGCCACTCCTCTCTGGAGCCTGGTGGGCTGTTGAGTGCATTGGTCTGGAGCCGTCCGGTGAACTCGCCACTGCCGCTGGCAGCAAGGCACTGCTGCCGCGTCCTCGGGCGTGAGGCCAGCATATCTCGTCTGTGGCTCTGAGCTCCATTATGAGTCCCCCACCTCTCTCAGGCCTGGTGCTGCAATGGGAAGATGGCACCCACGCCACTCCACATCGCAGCTCCGGCCGCAGCCCTGTGGTCTGGTTTCTTTCTGATGTCTCGTTTTTCCAGCCCTGTTTTTCTCTGTCCCTTGTAATTACATTCTTTGTTTCTCTGCTGATGGTGTTTGCTGACTATGAAAGGAGCTGATTTTGTGGTAATAGAGATTGGTTGTTAGCCATGCAACTCTTGAAAAAGACTGTTTACCACAATTCCTTCATTTCCAACACTTCAATCATGTTAATGGAGGATTTAAATCATGTCCAGTGATATAGGTTAAGACTTTAACCCAGAAAAATAAAAAATAAAATTGAATTTAAGATGCATCAGTATTTTATTTATCACTAAGAGAACAGGGATTGTCAATTTTAGTTGAAAAATGTCATCAATTAAATACTTCCAAATTTGAGAATATTAAAAAGCAAAATGTGTACCTTAAAATGAAATGGAATATATAGCATATAGTATAAGGTAAATGTATATTTTGGGTTGTATTCTTTACCTTTTTTTGGTAGAATGTTATCCCTTCTAGACCTGAATTAACAGTTAAAGCTGCTACTAAGATGTGCTGTTGAGGATTCTAGGGAAGTCTGGACATTTCAGCTATGAAGAATAATAGAGAATCTAAGAGCCCAAATTGCCTCCTCTAAAAATTCCATTCTATTCCATTCTAATTACCCTCTCATATACCTCTGTATTTCTTTTTGTATTATTTAAATTTCATTTATATGTGGAACATACTAAAAATGGTATACATTTATACTGTGCTTGGTGCCCTCTCCTCTTCCCCATTCCACATTTCCCTCTCCCAACAATGAGTGTTCAGGTTAACCATGCTATATTCATACATATTCAGAAGTAGCTCCTCCATTATTCAACCTCAGCCTTCTTCCTCTCTTATTCTTCTATTGTAGCTTTGCTGATATTTCCCCTCCATTATCTGGAGATCCTCTGGTATCACCGATACTTCCTAGTTTGTGCATACTAGAGAAAACATATGTCCCTTCTCTTTCTGTGCTTGGCTGATCTCATTTAGCATAATGTTCTCCAGATCTTTCCATCTTCTTGTGAATGGCATGGTTTTGTTCTTCTTTACAGCTGAATAGAATTCCATTTTGTGTAGTTCCCATAATTTTGCAATCCATTTATCTGTTGATGGAGACCTAGGATGGTTCCATATTTTGGCTATTAGGAATTGTGATGCTATGAACACGGGTATGCATATGTTACTGTAGTTCTCCGATTTCAACCCCTTTGGAAAAATAACCAGGGGAGGTATAGCCAGATCATATGGTGGAGCTATTCCCAGTTTTCTAAGGAATCTTCACAATGATCTCCATAGCAGTTGAACTAATTTGCACTCCCATCAACAGTGTAAAGGAGTTTCGCTTTCCCCACATCCTCACCAGCATTTGTTGTTATCTGATTTATTTATGCTTGCCACTCTGATTGAAGTTAGATGAAATCTCAGCATATTTTTGATTTGCATCTCCTGATGACTAATTATGTTGAACATATTTTTATGTATCTATTGGCCATTGTTTTCTCTTCTTTTGTGAAGTGTCTTCTCAGTTGCCCATTTCTTGATTGGGCTATTTATTTTGCTAGTGTAGAGACTTTTGATCTCTTTGTATATTCTGGATATTAGCTTTCTATCAAAGCGGTGGCTGGTAAAGATCTCCTATTCTGTAGGCTTTCAGTTTAGGTTCTTGGTGGTTTCCTTTGATGAGAAGAAACTTTTTGGTTTGATGCCATCCCATTTGTTAATTACTCCTTTAATTTCCTGTTCTTTGGAGGTTTTGTTGAGAAAGTTATTGTCTGTGCCTATATGTTGGAGTGTTAAGCTTATGACTTCCTCTAATAACTTCACAGTCTTTGGTCTAATTTCTAAGTCTTTGATACATCTTGAGTTGATTCCTGTGCACAATGAGAGGTAAGGATTTAATTCCATTTGTCTACAAAGGGATAGCCAGTTCTACCAGCACCATTTGTTGAAAAGGCTATATTTTCTCCAGTGTATAAATTTGGTGCCTTTGTCAAAGATCAATTGACTATAGGTGTGTGAGTTTGTTTCTGTATCTTCTATTCTGTTACACTGGTCATTATGCCTGTTGTGCCAAAACCATGCTGCTTTTACTACTCTGCTATGGTATCCATGACAGTCAAAACCCCACCTGAAATAAACCAATTCATTAGTTAAAAGATTTCTATGCATTCCGTTTTGACATCTAGAAGACACTGAGCTAATGGCTAACTTTTTTGACATTTGTCTTTAAACTTGTTATTCTATAGAGGCTGCACAGTCTTAAAGTAACACTGCCATATTTATTAATTTATATCTTTAGTGCACATGTAAAAATTAAGATAGCCATGAGATTTCAGTTTGGTCTTACATCTCATCAAATGCAGGTCCTCATTTACACAGAAGAGACAGAGCAGAAAGAGATAAGAGTGTTGACATGAAAAAGGAAGCAAAGTAGACTGAAATAGAACCCTGACCAGAACCAAGGTCCCATGTAGCTCTTGCTGTAAGACTCTTTTCTATAGCAGATTTCCTTTCAGTTTTTTTAACTCATTAAAACTGAAACTACCCTAAAACTCCTGCAGCACCCACAAACTATTATCACAGTATTGGTGAGCATACCAATAGTTAGGCATCCATTAAATTTATTTTCCTTCTTAAGAAATGACCCAAGCTGAGGTGGAGGCACATGATTGTAATCCCAGTATTTGGGAACTTGAGACAGGAGGATCACAGGTTCAAAAGAAAAGACTTATTTGGCTCAGGGTTTCAGAAGTTTTAGTCCATCATTGGCCAGCTATGTTGTGTTGGGCCTGTAGTGAGGAAGATCACAACAGACTGAGACAGTGACAGAGGAAAGCTGAGCTATTCATGGCATCAAGGAAGCAGAGGAAGAGAGAGGAAAGGGGGTACTAAGAGAAGATATACCATTCCAGGTCTGTCCTATGAACTACTCCCTCCAACTAGGCCCACCTCCTACAGTTTCCATCACCTCCTAATAGTGCATCAGAAATAAACTTAATTCACCGAAGAGGTCAGATCCCTCATAATCTAATCACTGTCCCCAAACCCCACCTCTGAAAACTGCTGCACTGGGGACCAACTCTTCAGCAAAGGAGCTTTGCAAGGATATTCCAGATCTAAATTATGACATATGTAAAGGGCACTGCAGTCTAAAGCAGTGAGGACTCCTCACATGGGCAGGTAGCTGCATGTAAGTTTGTAGGCCCAATAAAGATCTGTGCTGCAAGAACCAAAAGTCCATGTGAAAGCAAGACAATCCACAGGGTTAAGAAGGTGATCAGTTCATTGCTAAGCAAGAAAGTTAAACAAACTTATGTGAATTTAAAAAACAACATTTTGCAGTCTTGCTTCCTTCCTTCATGAAGTGAAAATAGGACCCTTCTTATCTTTCTCTCTCTGCTTCCCAGTGCAATGCCCTAAATTCCAAGAGCCCCTCAAAACTGGACTTAACTTCTGAAATCTCCAGAATTATGAGCAAACAAATCTCACCCTAAGTTATGTGGTAGTCAGGTATTTTGGACTACAGCAGTGAGAATGCTAACTAAAACAGGGTTCTTAGCAAGGAAAGGCTTTGCTAGTATTCTGGGGAAAAAACACAACTCTAAAATCCGAATCACTTCTGCTACCGAGCATTATGGATAAGAAATACTCAATCTGAAGAGGCACTATATAACAAGGATTTCAGAAGCTACTTCAGGATACTTGATCTACCATTATAAAAGAATAAAAAAAGCTCCTTTCAAAGGCTGGTATGGAAGAAAGAATCAACAAGACTGTGGGACTGGGGCCGCTGGAATCAACAAGAAAAACGGAGGCTGCATCCAATAGAGACTTTCTTCCTGGGAAGACTTTCCTAACAAAGTTTATAAAGATGACTGAGGTTGGCACAGAAAAACAGATCAAATGCTAGCAAGAAGGAAGGTAATAATTTGAGTCCTGAGTTAATTTAAATTAAAAAATTCCAATACAGTGGTTATCACCATCGGGTCCTTCTAAAAAATGGAATTTGGGTAAATTAAAATTAGCACCAAATTCTTTGACATACCTTCAGTTAAGAGGCAGGGTCTAAGTTTCATCCCCTTGAATCTAAGCAGATTCTGACTACATTGACCAATGGCTTTTGGTATAAGTGACTTCATGATGGTATTTCAGTTGAATCCCAAAGAAACTTTAGCTCCTATTTACTACTTAGGAAGGCTTGCTTGTGGAATCCAGCTGCCAAGGAAAAGTATGATTCCACTTGATACCACCATGATGTGAGAAGTCCCAGGGGCATGAAATGACCAGGAAAGATAACAAACTTTATAGAGAAACAGGTCATAGAATATTAAGGATCCACACCCAGGAGTGAAGCCATCAATGGAGATCTTACAGCCCCAGTAATGGATCAAAAACAAATCACTGGGCCTAGCCTTTCCCAATATCCTTATCCATTAAATCCTGAGCTACATAAAACAATTATTTTAAGTCAGTACATTCTCAGACCATTTGGTGTGCAACAAAAATAACCAAGACAAAATTGTAAGTTAAGCTAAGAAAAAAAAGCCACTATTTTAGGGTTCTAAATAGAAAACTGCTTTTCTGGTTCCAAGAAAACGTTTCACTTCTCAGGAAGAGTATATTTGAAACAAAAACCACAAAAAGATACTGGTCAATAGCTACAAGTAATACATAGACTTAAAAAAGTGAAACAAATTGCAAAAAATGAAAAGGAAAAACTCAGTTACCTTGAAAACACATGCATATAAAATAGCTTTGGTTGCTCTGAAGTTCAAGACATCTTTAATTTGAAACCTGGTCTCACTGAGTTGCAAAAGGCCTTACTAAGTAGTTGAAACTTTCTGCAAAACACCATCCTCTAGTCTCAGCCTCCCAAATGCTGGGATTACAAGAGTACACTACCACGCCCAGCTAAAACATTTCTGTTAACAACTTCTAAGATGTTAATTTTAAGTGCTTATTAAAAAATATGGCATAAACTCATAAAAATTATCACACGAACCTTTTAAATGACAGTCTGTCACTCATGTTCAAGTATTGTCTCTGCTATGTTTAATAAATCAGATGTTAAAGCAATGGAGGGGAAAGAAAAGTGTCACAAAGACTGAATGAGATAACTGCTGACTTCAACATTTTTTCTAGTGTAGCAAATGAAGTCTTTAAAATATAAAAATATTGCTTTATAATACTGTATATTTCATTTACTTTTTATATAAGTAACATATTTGGATTATTCAAATTCCAAACCTTGTATACTCATAGATTAAAAAGTCAATCTCCCAACTTCCTCTCTGGCCATAAGTAATTTTCTGTGGAGACAACAAATATTAGAATTTATCTGTGTACTTATAGAAATATTTTTAGCCCAGAACAGAAAGAGAAGGGACATATGTTTTCTCTAATATGCCCAAACTACATAGTACTGGGGATATGAGAGGGACTCCAGAAAATGGAGCAGAAATCTCAGCAAAGCTAGAATGGAAGAGTAGGAGAGAAAGAAGGCTGTGGTTAATTAATGGAAGAGTTATATTTGAATATGTGTAAAAATATGAAAGTAGCATGGTCAACCTGGACACTCATTGTTGGGAAGGGGGGGAAAGGGAAGTGAGTTGGGGAAAGGCACCAAGCACAGTCTGAATGTATGCCATTTTCAATATGATCGTCATAAAAATAAATAATTTCTCTGTGTACTTACAGAAATATTTTATTCAATAAAAGCAAAATGCAAATGAATATGCTATTACACAAAAGCCACTTAAATATATTCCACATATACTTACATATATTCACATTTTATATGTGTTAATGTATACTTATATAGATATATACATGCCTTTCATTTTCTGCACAATCATCATACAATGTCCTTAAACTTCCTTTCTCCAATATATTTTTTACAGATTTTTCAATATGAATACATATTAAAATATCTTATGTTTTAATACATAGATTACTGCTTTATCCTGAACCAGAACCCTACAGACAACCACTAGGATGTCTACAATGTGTTTTCCTTCCATAATGCTGGGATGAATTTCCTGTTACATACATCATCTGCTAGTATGCATATATCAGGCATTTCCAAACTGAACAAGTTTTACAGTTAATGGTATATGTGTTAGTAATTTAAATAATCAATATGGCAATGGTTGGCCTTATACATAGACATAAGAGTTTTATTAAATGTGTATAGTTTCATTAATATAATACATAAAAACGTATGTGTGTTTTATTCTGTAATATTATTTATTGTTTAGGCTTAAGAATCATTTGTGGTTCCTATTTTGTAAACAGTTGGCTCATGTCATTTTTTTTTCTCCTGAGTTGTTAGTCTTTGTTCTCGCAATTTTGTTACAAATTATTTAAAGTAGTACTTTATTATGATAGGAATTCCAAGAATTATTTTTCAAAATTGCATTGGGAATTTTATTTTTGTTATGTTGGTGTTTGCATGATGATTTTTAAGTGTAGCTGAATTAATCAATCTTACTATGTTCTACATTTAGATCAGAGTTATAAAGATTATTTTTTGGTTAATTTTTTGGTAGAAAAATATGTATTTGGAGGGTACACTTTTATTGGTGCATTTTGGCCATATATTTAATGGAGTACAAGATGGCATACATGCACATATCACTCATTTAGCCCTTCCCTAATTCCCATCCCAATCCCTCTCCTCTTCCTCCTTCACATGTTTGGCTTACTGATTGACTTTGTTGTTTGTGAATGTACAGAATATATATTAAATAATTTTTCTCTTCTCCACTCCCATCACTCTCAGTTAGGTTCCCTTATTTGCTTATCTATGGATTCTCTTTTGTCTAGAGTTTCTCCTATGACCCCTTTTCTCTCCAGCTTTTACATATTAGAAAGATTATCCAATTTTTTACCTTTTATGACTAATCTCACTTAGCATAATTTTCTCCAGTTCCATGATTTTCCCAGAAATTAACATAATTTTGTTCTTTATGGTTGAGTCAAATTCCATTGTGTACATAGCCCATAGTTTTGTAATATATTCATCTGTTGATGGACATCTTGGCTGGTCCATAGTTTGTCAATTGTGAATTGTGCAGCTATGAACATTTTTATCCTTTGGGGATAATGATCCTCAGTGTTTATGTTTAGTATAAATGTTATTTCTTTATTCTTTATCGTATCCATAAACACCATGGGTAGGATGGGACTGAGTATAATTTTGATGAAAAAATGTTCAACCTCATTAGCAATCAGGGAGATACAAATCAAAACTACACTGAGATTTCATCTAACCCCAATTAGAATGGTAATCATTAAGAAGCCAAATAACAATAAATGGTGGCTTGCATGTGGGGAAATAGAAACTCTTCTACACTATTGGTGGAATTTCAAACTAGTTCAGCTGCTATGGAGATCAGTGTGGAGATTCCTCAGAAAACTGAGAATGGGTCCACCACATTATCAGGCTATACCACCCCTGGGTATCTTTTTAAAGAACTTTAAACCAGAGAATTACAGTAATCACAGTAATTACAGAAAGCAAAGTATCATATGTTTTCTCTAATATGTGCAAAGTAGGGGGTAACTGGAATATAATATAGACTTCAGAAAATGGAAAAGAAACTTCAGTGGACTCACTGATGTGCTATAAGGGAAGGGAGAAGGAAGACTGAGGTTAATATTGAAATACATTATGTGAATATACCAACATCATTCTCAGTACAATGTATTGGGAAGGGGGGATGAAGGCAGGGAAGGAACACCAAGTGCTCTGTGCATGTTTGACATTGTCAACATGATTTACATTGTGATATGAGACTATAATGCACCAATACAAGCATATTAAAAGTAAAAATAAATAAAATTAAAACATGTAAGTTGGTATACCTAACAGGTAGAATGCCCTAGAGTTTGACTCTCAATAACAACAAAAAGTACTTGCATAATTACACACATGAGGAATCCTGAATCTAATTTTTTTTTGCCATCAAAGGCTTAAAATATTTACACTGTTTTAACATCCCTGCTTATAAAATTTAATTACACACACACACACACACACACACACACACACACACACACCTTTTTAAAGTCAGCAGAAATAAATATCCTCACTAGACATAAATATGGATGTTCTAGGTATGTTTGGTTGAAACATGTTTTATAGATTAATTTTGGACCCCTTTCTTTTCAGTTAAATAATGTATAAATATGGTCTACTTAATGAATATAAAGGATTGTTCTGAAAACAATAAAAACAGCAGCAATCCGCAGGCACTTGAAGATCATGAAATAAATGGGTGCACAGATTGGAAATAGAAATAAACTGAGAAAAATTAAATCAGCATATTTGTAGGCATTTCTCTAAACATAGTATCTCCCATTCCTCTCATTAATTAAATAAACAATAAGCATCACTTCCATTGAAAAAAATAAAGAAAAATTCACTTTTCTAAATATTTATGCCCAAAATAATCATATTTAGAAACATAAACTTTTTTTGGAGTTAGTTTTTTAATCAAAAAAGCATGTTTTGAAATAAAAAGGTAGGATGGAAAGAGCTAATTACCACTGTTCTCTAACCATAATTTTGAATTCTTAACATTTGTTAAATTAATAGATGTCCTTCACTCATTAAGCAAATATTTTAAGTGTCCACTATGTACTATTCTAAGGACTTTAAGATACAAAAAACAATGAAATAGAGAAAGATACCACCTTCACAGAGATCAAATTTACCAGGGCCATTACACTGTTGTACTTGTTTGAGCTTTTCTTTTTACTTAATGTTATATTTTTTACATAGAACCAAATTATATGACTACATCACAACTGATCTGCCATCAAGTTAATGAACATTTATTTCCAAGTGTTTTTCCATGACACGTAATGGTTCTGTAAACATTTTTAAACATGTAAATTAGTGCATAAGCCTAAGTTCTCCTGCCACAATTATTCTCAAAACACAACTTCCAGAACCCCAAATTTCCAAAATTTTCAGGAGATCCAGATAATAAAAAGTAAATTGTTAAAAATACAAAAATGTTACACAGTTTTTACACTTGCTTTTCATTACACTGATGATATAAAATAAATGGTAAATAAAACTGCTAAAAGCACATCTCCAACAATGATACCAAGCTCTACTGTCATGCATTCACATCAGAAAGAAGTTTGAATATCTTGTATACCATTAAGATGTATGACTATAATGAACCAAAAAAAAAAATAGAAGTTTGTTTTAATCTCCACTCTTGTGTCTTTAAAAAAATAAGAACCATGCAAGAGACATCACAATCCAGGACTTTAAATTATACTACAGAGAAATATTAGTAAAAACATCATGGTATTAGCAAAAAAACAGGAATACACACCAATGAAACTGAACAAAAGATACAGAAACAACCCACACACCTATAGTTAATTGATCTTTGACAAAGGGGCAAAACTCATATGCTGGAGAAAAAACAGTCTTTTCAACAAATGGTGCTGAGAGAACTGGCTATCCATTTGTAGAAATATGGAACTAAATCCTTACCTCTCACCATGAACTGGAATAATTCTGAGATGGGTTAAAGTCTTGAAACTTAAACCAAAGACTGTGAAACTATTAGAGAAGGAGCATTGAATATTGAGCATTGGCTCAATCAATATTCCAACATATAGGCACAAGTAGTAACTTTATCAACAAGACTTACAAAGTATAGAAAATTAAAACAAAAATTAACAAGTAGGATGATATCAAATTAAAAAGTTTCTGCTCAACAAAGGAAACCATCAAGAAAATAAAGAGAAAGCCTACAGAATGGGAGATCTTTATCTTTATAATTTTTTTTTTGTGTGTGTGTGTGTGGTACAAGCCAGGGAGACTGGCTTCAAACCTGCAATTAGTAGAAGATAGTGTAAGACCAACACTCCAACATATAGTCACTGGTAAAGTCTTCCTCAGTAAAACTTCTGAAGCTCAGGAAATAAAATCAAGAATTAAATGACATTAAATTTAAAAGTTTATGTGCAGCAAAGAAACCATAAAGGGTCTAAAAAGACAGCCTACTAAATGAGAGAAAAAGGGAGGGGAAAAGAAATGGGGTGGAAGTTAGAATAGGGCTAAATGAATGATGTGTGCATGTATACTTCTACCATTGTGTACCTAATAATGAATTATGATTACAATGTTCCAATTAAAAATAATTCTACACTATTTTCTATAAGTTTATAAAGAATATTCAAAGGCAAATAAAATTCAGACAACTGTTCCTTAAAAAGAAGATCTTTGTCAACTATCTTTAATAGAAAATATCTAGAGTATGCAAAAAACTTAACCCATACCTCCATGTGCATGCAAACACACACAAACAACACACACAAAAACACACATAAGCTGATTTAAAAAGTGAGCAATTGACCTGAATAGATACTTCTCAAACAAAATATAAATGGTCAATATTTATATAAAAATGTTTAATATCATTAGCCATCAGGGATATGCAAATTAAAACATCGAGGTTCCATTTGACTCCAGTTGGAATGACTGACATTAGAACTCAGTCCACCAAGACTACAAACAATAATAAATAAGGGCCAGGATGTAGAAAAATAGGAACCACTACATACTGCTGGTGTGATTGAAAATTAGTACAGCTACTATATATATATATATATCCATGTGGAAGTTCCTCAGAAGACTAGGAATGGAACCACCATATTATCTGGATATATAGTCCTTTGAATATTTCCAAAGGAATTGAAGTCAGAATATTAAGAGTTTTTTTGTAGCAGTAAAATTCACAATAGCCAAATTATGGAGCCAGCCTAGATGTCCATCAACAGATGAATAGATATTAAAAGTGATATATTCACACAATGTAGTTTACTCAGCCATAAAGAATAGTAAAGTAATGTCCTTTGCATAAAACTTGATGGAACTAGAAAACATGTTATATATTTTGACTTATATGTGGAAGCTAGAGATAATTTGGCAAACAAATGTCTTTAAATAATTGAGAAGGGAAGGCCCTGGGTCCTGAGCAGGGGTCAGGCGGGGCACACCAGACACCCTGAGAAACCAGGGCCTGGTCACAGGACCCTGGGCCCTGGGCGGAGCACGCCAGACCCCTGGAGAAACTGAGAAACCGGGGCCGGTCGCAAGGCCCTGGGCCCCTGGTTGGGGTCAGGCGGGGCAAGCCGGACCCCCTGATAAACCAGGGCCAGGTCGCAGGACCCTGGGCCATGGGCGGGACCTCGTGGAGCACACCAGGCCCCCAAGAGAAACCGGGACCGGTCGCAAGGCCCTGGGCCCCGGGCGGGGATCAGGAGGGGCACGCCAGACCCCTGGAAGATCCAGGGCATGGGTTGCAGGACTCTGGGCCCTGGGCGAGATCGCGCAGAGCATGACAGACCTCCGGAAAAATCAGGCCTGGTTGCAAGGCCCTGGGCCCTGGGCGGGGGTCAGGTGGGGAAAGCCAGACCACCTGAGAAACTGGGGCTGGGTCGCAGGAATGTGGGCCTCGGGCAGGATCGTGTGGAGCACACCAGACCCCCTGAGAAACCAGGACCAGGTCGCAGGACCCTGGGCCCCAGGCAGGATCGCACAGAGCATGCCAGACCCCTGGAGAAGCCGGGGCCCAGTCACAAGGCCCTAGGCCCTGGGCGGGGGTCAGGCGGGTCACACCAGACCCCCAGAAGAGCCGGAGCCTGGGTCGCAGGACTCTGGGCCCCGGGCAGAGTCATGCGGAGCACACTGGACAGCCTGAGGAACCGGCCTGGGTCGCAGTGCTACTGAGTGCCTGATCCCACAACCTCCTCAAATAACACATACTGTCTTCTCTTATTTAAAAAAAAAAGGAAAAGAAAAAGAAAAAATATATATATTGAAGAGGGGTCAAGAAGGCCGTGGCGGATGCCAGGATACTGGAGATGCAGACAAAACTTATCCAAATGAACTGGAACTTTTGGAAAAATTCCCCAGGAAGGAGGACTGCTTCTTCTCTACATTCTTAAGAATCCTGGACTTCACCTGTAAGGAGAGAGTCTAGCAGAGACCTAGGGGGAAGGCGGTGTTGGAAGCAGTCTCCGCGATGGTGGTGGAGACTTGTATCCAGGAGAGGCAGAAATCTGATCCTACCAACCTTATTTTTTTGGGAGAAATGACACCAAATATTGAATGCTACCATCATGCATGCTTAGGAACGCTGGACAACATTCAGAGTGGAAAAAGCTTGGGAAAGATTTGAAATGGTGAAAGCAATGGCAATGGCAGTGGCCAGTACTCAGGAATGGCAGAGATCTGATGCATTACACCTAGAACTTTTGAAGTAAGAACCCCAGAGGCAGAATGCTACCACCATGAACCCTTGGGAATGTGGGACAACCTGCTGGGTGAAGAGGGTGCTTGGATTGGAGCCTGCCAAGGGGTAAGGCTGGCGATGGAGACAGCAAAACTAAAATTGGAGCCTGCCATGAGTCAAGGTCGGTGCTGGGGCCTCAGGGGCTGGGATCGGAGCCTGCCATGAGGTAAGGCTGGTGCTGGGGCCTCCGAGGCCTGGATTGGAGCCTGCCAAGGGGTTAGGCTGGTGTGGGGGCCAGCGAGGCCAGATTCAGGGCCTCCCATGAGGCAAGGATGCTGCATGAGCCAGCGAGGTCTGGATCAGTCCACCGGTTAGCCAGGCCACTACTGGGGCTGTCAAGCATGGGATCAGTACTTGCGACGGGGCATGCAAAGAAAAATATCTCAGAAAATAAAAACCAGATGCTTCCCCTAATCAGCAATAACTAGGAGGAAAGTAGTAACAGGAAGAGGTCGAGGTATAGAAAGTACCAAAATCTTTCTCCACCCCTACCCTTATATCTCCTTCCTTCCCCGAGGTTTTTCCTCGTCAGTTGGAGTCTCAAGTACTACCTGTCCTTCCCATATTAACAAAAAATATGATCTTTCACTCTCTGTGATTGGATAATTTCACTTAACATAATGTTCTCCAGGTCCTTCCATTTTCTTACAAATAAAAAAGTTTTATTTTTTTTAGTGTTAAATAGAATTCCATTGTGTGTATTTCCTATAATTTTGTAATCTATTCATCTGTTGATGGACACCTAGGTTGGTTCCATAGTTTGGCTATTGTGAATTATGCTGCTATGAACATAGGCTTGCATATATTACTGTAGTTCTCTGGTTTCAATCCCTTAGGAAACATACCCAGTAGTGGTCTGACCAGTTCATATGGGAGATCCAGTCCTAGTTTTCTAAGGACCTTCCACACTCACTGATATTCTTAGTGGCTGGACTAGTTTGCAATCCCACCAACAATATAGAAGAGTGCCTATTTCCCCACAGCTTCACCAACATTTATTATTTTGCTTCTTTATGTTTGCCATTCTGAATGGGGTTAAATGGAATTTCAGTTCAGTTTTGATTTGCATCTCCCTGATTGCTAATGATGTCAAGCCTTTTTTTAACTCATACATTTAAAGATGGATATACACCTTCAAAGCCCATATTTCACCAATATTTTACATTTATTCTTCCAACATATTCATGGAAAAGTATTTTGAGTCCTAATCATTTTTTACTACATTTTTTTTGGGGGGGTGGTACTGGGGTTCCTGGAAGCCCTTCTACCTCCGGGTTACACTCCCAGACCTATTTTTACATTTTTATTTGGAAACAGGGTCTCCTAAGCCAGACCGCACGGCTGGCTTCGGACCTGCGTGATCCTCCTGTCTCTGCCTCCCAAGCGCGGGGATTACAAGCATGCACCACCACGCCCGGCCTTTTACTACTTTCTACATTAATATATAACTAGTCATTATTTACAGTCTCTAACCCGATATGAAATTTCACACAAAGAATGTTAATATTTACAGAGTTCCTCTACCAGTTTCTCCTAATCTAAATTCTCTTCAAATATGGATTCCACGAAAGGGTTTGCTTTTGTACCCTAAGCTAGAGTTTATTTCCCCTTTTCCCAAGTGATACACAAAATAGAAAGAGAGCACCAGATAAAACGAAGGATTTTTTAAACTCTGAAAATTCATTTTTCAATCTTATTAGAATTTCAGCATGCTAAAATGGCTTGAAATTCCTTGAGAGAAAACATAAGGGTGACAGTCTGGATCAGATAGGCTGAAGGCCACCAGCAAGCACACATATAAAACTCTGATAACTGGTTGTTGATGCTCCTCACAAATAGATGACTCTACTTTTTACTTGATTTTTTTCCTGTCAGTTCTCTATTAGGATCATAACATCCCTGTTCCCTCCTTTTGACATTATCCATTTTATTAGACACTTTCATGCATGAGTTTTTATTCAGTGTTTGAGGTAAAATCTAATATATGTTTCATATACTCTAAAAATTTGGGTGCACACAGAACATTTAAAATAAAAATTCATAGCAAAGTCCTAGAGATGTAAAGTTAGCAAATTGTGTTTCTGAGCACACAGCAACATTTATTCTTCCTCCCATATCTTATTACCAAAGATGAGGACATGTATTTTCCTAATTAAAAGAAGTCCCTCTCTTTAAATTAAAATTAAAGTGGATGGGCTGGTTTGTGGCTTAGTGGCAGAGCACTTGAATAGCATATGTGATACCTTCATTTCTATTCCCAACACCTGAAAAAAAATAAAAGTAAAATTAGAGGGAGCTCACTAATGTTGGGATATTTTTTTAAATATATTCAAAGCATAATACAAGAAAAACTTCCTAGATATTCCCATTTTTATCTTTTTGGGGGGGTGGTACTGGGGTTCCTGGAAGTCCTTCTACCTTTGGGTTATGCTCCCAGAGCTATTTTTTTTATATTTTTATTTGGAAACAGGGTATCTTAAGCCAGCACAGCTGGCTTTGAACCTGCATGATCCTCTTGTATCCGTTCCCATTTTTATTTCTATAAATTCCCCAAATGATAAGAAGAACCACTCTATAAAAAACTATTCTTTCCAGGTTCTTTGGAAAAGCTCACCCCCCCCAAAAAAAATCAGGCATTTTTCTCACATACTTCTTTTAATTTTTATTAACTTGTTTTCTCTTCTGATGCAAGTAAAGGGGGAAATGAAAAATTGTGAAGAAACTCATTAAGAGAAGACAGCACAAGTCAGGAACAAATGTATACATTATAAAATGTAAATAGCACTAGCCACAATCAAATATAATTAGTCTACAAGCATTTTGAGATCACACATGGAGAAAATTGTCTATGATTTAGCAAATGTGAAAGTTAATATATAGATTAAACTTTACCATATTTTCAGCATTAAAGGTAACTGATTTGTGCTGTGTAATCCT
Organism: Muscardinus avellanarius; assembly: GCF_963383645.1. Classification (NCBI taxonomy): domain Eukaryota; kingdom Metazoa; phylum Chordata; class Mammalia; order Rodentia; family Gliridae; genus Muscardinus; species Muscardinus avellanarius. The sequence continues at coordinate 53,567,067 of NC_137800.1, read as the reverse complement.
TTTGCCATTTACTACTGCACACTATTTACCAATAGGCTGAAAGCCTGTGTAGAGTACTATCATATTATTTTTATATACAAGCACACACAAACCCACTTATATAAGTACTGGTTTTTAAAGATGCAGAACACGTACATAACAAGGAGTCCACTTGTAATCTCAGCATTTGGGAGGCTGAGACAGAAATATTGTGGTTCACAGAAAGCCTCAGCTACCTAGTAAGGCCCTTTACAACTCAGTTGAGACACTGTTTCAAAGTAAAGAATAAAGAATAGGCCTGGGGGTGTAGTTCTGATGTAGAATGTCCATGGATTCTATCTCCACAAAAAATTATAAAACATTGAAAAAAGAAATTGAAGACCTTAGAGTATAAAAAAAATCGTTCATGTTTTTAGATAGGCAGAGTAAATATTATCAAAATATCCATAATTCCAAAAGTGATTTACAGATCCAATGCAATACCCAATAAATTACCAAGGTCATTCTTCACAGACAGAAAAATCATTCCTTAAATTCATTTGGAACAAAAAATCCCTCCAGAATAGCCAAAATAGTTCTCAGTAACAAAAACCATGCAGAAAGAATCACAATACCTGACTTTAAACTATACTACAAAGCCACAATAATAAAAACAGGATGGAACCAGCACAAAAGCAGTTACATAGATTAATGGACAAGAATAAGACTCAGAAGCAAATCTGTACACTTATACACTTAAAATTAATTTTTGACAAAGGGACCAAAAACGTACACCAGAAAGAAGATAGCATCTTCAACAAATGGTGTTGGCAAAACTGGTTAATCATATGCAGAAAATGAAAATAAATCCCTCTTTTTCACCCTGCACAATAGTCAGTTCAAGATGGATTTAAAAATTAGACATCAGACCACAGACATTGAAGCTCCTTGAAGAAGAAATAGGTCCAAAACTGCACACATAGGCACAGGTAACAACTTTCTCAACAAGACCCCAAAGGCACAAGGAACTAAAAGGCGGAACAATATGTGGGATTGCATTAAACTGAAGGGCTTCTGTAAAACGAAAGAAACTATCAAGAACCCTAACAGAGAGCCAATAGAATGGGAGAAAAATGTTGCTCACTATTTCTCAGATAAAGAACTAATATCTAGAATATACAGAAAACTCAAGAAACTCACAGCTAAGAAAACAAATAACCTAATCAAAAAATGGGCAAGTGAACTCAATAGATACTTCACAAGAGAAGAAATTCAAATGACCAATAAATGTATGAAAAAATGCTCAAAATCATTAGCAATCAGAGAGATGAAAATAAAAAACTACCCTCAGGTTTCACCTAACTCCAACTAGAATGGCGATCATTCAAAACACAAACAACAAATGCTGGCAAAGATGTGGAGAAGTGGGAACTTTAATACATTGTTGGTGGGATTGCAAATGTGTGCAACCATTCTGGAAAACACTATAGAGGATCCTAAGAAGAATGAGAATGAATCTACCATATGATCCAGAAATTTGTGCTTCTCAAATAGTGTATCTCTGAATAATAACATGATTTAGGTTGAAATGGCATGACCCTTTGTTCTCAATGCAAAGATTGCTTCTAAACAATAAAATAAAAATGGGTTGAAGCTTCAGATTTCTGGATGATTCATAAAAGCAAAAGATCTACTGTCGTAAACCTTAACAAGACTATAGTAGTTGGAGATGAAACTGTAAATGAGAATGTGTAGAATGCTTTGATTTAGAAAATTGCCATCATTAAACAGTTTACAAGGAGTCCAGTGTCTCTGCATCATTATACCAAATGTGTCAAAGTCAGCATTTTCACAATAAACTACTCCCAACTTTCTCATAAATATCATTTTTATTCTTGCACAGTTATTCAGAATATCAAGGGATATTACTTATAGTCTTTGAAAGTAAGACAGTATGATTACCTGAGCCCAGCACGTGAACCTTAAAGCTACATAAAGAGGCAAATTTCTCCCCAAGGAGAATCATGCAGATTGTTTAATTTTGCTGCCTAATTTGACAGAGGATTCAAGGCTACTTTGTTGCTATGTGTGTGGAGAGTAGTCCAAGTCAGCTAGGCCTGTGTGTGCACTAGCACTTTGCTATCAGGCAGCTCAACTGCAAATGGGCAGGAAGCCTTTGTCATGGCATTGCTGTATGTATGTATGTATGCATGCATGTATGTATGTATGTATGTATGTATGTATGTATTTTTGTGGTGCTGGGGATGAAACCCAGAGGCAGTGCACCTTTGAGCTACAACCCAGTCCTATTTCTTAGTCTTTTTGTTTTTTGAAATGGGGTCAGATTTGTGAATGGTCTCGCTAAGTAGCTGAGGCTATCCGAGAACCATGATCCCCCAGAGACACAAGCATGCACCACCATAGCCGGCTGTATTATTTATGTAAGTGTGTGTGTGTGTGTGTGTGTGTGTGTGTGTGTGTGTTTGAAGAGGACTTTCTTTTAAGAAAAGACAACCTGACCCAGAATTGTCTCTTTACACCTATACAAACCACCACCAAAGCCATTTCAAGTCACTGATTCCCAGCATAAGCGCCTGCACCATTAAATTTGAGGTGGGGCCGGACGTGGTGGCGCATGCTTGTAATCCCCGCCCTTGGGAGGCAGAGACAGAAGGATCATGCAGGTTCAAAGCCAGCTGTGCGCGCTGGCTTAGGAGACCCTGTTTCCAAATAAAAATGTAAAAATAGGTCTGGGAGTGTAACCCGGAGGTATAAGGGCTTCCAGGCACCCTAGTACCACCAAAAAAAAAAAAAAAAATTGAGGTGGGAAAGAAAAGGAGAAGATATTGACAGAGTGAGATATAGTTTATTTTGCCTTCCTCCAAAAACAATTTGCCTCTCAAGAGACTACATTAAATCCGGGCATGGTGGCACACATACTTGTAATTCTAGTATAGGAGGGTGGCAGGTTCACAGCCAGCCTCAACTACTTAGTGAGGCCTTCCAAAACTTAATGATTTCTTATTTCAAAATAGAGAATAAAATAATAGGGCTGGGAGTGTAGCTCAGAGGTAGAATGCCCCTGGGTTCATTCCCCAGTATAGCATAATAAAAAAATAGGGGAGGTTATATTATAGTGTGGTCTTCAAATCAGCAGTATCAGTCTCACCTAGGAGCTTGGTAGAAGCAAAGAATATCAAATGATAAACTATATGTGTGGGTCAAGAATCTGCCCAACAGGGCCTCCAGGATATTTGGAAACACAATAAAGGTTAGAACTATTAATCAAAAGACTGTTTTCAGATTGTAGTTATATATAAAGTGTAGCACAGAGATGATGCTTAAAATGCCTCTGTATTATGGCAGTTATAGATCAAAGAGTACAAATAATACCATTTCACTCTGTCCTAGATATATACAGAGATATAAAATTTGGCAAGTATTATTAATTGTGGAATCTAAAATAAACATCTGTTATATTAGCTTTTGCTCAGAAATCTGCATTTTTACTAAGTATCTCAAGGTTTTCCTGATACTAATGATTTTCATTACTTTAGAAAGTACTGCCCTGTTTACTACTTAGTATATGATGCCATGGCAAATAGACACCTATTTTAAATTTTTAAATTTATGAATGCTTTCTCAGATCTGACAGATAATATCTGTGGATGGTTTCTCCACACTCTGCAGGTAGTAGGTTCCCAATAACTTTCTTGATTTTGTTTATCTGCACAGAGCACAGAAGAGCATTTCCCACATATTATAAGTCAGAATGAGACATGGACACAATTTTATAAACTTTTTACTTGGTCACTCAATAGAGGTTCAAGCCTTATATGTATTATTACATTAGATATTGAAAGTGCCCTTCCTCTTTCTTTCCCTTTTTCCACAAGCAAGTTATGATCTACCTGGGGTGCTGAGGTCACCATGAAAGGTCAATACTCACAGACATGGCTCACTGAATTTTATATTATTTAGAAGATTCCTATCTGTCAGCTTCAGTGGGCTCTAAAAATTCCATGAAGGGCTATGATCAGACAGTAAATAACCATGGGAGAAATCACTTCATCTGCAACAGTAAATTAAATTTTTCAAAATGTTACAAAATTGATAACCAAGATCCTTGAAGAAAGAGGAGGGAGTAGAAAACCTATATTCTACAGGACTGGTAATGTGAAGTATGTAGTTTACATTATTATAAAGTTCTACTATTTGACATATTGCCTACTCCTTCCAAATAAAATACTAGAAAAAAAGTTCACATAGTCATTTCATAAACCATTTCTACAACATCTTTTTAACAATATGGTAATACAACTCTACTCAAATGGAACTATCATTTAAGTAATCTCTTTCTCCCATACATATATATTTTTCTACATACATGTTTCTCTCTCTCTCTTTCTCTCTCTATATGTATGCATATATATATATATATATATATATATATATATATATATACATACATACATACATGCATATGTGTGTATGCATATACATATATGTTTTATAATATAAGCATATATTTCCAAATATATGTATGCATATATATGTCTATATATAAAGAGAGAGAAAGTAGGTAGCAATCACCTTAAACTTGACATTCAGGGACTTCTGGGAAGATAGCAACCGAGAAAAGTGGGACTTAAGAGCCCCACTAACAACTAATCTCCATTACCATAAAATTAGTGCCTTTCATAGCCAGAAAACATCATCACCAGAGAAACAAAAAAATCACCAAGCTCCAGAGAGGAGGGGGACTCAAAACAGAGCTCAGAGCCACAGAGGAGATACGCCAGCCTCACGCCCGAGGACACGGCAGCAGTGCCTACTGCCAGCAGCAGCAGTGAGTTTACTGGATGGCTACGGCTACAACCAACACACTCAACAACCCACCAGGCTCCAGGGAGAAGTGGCAGACAGCAGCACAGAATTCAGCGAGGCCAGTACAGCTACATCTGCGTACTCAAGAACAGTGAGTCAAATTGCGGGCCACAGAGGAGAAATCCCAGTACTGTACTCCCTGGGACTTGACCCAGTGGGGGAGGGGCAGTGGCAGAGATATCACACCATAGGAGAACATGCAACCTGGCATGCCCCACAGTCTAAAGCAGCCTCTATCGACTCTCTGGGTCGGAGACTCTGTGTGATACAACCCAGTAAAGGAGTAGTGGGGACTGAGATACCACAGACTCGAGATCCAGAGCACCTTAAGTGAAGTCATAGTCACCCAAGGGAAGAAACCAGAGAAGGCACAAACTTCCGAAATCATGGGAAAGAGGAATAACAATGGAGCAAAGAATGCCCACAACCCCACAACATCAGAACCCGATAAAACAGAAATTCAGAGCTTTCTAGAAGATCAAATCAGGAAAATAACTGTAGAAATAATAGAGCTGTTTTAAAAAGAATTCAGAGAGAGCCAAAAAGAGATAAAGGATGCAACTAATGAAGTAAAGTCCTCAATTCAAAGTACAAACAACTGATTAAATCACATGGAGAACTGAATCTCACTCTTAGAAGATGAGCAATCCAAAAATGAATGCATAGTTTCTAATCTAGAAAAAAAATCTGATAGCAGGAATCTGACATTGAAGAAATATGGGCCCATTTTAAGAGAGCTAACCTAATAATAATTGGAATAGAGGAGGGAAAAGAAGGTGAAACCAAAGGGATCAACAATCTCTTCAAAGAAGTAATAGCAGAAAATTTTCCAAACATAAAGCAAGAGGTCGATACAAAGGTCCAGGAAACTTATAGAAATCCCTTTAGACAGGATCGGAGAAGAGGATCTCCACACCACATAATTGTCAAAATGACTAATGTGGAAGCCAAGCAGAGAATTTTAAAGGCAACAAAAACAAAGGGCCAAGTGACATTCAGAGGCTAACCAATTAGAATCACTCCAGACTTCCCAAACCAAGTTATGAGAGCCAGAAGGGCTTGGAGTAACATATTCCAAACTCTGAAAGGAAACAACTTCCAGCCAAAAATTTCCTACCCAGAAAAACTTTCTATCAAATTAGATGGAGAAATAAGAAGCTTCCATGACAAACAGAAACTGAAGAAATTTATGTCTTAAAAACCAGCGCTAGAGAAAATACTCAAAGAGATTAACTACAAAGAAGAAATAAGTAACACACACCAGAACCAGAGAAACAAGTTTTTCCACCAAGAGACAACTAAGATTGGTTATCTGTGGAGATTCATTATTTATGTTAGTCTTTTACCTATCTCTAAATTGTATTGTTTGCTTTTATTGTTGTTAATTTTTTAGGATTTCTAGTTGAAATATTAATATACCTTCAGATATAGCATTTGGAAATATTTTATCCCATTCTATCAGTAACTTTTAACTCTGTTTATATTGTCTTTGGATATACAATATTGTTTTTTATTTTTTAGGGAGTTTGTATACTCTTCTGTTGCCTCTGCCATTGAAATCATATCCAAGAAATCACTGCCAATTTCAATGTTGTGAGGTTTTATGGCCCAGATTTTCTTCTAAAAGTTTATAGTATTAAGACTTATATTTAGGTCTTTTATCTATTTGGGGTTAATATTTGTATACGGGATTAGGTAAGGGTCCAATTTTATTCTTTTTCATGTAATTATTATTTTTCAACAATATTTTGTTAAAAGATTATTATTTCCTCCACCAAATGTTCATGGAAACATTGTCAAAAATAACTTGACAATATATGGAAGAATTTAGCTCTAGGCTTTTATTTAATTCCAATGGTTTATATATCTGCCTTTAGAACAGTACTACACTGTTTCAATTATTGTAGCTTTATATGGTTTGAAATCAGAAAATATATATATATCTTCTAGCTTTGTTCTTTTTCGAGATCGTTTTGGGTATCTAGAGTCCATATTCCATATTAGGATAGATTTTTTTCTGAAAAATAAATAAATAAATATATGATAGTTTCACCTAAAAATATTCTCTGATAAGAAAGAAAGCAAAAAGAAATATTGAAATGTTATCTTTAAGTCATCAAAAGCTTGGTATCAGACAAATGAAACTTTTATGTGAGATTATCATTGTTAATTTTGGACAAATTGCTATAATACTAGATGTCAACCACTAAGCCAAGCATGAGAAGGAGGGATGGGGTGGGAATGGGGTGGGGATCGGGTGGGGGCTGACTGGGTGATGTGATGTGTGCATGTATGTCTACAAAAGCTTTTTTGTATCCACTATGATATATGAATACAGTGCACCATTAAAAAAGTTTAAAAAATCACTTTAAACTTGATAATCCTAAGTATTTATAAAAAATCAATTCTAGATAATAGTGAAACTTTTGAGCTACTCCAACACAATTATACTATAAAAGTTATCTAGAAATTTTCTTTAATATAGCTTCTGAAGACTGAATTAAATCTTTGTGATTTAGTTTTCAACACTGAATACAGTAGGCAAATATAGACAAATGTTATTCTAATAGTAATAGGCCAGTGTATGTTCTTAAATCAATTGCCTGTAAAATATGGAACTTTTGATTCAGAAAATCATTATATTTTTCATAAAAAATATTTTTTACTCTCAGGCAGGAAGGAATAAAAATAACAGATTTTTTTTTTTTTTACCAAAGTACTTCTTACCCACTTAACCAAGATTTTAAAGTGTTGGCTCATGACCTATAAGTCTGAGAATAGTCACCAGTTCATTTCCCCTTCCTTGGCCATTTATTATGTAAATCTTTACTCCATGGCCATCCAAACAGTCTTATTCTCTGTGCTCCAGACACTATTCAGGTTTCTCTCTCTATTGTCCTTCCACCAAGGAAAGACACTTCCACCAAAGCCAAACACATTGCAGAATTCTAGGCTGGGAACCAGAGAAACTTTTTGTTGTTGTTGTTAGTTACAAATAGAAGATTTGTTATTTACAAATGGAAGATTCCAAATTGCCCCACAGAACACACAGTTATACTTTCTTAAATTGCAATGGAAGCTTGATTTTTTTTTTTTTTTGTGGCACTGGAGGTGGAACCCAGGGGCTTTCTACCTCCAAGCTATCCTCCCAGAACTATTTTATATTTTTTTATTTGAAAACAGAATCTCACTAAGTTGCTGAGAGCCTCACTAAGTAACTGAGGCTGGCTTCGAACCTGTGTGATCCTCCTGTCTCAGCCTCCCAAGCACAGGGATGACAAGTGTGTGCCACCATGCCTGGCTGAAGCCTAATTTTTAATCTACACTTTATCAGTCTATATGATCCCTCAAACAGAACTGTTGACTATACTGCAAATTAGTAGTTGTTTATTAAATCAAATCCCAGAGATAAAACAGCATTGGTTCACAAAACTATTGGCAAGGTCACTGTATCTACTCCTAAACTTTAGACATCTGCAGTTCTATACAGGAAATTCAGGACTAAGGCACTTGAATAATTCTATGTAAAAATATGTAACTTTACTCTCAGAGACATTTTTTCTGTGTTATTGTGGCAAAACGATTTTGTTTTTTCACAGGAAATGGGGTAAGTAGGGGTTCACTAAAAACCCCTTTTCCCACCTCCAGTCCCAGTGTATTTTTCTACTGTGAAGCTCTCTATGCTTGAGTAGCACACAGATACTCCAGGTATCCCAAACATTCCACACACTTACATATTTCCATGCCTCTGCACACTCTGTTCTTCTACCTGGGATCCTTTGAATCCTTGGATGCCCCAGAGAATTTATAATCACACTCAAATTCCAAACCAAATGTCATTTTCCTTGTGAAGGTTTCACTCTAAGAACAGTTTATAGGTTAATAGGAAACAAGAAGCCCCACTATACTCTGTTACTGGAAGTAAGCACCATGTGCACAGTCACGTAATATTAAACTTGTCACATCATAATTATTTGTCTATTTCTCTATCTTTTCCATTATTTTAACTCCTGCTGGTGGTTTGAATTGAAAAAAAAATGTTTTAATTTTGTTTTATTTTAGAAAATAGTCTACTCTTAGGTGTACAGTGACTGTTTATTAAGTATTGAAGAAAGAGAGGAGGTAAAGAAGAGGAACAGATGAATCCCTTGATATATGTGTATGGTGATCCGTAGTTCAAAGTAGAGTTTAATCCCAATGGAAATATACTGTTCACTATATCAAATTATGAAGTGGCTTTTTTCTACTCTTAAATTCTTTTTCTTATGTTAGCAGAAAAGTCACTTTAGGCATAAAAGTATGGCATAGAAAGTGATATGCAGTACAATTTATTAAGGAGTGAAAGCAACAGCCTCAAGGTACACAGGGACTCATTGCAGAATCTAAACTGGAATTAACCATCTGCTGGCCTTCAAGGACCTGATCCTACAAAGGAGGAAATATGATTTCAGGTAGAAATAGATTAGAGTGTATTTAACAAGAAGGCCCATGCTTGGACATGGGTCATCAGACTGGGGCAGAGAACAGCCAGCCAGCTTAGAGGGTAGCCACTGGGAGGGAAGGCTGGGCATACATTGGGACAGGTCTAAATGCTGAGCAGGAGTAAGAACACACTAAACTCAGAAACAGGACAAAGTCTCTTCTTTCCTGGACCCTCCTCTGCCCCTTTGGTCTAATATATTCCTATGTGAGGTCTTTAAAAACCTGAAAAGAGAAAATCTTTGATCATCAGCACATCTGAATATGAACTACACACCCACTGTCCTTTGGCGCAGATGATCTGATTTTCAAATCCATTCTAAACTCTTAATAATCCCATTGCTTATCTTGTTTTACACACAAAGAAAACAATGCAGTTTTTTTAAGAGGGCAGTGCAAAAGGTATCACTACTGTTTAAATAGAGTCAAACATGTCTACCAATTGTCATTGGTTGCTTGGCATCAAAGAAAAGAACCCTAAGCAGTAGCAAATTTGACAATTTGCTCTCTTTAGGCAGACAGGCACTTGTTAGACTAATATGCTAAAATATGTTCTAGTAAAATTTCTATATCCTAAAGGGAAATTCCTTGCATTTGTAAATAGTTATTATCCTCCCAAGAAATTAGATAGAAGAACATACAAACATTCAACAAGTCCACCGAATGAATGTTGGGAGGTTTTGCCTTGGATTTCCTTTATACTTTTATGTAGCATTCTGATGATAAATTCTGTGTAAAAGTTTTAATATAATCACTTACATTCTCCAAACATTGTAAAGAATGAGAAGCAAAAGGCAAATTAATTTTTATTGTGTGTCAATCAATTTGGATAATGCAGAAGTGAAATGATATTCTAAATAAAAACTTTGAATAACTGACACCTTTGACAAGTAATAACTAAAATATGATTACCAAATTGGAAACCTTAAAATTAAACCAACAATGAACTTTCTTGGCTATCTAACTTAGTTTTTTATTATTTTATTTGAGAAAGGGAAAGATTAAGAATTTATCTATATTTGCATAGAAAGAAGCTATTGTATATTTTTCCAAACAAGATGATTTGACATTGAGATTGATAGAAAATATTCTAGCTACTTATTGAAATGAGGAAGTGCCCACAATGAGTATATTCTATAAACTCAATTGGAAAAGCTGATTGCTCTCTTGATGGCTGCAAACTGAAGCCAATAAATGTGCACTGTCCTGGCAGACCCAGTGAATAGGGTAGATGCATAAGATGTCAGTACTGACCCAATATCATTTTCTTATACCAGAAAGAAAAAAAAACATTCTTTTAAAAGAGAAAATCTAAGCAAGAAATTGCCATTTTGCCTCTGAGAATTCTCAAAGAACTATTAATGAAAGTATGTTAGCAATAACTTTGTAAATTCTAATCCAAAAATAAACACTTAATAATAATCACTTAGTAATATGCTACCAGGTGATGATGTTGAGTGAGTTGGGGGTACGATACAAGTTTACTGAAGCCATAAATGTCTGCTCAAGTGTATATATGAAAAAAAATGAAGATAGTTCCAGAGCTGAATTGATGTATTGTATCAAAATATATGACCACTGCAGTATTTCTAAACCATTACTCTCTTATGATCAGTTCAGCATTTTGAATATTACTCATACATGTGTGATGACATAAATAAATAAATAAATAAATAAATAAATATGAAAAATACAAATGATAATTCTGCAGAACAGGATTTTTTTTTCCCGAGGGATGAGATTGGACATCAATTGCTTACTGGTATCTGTTCACCGAGTTGTTAGTTGAAAAGGAAAGAATCAGCTGACGATATAAGTGAATTATTATAGTTAATTTTATATAAGGTAATGCTAAGAGGAAAAGGATACATGAAACAACATTAACACTAAAAGTGGAAGAAAAATCAACCACATGTATATCATAGTCTATGGGTACATTGTATTGGAAGAGAGGAAAATTGGGAGGCACCAAGAGCATGTATATTTATGAAATTGTCAACATGATAACATGATTTACATTTTGATGTGAGACTATAATGAACCAATAAAAGCACAAAAACTAAAAAATATTAAAATATCATTATTTTTCTGTTTCTATTGCTAACTGGTGTTTGAAGCATCATCTCCAAAGAGGAAATTTTATTGCATTCAATTTCATAGTTTGGAGAGAAAAAGATGTGTGTGTTTACCGTCCAAGCCACAGTCAGTCACAGAAGAGGGAGGTTGTTCCACTTTGCTCTGCCAGGGTAATGGCCCAATATTGCAGCTTCATCTCTCACTGAACAGAGCTACTTTTTCTGCATTCAGACCAAATTGGAAGCAGCACTTAATGCAGATACCCACACCCCTCAAGACTGCTGCACAAGGCATGAAGAAGCTACACCTTCCCTCAAACAGTCATAAAATCCTTCTTGGGCATAATTAACAACTATTTCAGTTCAGAGTTTAGAGTTCAGGGAGATCCGGGATGGCTAAGAAAATATGTTATTATAGGTGTCACAAAATTATGAAACTTCTGTTCTGACAAAGGAATTATGGGATATCTTTACAGCAACATATTTAGGAAGGAAAATGATGGGGCTTTCAATGTAGAGGTCACTCCCTGGGTACTATTTCCAAACTAAATTAGCAGTAGAAGAACTGTGTTCTCTTTATCTGGATTTTCTTTTTATTGACTTCTCACATACAAGTGAAATTTCTCATGAACTCTTTATAAATTGATTATATAATAATGTATATTTAAATATATATGGAGTCTTTCAGATATTGAAATTTCTTAATTGATCTATCATTTAAAAATCTTGACTTCTGGGAGATTTAAAATGGAGACTGTGAGGTGCAGCACATCTCAGTAGCTTGAACTTTAAATTTCAACTACTGGGAAGGCAGTGTCTTGATAAACAAAATAAACAAAGCTCATGAACCAAAACAAAAACAAGGAACCACAGCTGAAGGAATTTACGAGGTGAGATTCACTACAAAAAGCCAGAGTGCTCAACTGACCTGGTGTGGCAACTGGTCCAGCCACTGGCACCATTTCAGGCCACTGGCCCAAACCTCGAGTGCCAGCTTTGGCGCAGCTGACTTTGGCACTGCAGCTATAAGAAAATTCCCCCAAATAATCCAAAAATCTGAAGTGCAGAAAGCAGTGGTAGAGCTTCAAAATCTTAAGCAACCAGCACCATGCTTCAGGGATGCAGAAAAAGATCCAAAAGTTTGTGTGCTTACCAGAGGCAGGGCAGGGAAACAATGTGCCCTCCAGAGACCAGGAAGCAAGACAGCCAGACTTTGGCAGACTAAGACTAAGCAGTCCATCCCAGTGGTGATCCAGTTAGAACCTCCAGAGACATTAAAAAAGAATCCGAAAGAAATCTGGAATAAAATTCAAGAGTCAATAAATGTAATGAAGAGAAAAATAGAAAAAATTCTGAAAAATTAGATGAAATGTTGCCGGGCGTGGTGGTGCATGCTTGTAATCCCCGCACTTGGGAGGTGGAGAAAGGAGGATCGTGCTGGTTCCGAGCCATCCTCACTGGCTTAAGAGACCCTATTTCCACATTAAAAAAAAGTTAAAAATAGGTCTGGGAGTGTAGCCCGAAGGGATGTAGCCCAGAAATACAAGGGCTTCCAGGAACCCTAATACCACAAAAAAAAAATTTAGATGAAATGTAAAATAGAATATAACTGTTAGAAGACAGTTCATTCAAAATTAAAAGCACAGTCAAAACAATATAGAAGTCATTACAGCTACAAAATCTAAACATCCAACAACTCTGGGACAATATAAAACATCCAAATGTACAAATTAAAGGCATTATGAAGGGATAGAGGTACAGAACAAGGGTATTTGTAATCTCTTCAGAGAAATAAAATCAGAGAGTTTTCCAAACATAAAAAGAGACATGAACATATATGTTCAGCAGATATACAGAACACTATTAAGACAAATCAAAGAAGGCCCACCCATGACATATAATAATCAAAATGACGAACAAAAACACAAAAAAAAAGAATCTTAAAAGGAGCGAGAACAAAAATCAGATGACAGTTAGGTGCAAAACAATAAAAATCACCACGGATTTTACAACCCAACTCATGAATGCCAGGAGATACTGGTATTATGGAATCCAGACCCTGGAAGAAAACAACTTTCAACCAAAAGCGCTATAGCCAGCAAATTTATTTTTCAAAATTGATGGTGGAAAAAAAGTGCTTCAGATAAGCAGAATCTCAAAAAAAAAATAAATGAATACAAAGCTAACACTAGAGAAAATACTTAAGAAATAAAACATAATGAAAAAAATGAAGCAAATTTCAGAACCAGAAAAGAGAAGTTGATCACCAGTGCAACTAAGTAAAGAAAAAAAAATAACATAATAAAACAGAAGATAGAACTCAAAATTACAGGGAGTAAAAATCATATTTCAATAATAACCCTGAATGTCAAAACATTTAACTCATCAATCAAAATATACAGACTGGCAATGTAGATTAAAAAACATAATCCAAATATATGCTCTTTGCAAAAAACTCACCTTACAACCAAAGCCATTCATAGATTGAAAGTGAAAGGATGGAAAAAGATAAAGCATACTAATGGAGACCAAATCCAGGCAGTGGTAGCAATGCTGATATCCAACAAAACAGACTTTAAGCTAAAACACATCAGAAGAGAGGAATCAGGGCATTTCCTTTAATTAAAAGTAACAATTCACTACAAAGATATAAAGATAGTAAATGTTATGCCCAAAATGTGGGTGCACCCACATTTGTAAAACAAATCTTTCAGAACATCATATCTCAAATAGACTCAAATACAATATTACTGGGAGATGTCTACACATTTCTTACACTACTAGATCGATCTTTCAAGGCAAAAGATGAGTAAAGACTTGTCAAAACTAAAGAAAACTATAAATCAAATGGACCTAATAGACATATACAGAATATATCAACTAGGAACAGCATAATACACATTCTTCTCTGCAGAATATGGAACCTTCTCAAAAATAGATCACATCCTGGGCCACAAAGCAAACACCAGCAAATTCAAAAGATGTAATTCCCTGCATCTTCTCAGACCACAAAAGAATGAAAGTAGAAATCAACAAGAGGAAGACTAAAAGGAACTATTTAAATATATGAAAATTGAATGATACACTACTGAATGATAAGTGGGAGAAATCAGAAATAAGAGAGAAAATAAATTCTTGGAATTAAATGAAAATAGAGACACAGCTTACCAAAATATATGTGACACTTTGAAGACTGTGTTAAGAGTCGATTTTATAGCATTGAGTGCCCACATAAGAAGAACAGAGAGTTGCCAAGTAAAAACCTAATGACACCTCAGGGACCTAGAAAACTGCAACAGTCTAATTCCAAAGCCAGGATAAGGCAAGAAGTTATTAAAATAAGAGCAAAAATAAATGAAATAGAAAACAAAACAAAACAAAAAAGGCTGAGCATGGTGGCACACGCTTATAATCCCCGTGTTTGGGTGGTGGAGACATGAGGATCACGCAGGTTTGAAGTCAGCTGTGCTGGTTTAAGAAACCCTGTTTCCAAATAAAAATATAAAAAATAGGTCTAGGAGTGTAGCCCGGAGGTAGAAGGGCTTCCAGGAACCCCAGTACCACCAAAAAAAAAAAAAAAAAAAAGATAGAGAGCAAAAAAAATTCAAAGAATCAACAAAATATAAGCTGGTTCTTTAAAAAGATTATTAGGATGGAAAAATCACTGGAAAACCTAACCCCTAACCAAAAGAAAGAAGCAACTAAAATCATTAAAATCAGAAATGAAAAATGAGACATCACCACAGACAGTGGAGAAATACTAAGGATTATCAGAAACTATTTTGAAAATCTTGATCTACAATATGATGAAAGGATTTAAAACAATTCTAGAGGAAATGAAAGATGAGTTAGAAACACTAAGAAAGAATCAGAAAGAGGTCTGGAATGAAATGAAAGAGTCAATAAGTAAAATGAAAACAGCAATAGAAAGAAATTCTGGAGAATAGATGAAATGGAAAACAAAATATCACTGTTAGAAGACAGTACATCCAAAACCGAAAACATGGTCAGTGATATACAAAAATCTTTACAGCAACAAAACCTACACATCCAGCAAATATGAGATAATATGAAGCATCCTAACTTATGGATCATATGCATTGAAGAAGGGATAGAGGTACAGACCAAGGGTATACATAATCTCTTCAAAGAAATAATCTCAGAGAATTTTCAAACATGGAAAGAGACTTGGATCTTCATGTCCAGGAGGCATAAAGAACTCCACTGAGACAGGAGCAAAGAAGGACCTCCCCACACCATATAATAATCAAAATGACCAACATAGAGGCCAAGGAAGAATCTTAAAAGCAGTGAGAACAAAAGGATAGGTAACATATAGAGGCAAAACAATAAGAATCACCCCAGACTATACAAGCCAGGTCATGAATGCTAGGAGAGACTGGTACAACGTGATTCAGACCCTGGAAGAAAATGACTTCCAACCAAAACAAATCTATCCAGCAAAACTACTATTCAAAATCAATAAAGAAACAAAAGTGTTTCAGGATAAACAGAATCTTAAAAAATTCATGAATTCAAAGCCTACACTAGAGAAAAATTCTTAAAGAAATAAACCATAAAGAAGAAGAAGCAGACTTCAGAACCAGAGCAAAGAGGAAGTTAATAAGTGGGCCATTTAAGTAAAGAAGAAAGACCAAACCACCCAAGAGTAGACAGAACACAAAATGGCAGACAACAAAAATCATATTTCAATAATATCTCTTAATGTCAAAGGACTTAACTCACCGATCTAAAGACATAGACTGACAATGTGGATTAAGAAACATAATCCAAATATATGCTGTCTGCAAGAAACTCACCTTACAGCCAAAGACATTCACAGACTGAAAGTGTAGAATGGAAAAAGATATACCATGCTATTGGTGACCAAAAAAGAGCAGGGGTAGCAACCCTGATACCCAACAAAACAGACTTTAAACTAAAACACATCAGAAGAGACAAATAAGGGCACTTCCTTTTATTAAAAGTTACAATACACCAAGAAGATAAAATGATAGTAAATATTTATGCCCCAAACATGGGTGCAACCACATTTGTAAAACAAACCCTTCTGGACATCAGATTCCAAATAGAAATAAATACAATAATTCTGGGAGACTTTAATATGCCTCTCACACCATTCGATTGATCTTCAAGGAAAAAGATGAGTAAAGACTATTTTTTTTGTGTGAATTATATTCATACATCATATTGGGGTAAAAAAATGTGTGTGTAGAGACATGCACACATCACTGATTTAACCCCTACCCAATTCCCACTCCATTCCCTCCCATCCCTCCATCCCTTGCTTGGCTTAGTGGTTGACTTCGATATGTTTAACTACATTGTGTGTTTTAGAGATTTTCCTCTCCCCCCCAACTTTCTCCTCCTTTAGGTTGCCTTGTTTGCTCCTCTATAGGATTTCCTTTTTCATCTAGAGTTCCTGCTATGACCTATTTATCCCTAACTCTCACATATTAGGGAAAGCATCTGATTTTTTATTTATTGCCGTGAGGCAAGGCTGGTGCTGGGGCCTCCGAGGCCAGGATCGGAGCCTGTGGAGAGGTTAGGCCGGTGCTGGGGTCACTGGCCAGCATCGGAGCCTTCCATGAGGCAAAGCTGCTATTGAGTTCTCTGAGGCATGGATCGGAGCCTGCTGAGGGGTTAGGCCGGTGCTGGGGTCAGCAAGGCCGGGATCGGAGCCTGCTGCAAGGAAAGGCCGGTGCTGGGGCCTTCGAGGCTGGGATCAGAGCCTGCTGAGGCATTCGGCAGGTGCCGGGGCCACTAGCCAGCATCAAAGCCTTCTGTGAGGCAAGGCCACTATTGAGGCCTCTGAGGCTGGGATCGGAGCCTGCCGAGGGGTTAGGCCAGTACTGGGGCCAGCAAGGCTGGTATCTGAATCTGCTGTGAGGCAAAGCCAGTGCTGGGACCTCCGAGGCCGGGATCAGAGCCTGCTGACGGGTTAGGGCAGTGCTGGGGCCACTCACCAGCATCGGAGCCTTCCGTGAGGCAAGGCCGATGCTGGGGCCTCCAAGGCCTGGATTGAAGCCTGCTAAGGGGTTAGGCCAATGCCGGGGCCATTGGCTAACATCAGAGCCTGCCGTGAGGAAGGCCAGTAATGGGGCCTCCAAGGCCACGATCGGAGCCAGCTGAGGGGTTAGGCCAGTATCAGGGCCTGTGAGGCCAGAACCGGGGCCTCCCATGAGGCAAGGCCGCTGCTTGAGCCAGCGAGGTCTGGATCAGTCCACCGGTTAGCCAGGCCAAAACTTGGGATGTCAAGAGTAGGATCGGTATTTGCAACATGGCATGCACAGAAAAATATTGCAAAAAATTAAAACCAGATGCTTCCCCTAATCAGCAATAACTAGGAGAAAACGGGCAACAGGAAGTGGTCAAGCTATAGAAAGGGCCCTATAGTGAAGCAATTAAGGTGACAAATCAGAGGGTATGGAATAGAGGAGAATGGAGCCTCTTTAAAAAGGAGGAGGTACATAAACATATGTATCAAAGTTAATCACCAAACAAGCATGGGATCGAGGGAGGGGGAGGAAATGGGATGGGGACTGGATGAGGGCTAATTGGATGATGTGTGCTTGTATATCCTCTCAAGTCTTACATTCCAATGTGATGTATGATTACAATGCACCAATAAAAATAAATTAAAAAATAAAATAAAATAATAAAAAATAAACCGGTAGATAAAAAAAAAAAGAACTAAAGGAAACGATAAACCAAATGGACGTAATTGACATTTTCAGAATATTTCAGCCAGGAACTACAGAATACACATTCTTCTTAGCAGACCATGGAACTTTCTCCAAAATAGACCACATTCTGGGACACAAAGAAAGTGCCAGCAAATTAAAAAAATGTAATATAATTTCTTGCATCTTTTCAGACCATAATGGAATAAAAGTAGAAATCAACAACAGAAAACTCAAAAGAAATTTTTCAAATACATGGAGATTGAATGATACAGTATTGAATGATGAATGTGTAAAAACAGAAATTAGGGAAGAAATAAAAAAAAATTATGGAAACAAATGAAAACAGAGACACAACCTACCAAAATCTATGGGAAGGCAGTATTAAGAGGAAAGTTTATTGCATTGAGTACCCACATAAGAAGGACAGAGAACCACCAACTAAAGAACCTAATGACACAACTCAAGGACCTAGAAAGTCTGCAACAGTCTATTCCCAAAACCAGCAGAAGGCAAGAAATCATTAAAATTAGAGCAGAAATAAATGAAATAGAGAACAAAAAACAATTAAAAGAAGCAATAAAACAAAAAGTTGGTTCTTTGAAAAGATTAAAAGAATTGATAAATCCCTGGTCAATCTAACCAAAAGAAATAGAAAATCAACTCAAATTATCAAAATTATGAATGAAAAAGGAGATATCACCACAGATAGTGAAGAAATTCAAAAGATTATCAAAAACTACTTTAAAAATTTATACTCCAATAGACTTGAAAACATGGAAGAAATTTATAGATTTCTAAACTGAGTTACCCTACCTACACTCACCCAAGAGGCTATAGCAAGCCTAAACCAACCAGTAGCAACCAAAGAAATAGAAATGACAATAATAATTCTTCCACCAAAGAAAAGCCCAGGCCCAGATGGGTTACAGCTGAATTCTACAAAACCTTCAGTGAACAACTAATACCAATACTTCAGAATTTGTTCTGGGAAATTGAAAGAGATGGAACTCACCCAAATTCCTTCTAAGAGGCCAGTATCACATTAATCCCCAAACCAAATAAAGATACTTCAAGAAAGGAAAACTATAGACCAATATCCTTAATGAACATAGATGTAAAAATTCTAAACAAAATACTAGCTATACACATTCACAACTATATCATGAGAATAATACATCATGACCAAGTTAGTTTCATCCCAGAAAAACAAGGCTGGTTCAACATATGCAAATCAATACATGTTATTCACCACATAAATAGAACCAAGAACAAAAACCACATCATCATAGCAATAGATGCTGAAAAAGCATTCGACAAAATCCAACACCCATTTATATTAAAAACACTGCAGAAAACTGGGATAGAAGGAATGTACTTCAACATCATTAAGGCAATATACTGTAAACCCAAAGCCAACATTATATTGAATGGGGAAAAACTGCAAGAATTTCCTCTAAAGTCAGGAACAAGACAAGGATGTCCACTATCACCACTCCTTTTCAATATAGTCCTTGAGACTTTTGCCACAGCAATAAGACAAGAGAAGGAAATCAAAGAAATTCACACAGGAAGAAAGGAATTAAAATTATCCTTATTCACAGATGACATGATCCTTTATCTGGAAGACCCAAAAACTCAACCAAAAGACTTCTGGAGCTGATTCACAAAATCAACAAAGTCGCAGGATACAAAATCAACCTAAAAAAATCAGTGGCTTTTATTTACACTAACAATGAATCCACAATGAAAGAAACAAAGAAAACAATTCCATTCACTATAACCAATAAAATACCTAGGAATAAACCTAACCCAAGATGTAAAAGACCTCTACAACAAAAACTATAAAACATTAAAGAAAGAAATTGAAGAAGATCTTGGAAGATGGAAAGATCTCCCATGCTCATGGATAGGCAGAATTAATATCATCAAAATGGTCATTCTGCCAAAACTGATCTACAGATTCAATGCAATTCCCATTAAGATACCAGCGACAAACTTCAGCGACCTAGAAAAATCAATCATGAACTTTATATAGAGAAAGAAAGAATCCAGAATAGCCAAAGCAATTCTCAGAAATAAGAAACATGCAGGAGGCATCACAATCCCAGACTTCAAATTATACTACAGAGCAATAGTAGTAAAAACAGCATGGTACTGGCACAATAACAGATATACTGACCAGTGGATTAGAAGAGAAGATATAGAAACAAACCCACACATCTTTAGTCAATTAATCTTTGACAAAGGGGCCAAACTCATAAGCTGGAAAAAGAGAGCCTTTTCAACAAATGGTGTTGGGAGAAATGGCTAACCATTTTTAAAAAGATGAATCTAAATCCTTATATCTCACCATGCACAGGAAACAAATGAAAATGGATCAAAGACTTAGAAATTAGACCTGAGACTGTGAAGTTAGTAGAGAAAAGCATAGGTTCTACACTACAACATATTGGCACAGGCAGTAACTTTCTCAACAAAACCTCCAAAGCTCAGGAAATTAAAGCAAGAATGAACAAGTGGGATAGCATCAAACTAAAAAGTTTCTTCTCATCAAAGGAGACCATCAATAACCTACAGAGGAAGTATACAGAATGGGAAAAGATCTTTACCAGCCACCACTCTGATAGGGGACTAATATCCAGAATGTACAAAGAGCTCAAAAGACTCTACACTAGCAAAACAAACAACCCAATCAAGAAATGGGCAAATGAACTAAATAGACACTTCACAAAAGAAGAGATACAAAGGGCCAATAGATATATGAAAAGATGTTCTACATCATTGGCCATCAGGGAGATGCAAATCAAAAGTACACTGAGATTCCATCTAACCCCAGTCAGAGTGGCAAGCATAAAGAAATCAAATAACAACAAATGCTGGCGAGGATGTGGGGAAAAATGAACTCTTTTACACTGTTGGTGGGAGTGCAAACTAGTTCAGCCTCTATGGAGATCTGTGTGGAGATTCCTAAGAAAGCTAGGAATAGATCTACGATATGATCCAGCTCTACCACTCCTGGGTATTTTTCCAAAAGGGTTGAATCCAGAGAACTATAGCAACATATACATACCTATGTTCATAGCAGCACAATTTTAATAGCCAAAATATGGAACCAACCCTGGTCTCCATCAACAGATGAATGGATTGCAAAACTCTGGGAAATACACACAATGGAATTCTACTCTGCATTAAGAAGAACAAAATAATATCATTTGCAAGAAGATGGAAAGTCCTGGGAAGCATTATGTTAAGTGAGATCATCCAAGCACAGAAGGAAAAGGTACATATGTTCCCTCTAATATGCCCAAACTAGGGAATGTAGAGGATACCAGTGGTGTTCCAGGTAATGGAGGGGAAATAGCAGCAAAGCTTGAATGGAAACATAGGGGAGGAGGAAATTAAACTTGATTAATGAGGGTCTACATCTAAATATGTGTAAAATTATGAAAATGGCATGGTTACCCTGGACAATCATTGGTGGAGGGGGGAAAGGAAAACAGGGGTGGGGGGGAGAGGGCACCAAGTATAGTTTAAATGTATACCATTTATGTTCAATAAAAAATTTTTAAAAAAGAAAATTATGGACCAATATCCTTGATGAACATAGATCCAAACATTTTAAACAAAATATTAGCTATACACATTGTAACCATATAAAGATAATTTTACACCATAACCAAGTTGTTTTTATTTGAGAAAAGCAAGCCTGGTTTAACGTATGCAAATCAATACATGTTATTTACCACATAAATAAAACTGAGAATAAATATCACATGATCTTATCATTAAATGCTGAAAAAGAATTTGAAAAAATCCAACATGCATTCTGTGCCTGGTGTGGTGGCGCATGCTTGTAATCCCCATGCTTGGGAGTCTGAGACAGGAGGACCAGCCTCTTCTGGCTTAAGAGACCCTATTTCCAAATAAAATATAAAATAGGTCTGGGAGTGTAGCTCAGAGTTAGAAGGCTCCTGGGTTTCATCCCCAGTACCACCAAGAAAAAAATATATCCAACATACTTTCATGTTAAAAAAAAAACAGTGCAGAAAATTAGAATATAAGTAATGTATTTCAACATCATTAAGGCAATATACAATAAATTGAAATCCAACATCATATTAAATAGGAAAAAAAATGCAAGAATTTCATCTAAAATCAGGAACAAGACAAGGATTCTCACTATCACCACTTCTTTTCAATACAGTCTAAGTGACTTTTTCCACAAAAATAAGGCAAGAGAATGATAGCAAAGGAATTCAAATAGGAAGAGAGTAATTAAAACTATCCTTGTTTGCAGGACATAAACCTTTATGTAGAAGACCCAAAGAACTCAACCAAAAGACTATTAAATCTAATTAACCAATTCAGCAAAGTTGTAGAATATAAAACCAATCTAAAGAAATAAGTTGCTTTTCTATATACTAATAATGAATCCACAATGAAAGAAATAAAACAATTCCATTCACAACACCCTCAAAATCAACAAAATAATTAGAAATAAACCTAACCAAAGATGTAAAATACCTGTACAATGAAAACTATAAAACATTAAAGAAATAAATTGAAGCCATTGACAAATAGAGATATCTCCCTTGCTCATTTATAGGCAGAATAAATATCATCAAACAGTTTCAGAAGTGTGTAGTTTCAGAGTTCACAGAACCAAGGGAAGAGCTATACAGAATCACCATTCCCCTTTACTGAGGCTGCCAGGCAACAGTGTCAGAGCTCAGAGACTATAAACCATGGTAGAAGGTTGCCAGCCACCAACTCCTGTGTTTTAATTTTTACTGGATCATTGGACTTAAATCAGTGTTTAAACTGCTTCAAGTGTCTATACAGGCTTGCAAATTAATCTCTCTCTTCTCTCTCTCTCTCTCTCTCTCTCTCTCTCTCTCTCTCTCTCTCTCTCTCTCTCTCTCTCTCCTTCTCTCTCACACACACACACACACACACACACACACACACACATCTTTTTCTCTATTTCATTCTCTTATCTTTTTCAATATTTCTGACTTTATTTATGACTCTCAAAAAATGCATGTTTGGCTCACAATTTCTCAAAACAACACAAAACCCAAAAAAATCATACAAAGAGTATCTTAAGTTAGTAAATAATAAACAAACCCATATTGTAATCCCATATAGCCCTGGAAAGCACTTACAAGAAAGTAAATGAGGCTGAATTCCATTTTTGGTGTCCCAGGGGCACAATGCTTGATGATTTGATGGTGCACTTCACTTACACAACCCTTTTTAAACTCAGTCATCACTTTATCCACATTTTTTATAATATAGTGAAAAAATATAGTTCAAAGTCAAAGCATCTGTACACTAAGGAGGCCTGTCATGGCTCATATTGAGTTAAATTTGATAGTTTTTTTTTTTAATGGCAGCTACAAACTATACCTCTATATGGTAATAAAAGTCAGGTTGGTTTATATATGTATATTTCAGATTTCCAAACTAGAGGTGAGAAGCCTAAATGCATTTTGTTTTTCAAACATTCTGAAAAATGATAGAAGCCTGACAAAAATGTATCTAGATTGAATCTAAATGGAATTATACCACTATGGCAGAACTGAAAATCTGCTGGAATAATGCAATAGCAATTTACCCAATAGCTCTGGTGCATTAGCCAGCAGCTTCATATTATTCTTCTAGTCACTACTTCTGGCTTTATTTGAGAGAGTTTAGAGGTGGCTGAAGAGCTCATTTAACACTTTTCCCTTCATTATACAGATGAAGAAAATGGAGTCTAGAGAGCTGACAAATTATTGAAGTGAGAAAGACAAAGGTGGTGTTAAATGTAATTAGAAAACAGAATCACAATCTGGTGTTGTTAAAATAGAATTCGGTCTCTTATTTTTCAATCCAAGAAGCATTTATTGAGCAATTAGTATGTTCCCCGTATTATATTAGATAATGGAATACCGACCATAAACCAGGGTTAAGTATTATGCATATAAATAGTCAGAGAAATTTAAATTCAGCTTCATAACTTACTCTCTGTGTGACTTGGGACAAATTATTTAGCAATTATAAAACCTCAGATAAAATACTAAATTTTCCAGTGTTATTTATTCTCTTTGAACCTGAATAATCAGTATGGTAGGCCTATCTTTTAGTATTTATGAGGATTAAATGAGATTATACTCAGCTCAAGATCTGGAATTTATGAGTATTCCTATTAACTATAATAATAATGTAATAATATATAATAATATAGTATAATAATATATTTTAGTATATTAAATAATATATATTACAGTAATAAAACATTAGCCCTTCACCATGCTGATGAGCTTGAAACAAGCGGAGAAGACATAAATAGTGACAGAATTAGTTCCACACAACACAAAAGGTACATGATCAGAGGCTAAGGTAGAGAACAGGAAGGACCATCAATTCTGCTCAGAATGAGGTCACATAGGGGCAAACTGGGTTGGTCCCTACCTACATACTTTTATATTTTTTCTTTGTTGTATTATTTTTACTGGTTTATCTTTATATCAGTCCTAGTCATGGCCTAATACACTTAAAGGAGTCCAAGAGGAGGAAATATATGAAGACAGCTGAAATAATGAGTGAGCCTTTAGCCAAATTAACAACAGTTCAGTATTTTTCTAGTTATTTGTCTATTTTCTGGCCTCATTAGAACTCTAATTTATTGCTTTCAGAATTGATGTCTAATGTTTCTAGCCTTTTCTGTCAGATATAAACCAGTCCCATAAAAAGAAGAAAATTGCAAATATTCTCTATTTACATTACTTTCAAATGTTAAATAATACCTCTTTCTTAATCAGAAACATGAAATCTTCATATGACATAACAAAAAAGAGCATGAGCTCTAGAGACTACAGCATGGTAGAAGAAAAACAGGACTTGAGATATGGACAATTTTACATTCAAATTTTGGTTCTGACTTTGAGTGTCTTATGTAATCTGAGTGTAAATTTTTTGTACAAAGGCAAAATTATAATATCTACTTTGTGGATGAAATAAAGTGATGGCAAGAGGATGTTCCACATGTAAACGATTTTTAGAAGACTGATCACATTTTTTTAATGAAGAAAAAGATGCCACAATCTCATTCTCTGGGATCTCAGAAAATATGACAGTAATTAGAAACTAATGTAGTAGAATGTGTTTTAAAGCAGAGAGATGAGCGCAAGAGGGAGAGAGAGCTAGACAGGGAGAAACACCTGGAGAGAGTAATGAATATATGAGTATGTTTGGGGAAGAAACAAAAATAGACCACTTTTAAATGTATTATGAAGAAAGCACTTTACTACTGCAGTAATATGTTGCATTATACTCCTGTGGCCTTAAGACCAAATGAAGCTCCTGACAGTCTGACTGCCGGGGAAGAAACAGCTTGCACTTCGGGCCAATATAACTTTATTAAGTTTATATGTGATGGTTGAGCTGGTGTATTAAAATTCTCTCATGCTCAAGTCTCATCTGCCTTGGCGACTGCTATGTGCCATCTGGAGAACTAATACTAAATAAAGTTTATAAAAATGTTTGGAAGTATAATTTAGATAATTATTATAGTGGGAAAAATGAGTTTGGGCCTATGCTCATGAGTGATTTGTTCACAAAGTACAAAACTGAGCCTATGTCCTTACCTGAAAATGAAATGTCAAGTCTTCTCAAAGTTAACATTTAGATTTGACAATAAAATGCTAATAATACCATGAGTAATGAATTAATGTTAGTTTCCAGTGAAGGATAGAACTGTTAATTGTCTAAAGAGTACAACTGTCTCTGACTTTACAGCTGGTGATGAAAAGGCTTTAGCCCAACACTGCAACTTTTCAAAGGAATTATCCAGTATCACTAATGCATTATTAGGCCAAAAGAAATAAATTTTGCTAAAAGTCATTTCTTTTTTTTTTTTGGTGGTGGTACTGGGGTTCCTGGGAGCCCTTCTACCTCCGGGATACACTCCCAGACCTTATTTTTACATTTTTATTTGAAAACAGGGTCTCCTAAGCCAGCACGCGCGGCTGGCTTCGAACCTGCCCGATCCTCCTGTCTCTGTCTCCCAAGTGCGGGGATTACAAGTGTGCGCCACCACGCCCAGCTTAAAAGTCATTTCTAAATTATCTTTTTTTCCTTAGATTTTCAAGTCTTCTACAAAAACATACTCATATATTATATAAGGACCACATCAGCTAAGTCTTGGAGGTGGTGAAGGGGGTCACCAAAGTCTTTGATAGTTTACTTCAGTTAAAAAAATGAAAAAATCCTGACATGTAAGTAGGAGAAATGTCTGTGGAGACCTTTCTTTACACCAATTTCCTAATTTCAAAGATAGACTGTCATCTATCAAAGATCTTCTTATCCTAATCTTCTGCTAGTTATTTCTCTAAGTAGTATGTCTTAAAGGCTGTCACCTCAAGCATCCAAATCTCTGGGTTTACACTTCTGATAAATGACTCATCCAACATTATACTTGTGAATCAGCAGACCAGCTGGGAGCTTAGACTATAACTCTGGCTGTCACCTTCAATCCATCATCATGGCACCAGGCTCAGAAAAAGCAACTGCAGTCAACTGGGCAGTTTAGTGATAGACTTCTCAGGTTTCCCCATAACAGAGAAATATCTTGTTCAAAGGGGACATCTGTACACTAAATGTACAAATGAAGACAGAGTTCAGACCTGTGCCAGGCAGAGGGGCACTACCAAGTTTACCATGTGGTCATAAAGCCTAGAATAAGGCAATGGTCTTCCTGACACATGCAGATTACATGGAATCTTTCCTAAGCCAGGGATTCTCTTATGTTTTGGGATTTCGGGACAAACTGAGACCAGCCCTAAGCACAAGTCACTGATGACCTAGATCACCAAACAAACAACATGGAAAGAAGACAAAGAGAAAACACTCTAAAGTAAACAGCATCACTATAATCACTTGGAAAGGACATTCAGTCCTTGTAAGAATTAACTGATATGATTTACATAGTTACAAGCCAGTGAGCCTTATGTTCATCATCAAAATAGCTTTTGGGATACATAGTCTAGAAAATACATGTTATAGAACTCAGTGGACATCTGATTATAACAGGTTCCTCCTGATAATCTCCCTGCCAAGGTGTTAAAGTACTAGATCCTGAGCGCCTCATCTTAGAAATACATGGCTGATCATTCTCACTAATTCAAATAACTGTTGCCCCAGCAAGTCAATCCAGTTGAGGGTAATGCTTATTATAATTCCATCATAGCTAAAGCATAAAGCAGTAAAAAATGCTGCTGCTTTGGGGATTTACCTTTTCGTTCCCAATCAGATCAAATTCTTTCCATCATCCTGAACCCTGTGATGCACACACACTCAGTGTGGTCCACACTCCCTGAGACTGGCTGACTTTTTGGAACTTCACCTCTGGATCAGTATTCTTGTGGTGCTCATATTATGTACATTTTGCCTCTTCCACTTGTCCTGTGTCTACGGCTCCTGGGGATCTTGATATTCTGCCTCCTTACTACCAGTTGATTTGTTCCCATTTTGCTTTTTCAAATGTGTCTTCTGGTTTCTGACCATCTGCTTTGACCCCTCCCTTCTTTGACTGCTTTCAATTTCTCTGTAAATCTTCTCTTTTGCTTCTCCATGGAGAAGTTCAGTTTAGGCCTATTCATAAGCTCAGAGAAAGAAACATTATCAGCTTGGAAGGAATTTGAAGAACATTAGCAACTCCAATAGTGCTCCTACCAAGTTGCTGAGGTTGTCCTCAAACCTGTGATCCTCCTGTCTTAGCCTCCAAAGTACTGGGATTATAGACATGGTTCACTGTGCCCCTCAAGATATGTCCTGCTTAGGCCTGTATAGCTCCATAATAAACATATTCCACTCCTCCTACAAAAATTTATTCTGCAATATTCAAATATGGTAGAAAAGTATTTCATTATACTAAATCTAAATCATCATTAAAGTTTCTACCCACTGGTCCCATTTCTAACTGTGCAGGACAGAATAATAACAGAGGGAATATGGATGTAAAAGATCCCAATTAGGATCACTGAAGCACGTTGGCATTTGCTATGTGGCCTTGTGCATAATATCCAGTCTATCAACCTCATTTCCCCAACTACATACTGAGGACTATCACAGGAGTATTTTGGTGAAGATTAATTATAGTCTTTTAGTACCTTTTACAAAGCTAAGAACATGAGGGACATCGAGTAAGTGTTCCTTCACTTTCCATCTTCCTTTCCTCCAAAGGAAAGCCAGCCTCAGATGTGTGCAGGGGTGTTGTGCCTCCTGTAAAGGGTCTCTTGGTTTCAATCTTTTTTAAGCTACTGGAATCTTTGAACATGTTCTGGTTGGCTCTACTTTTAAAATATTTCCCAGAATGGCATATATTCCTCAGATATGTTTAGGACAGTGTACAGAGCCATCAGTCATCTGATACTGATCCTCTGTTTCTAATGAATGCCACATACCTTTGTGAATGCATATGGTCAGTGCCTCATCACATAACAGACTTCTGCTCCATTCTTCTTTCATCTCCACTGACCTGCCCCAATATTCTTAGGTCTTTTTCAATCTTACATTTCTCCTGGTACTTCTTGGTGTGGCCCTTGCATCTACCTATTTTTTTTTTTACAAAACCATTTATGAGCCTTAAAAATTTCATTAATGATCTCACAAGTTTCACCCTAAAAACATTTAAGGAGCTTAATCTAGGTAAGCCTCTTTCAAAATAATCAGCAGAAAAGAATAATTTTCATCTTTGACCTTCAAGACTCTTAATATAGCTTTTTTAAAGTTCAGTCATGATAGGTAACTAGTTAATCATCAGTCCCAAAGCCACAAATTCCTTATTAATGAGTAGAGAGTATATTGCCATTTCCACTCTGATTTCCAGGGCTCCATTGCTGAGTCTATTCCCAAGTTTAGCTCTTTGTTGGCTGAGTACAACTACTTCATAAGGAACCTTCAGTTTCTCTAGGCCATACTTTGAGAACAGTTACTATTTCAGATTCATCTGCTCTGAGGTGACTAGTGGTATTTTGCAGCACATTTCTAGGCACATACCTGCAAGCTGATCCTCTCACTCCTCCTTTTCATGTCAATACCAGCAAAAAACAGGCCAAGAGTAGACTAGAGAGAAGTAAGCCTGCTTCACATTGTACTGTGATCAGAGCAGGTTGACTTTTCAGCCATAAAAACTAATTAGCCTTCATTTTATATAACAAGCAAGTTGCTAATTTTATTGAAAAATTGAACTAAATTTGTAACTTTGTCATATAATATTTATTTTCATTTCACAACAATGTCATACCAAATATGTTTTAAGTATTAATTGACTATGTCTTTTACTCAGTATAGACACCAAGTTAAATCATTATGAATAAATGTAAAAGAAATTAAGAAATAGCTGAAGGCACCTATGAAAAGTGCACATAAAGTAGTTCAATTAAACAAGTTATAATAAAAGTAAAACCTAATGACTTCCAGGAAGATGACAGCCAAGAAAAGCAGAGTTTATGCGCCCTGCTAAAACTCAATCTCTATTGCCACAAAATCAGCGCTTTTCATAGCCAGAAAACACCATTAGCAGAGAAATAAAAAAAAAATGTAAACACAAGGATAGAGAAAAAAAGACTAGAAGAACAAACAGAGACCAGAAATCAAGCCTGCAATGCAGCAGCGGGGCCGTGCCAGCACCATCTTCCCTCACAGCACCAGAATCCAGAGAGGAAAGGTAAGAAATGAGCTGAAGTGAGCAGCTGTGGATAATTAGGGTGTAATTCAGCAGTTCTTTCAGCGCAAAGAATGTCTAAAACTTTCAGTTCATCACACCTTCCAGAACAGAGAACAGAGCTCAGAACAGAGCTCAAAACCAGAAAAGAAATACTCCAGCCTCACAGCCAAAGGTGTGGCAGCAAAGCCATATTGCCAGCAGCTCCAGACTCACGGCCGACGGCATGGAAGTGGCACCATATTGCCAGTGGTGACAGCAAGTTCACCTTGCCCTCTACAGATCCTCATCAACACACACAATAACCGTGAGTGAAACTGCGGCCCCTAAAGGAGAAATCCCTGTACTGCATGCCCAGGGACTTTGATAATCTCCCTGGGTCTGAGATTTTGCAGTCCAACCCAGTGAAGGAGTAGGGGTGGCAGAGATTACCACAGACTCAAGACACAGAACACCCTAAGTGAAGTCGTAGTGATCCAGGAAAAGCACAAACTTCTGAAATCATGAAAAAGAGGAACAACAATAAAGCAATGAATCCCCACAACCCCATATTATCAGAACCTGACAACACAGAAATTCAGAGACCTCCAGAAGATCAAATCTGGGATATAACTGTCCAACTAATACAGGACCTTTGAAAAAAATTTAGAGAGTCTATAAGACATAAAGGATGCAATCATTGAGGTAAAGGCCTCAATTAAAAATATAAACAATTAATTAGACCACATGGAGAATAGAATCTTGCTCCAAAAGAGGATCACTCCAAAAACAAATGCATAATTTATAACTTAGAAAAAAAATCAAACAGCAGGAATCTGACATTGAAGAAATATGGGCCCATTTTAAGAGAGCTAATCTAAGAATAATTGGAATAGAGTAGGGAAAAGAAGGTGAAACCAAAGGGATCAACAATATCTTCAAGGAAATAATAGCAGAAAAATTTCCAAACATAGAGCAAGAGGTCGATACACAGGTCCAGGAAACTTATAGAACTCCCTTTAGACAGGATCAGAGAAGAGGATCCCCACACCACATAATTGTCAAAATGACCAATGTGGAAGCCAATCAGAGTATCTTAAAGGCAACAAAAACAAAGGGCCAAGTGACATTCAGAGGCAAAACAATTAGAATCACTCCAGACTTCCCAAACTCCAGACATTCCAAACTCTGAAAGAAAACAACTTCCAGCCAAAAATTTCCTACCCAGCACAACTATCTATAAAATTACATGGGGAAATAAAAAGCTTCCATGACAAACAGAAACTGAAGGAATTTATGTCTTCAAAACCAGCGCTAGAGAAAATAATCAAAGAGATTAACTACAAAGAAGAAATAGGTAATATACACCAGAACCAGAGAAACAAGATTTCCCGTCCAGCAGACAACTAAGCAAAGAAGAATATATTCATGTGTGTATTGGTTAAAATCTTTGGTGATTCATTATTTATTTTAGTCTTTTACCTATTTCTAAATTGTAGTGTTTGCTTTTATTGTTGCTAATTTTTAGGATTTCTACTTAGAATATTAATATACCTTCAGATATAGCATTTGGAAATATTTTACCCCATTCTATCAATAACTTTTAATTCTGTTTACATTGTCTTTGGATGTACAATATTTTTTATTTTTTAGGAAGTTTGTTTATTCTGTTGTTGCCTGTGCCTTTGAAATCATATTCAAGAAATCACTGCCAATTTCAATATTGTGAAGTGTTATGACCTAGGTTTTCTTCTAAAAGTTTATAGTCTTAAGATTTATATCTAGGTCTTTTATCTATTTTGAGTTAATATTTGTATGTGGTGTTAGGTAAGGGTCCAACTTTTTTCTTTTTCATGTAATTATTATTTTTCAACAATATTTAGTGAACGGATCATTATTTCCTTCACCAAATGTTCTTGGAAACCTTTTCGAAAATAACTTAACCATATATGGAAGAATTTATTTCTAGGCTTTTTATTTTACTCCAAGGGTTTATATATCTGCCTTTATAGCAGTAGTACACTGTTTCAATTAATGTATATTTATAAGGTTTGAAGTCAGAAAATGTACATCTTCTAGCTTTGTTCTTTTTCAAGATTGTTTTGCGTATTTAGAGTTCATATTTCATGTTAGGATAGATTTTTTTTCTGGAAAAAAATATATGATAGTTTCACCTTAAAAAATATTCTCTGGTAAGAAGGAAAGCAAAAAGAAATATTGAAATGTTATCTCTGATCAAAAGTTTGATATCAGACAAATGAATATGTTATGTGAGATTATCATTGTTAATTTTGGATAAATTGCTATAATATTAGAAGTCAACCACTAAGCCAAGATTGGGAAGGGGGGGGTGTGGGGTATGAGCTAACTGGGCAATGTGTGCACGTATATCTACACAAGATTTTTTATCCCATTATGATGTGTTAATATAGTACACCAATAAAAAATAAAAAATAAATTAAAAATAAGTAAAACCTAATATTTGCATAGCACTTTAAAGTGTATTAAATATTAGTTTAATACCTGCATTATCTATTTCAAATTATTTAAAACACAAAATAAAATGATATAAAAAATCTGAATTGCAAATAAAATTGAAAAAGAACTTTTATTATTATTTCTGTCTCCAAGGTCTCCCATGATAGTTGGCA
The DNA here is from genome assembly GCF_963383645.1 of Muscardinus avellanarius. NCBI lineage: Eukaryota > Metazoa > Chordata > Mammalia > Rodentia > Gliridae > Muscardinus > Muscardinus avellanarius. The sequence goes on along the minus strand of NC_137800.1, from coordinate 53,534,621 downwards.
CAGGTAAGTTCTAAGTACATACTCATTTAATAAACAAATAACAGAACAATTTGCCATTATTCTTTTTTTTTTTTTTTTGGTACTAAGTGTTAAACCCAGGAGCATTATACCTTTTAGCTACACCCTCTACCCTTGTCACTCTTAATTTTTTTTTCCTAAAAAGGGTCTCATTAAGTTATCAAGAATTTCATTAAAATGCTTATGAGGGCCTCAAACTTGTGATTCTCCAATTTTGGCCTTCCAAGTACTGAAATTAAAGGTGTGTACTACTACATCAGCTCATCATCAATTTTTTATGTCTGCCAATAACCTGTGTGCACATTGTATATTCTCAAAAGTGGACACCTGATCTGCCAGCCCAGTTAAGACAAATACTTTGCTGTCAGTCAATCATATTTTGACTAGTGGAGAAATGACTATAGAACTTTATAGGATGGATTGTGCATGGATACTGCTCAGATGCAGATTCAGGCCCACTTAGCAGGACCATTGGCAAGTATTTTTCCATGCCTCAACTTATCTATCACTAAGATATACCCTATATACCTATATCTAAACAAACATCAATTAATATGTATAATAATATTAATTTATTCACCATTAGTAACATATATGTGTTTGGATTTAGTAGTAACATTTTCATTGCCACCACAATGTCTGGTATGAATGGCTGCTCACTTGATGTTTGTTGAATAGATGAATGAACCCTCAGACACACTTATCCTTGGAAGAAATTAATACTTCTCATAGTATTTCCTTCAAAACTAGTTAAGAAAAATGAAAAGATAGGTAGGTCCTTTTACAACTCATTGAAGATGATATACTACATTCCATAGAGCCCAAATAACTTAGAGGACAGGGTGTGTCAAGTACACTCAACAAGTAGCTACTGCTTTTTGAAAATATTGACTATGCTAGAATGAAATCTCAGTCCAAATTATTTTATAATGTCCCAGGTCTCATAATAGCTGAAGAGGGATTTTTCAAGGTGAATTAATTAAAAATAAAACATACAAAGAATAAAGTAAAAAATTAGAATTGTAAAATATCAGGTTTTTCTAAATCAAAAATGGAAATGACATAATAAATTCATAACTACCTTCTCTGAAACATAGAACTAGTTTGCCTTTTAACCAAATAATGACCTAATTAATTCCCTTCTGTTACACATGAAGGTCATATCAGTTCTACAGCTAAAACTGAATCACCAAGCAGAAATGCCTTGGACAAAATAAAAAGGCCTAAAAATATATCAAGAACTAAAGATGGGCATGGTGGCACATGCTTGTAATCCCAGCATTTGTGGGGCTGAAACAGGAGGATCTCTGTTTGAGGACAGCCTCAGCTACTTAGTGAGGCCCTTTGCAACTCAGTGAGACCCTGTTTCAAAATAAAGAATAAAAAATAGAGCTGGGGGTATAGCTTGGAGGTAGAAAGAATATCCCTAGGTTCCATCCCCAGTACCACACACACACACACACACACACACACACACACACACACAAATCTACAGCTTGCTGAATAGAGAGTTTGCTGCTGAAACTAGATATTATGTGGAAAAAAGAAAAAAAAAGTACTGTATGATTTGTCTCTTTAAACCTGTCAATCCAGCTTCTGCAGAGGGTAGTAAACTCATCATACAATTATAACCATTTAGAAAGATCATTTAAGAAATAGAAGGTACTGAGCCAAAACCTAGTGCCATGATTAGGAAAAATTAGAAGCATTAAGTTACCTATAAATAGGAAATCAACATATTAACCTTTCTTTTATTTAAAGAGGCAGACACTACTCGCATTGCAAATGAGGGACCTTTGCAGACACTTATTCACCATTCTCACAGTAATACAGTCTTCTGAGTAGGCAGGGCTGAAGAAGGGATAAATGCAGTTTCCTTTAGTACTCTCTCAGGAATCAGACTGGCATGCGGAATGGAAGACCATTGGTAAACGAGATATACTCAAAGCACATGGTAATCCCAAGAAATTAAGGAGGTATGCAATATAAAGATTTATATGTTTCTTTTCTTTGTCAACACAAGAGCTACTTTTGTAGAAGAAACATTATTATCTAACTTAAAAGACAACAAAAAAAAATGAAGAGACCCTTATTTCTTTTCAATTATTTATATAAGGGGTAAGATCCAGTAAATCTTTGGGACTTAGCATGCTTGAGAAAAGCAGGTAATAAATATGTGTCACCTTTAAAATAAGAAATCCTTGACCAAATAAATATATCCTTCAATAAAACTACCTCCCTATTTTATATGTACTGATTAATATTTTGTTTGTATTTATAATGTATTAGAGGTAAATACCACACCTAACTACATATTTAATATATTCATTTAATTATAACGAATAAAATTAAATAAAATCCAGGTGCCCGTTGAAAATCCAAGAGATTTAGTGTGTGTCTGTATGCATTAGATTTATTTTTCATCCAAAACATAATTCTAGCCAGCATACAAACTCATAGGTGATTTTGGAAGATAACAGCCTACTAGTAATATTGCAACGCAGGGAGGCACGTGGTGGAAGAAGATGGTTCACTCACTGGCTTGACATCTTTTTGAGTGCTAAACAGGTTTCCTTCAATGTTTATAGCCAGTAATGACTTGTCACTGATGAAATTATCATTCTGAAATTTTATGCTTTGCTTAAAACTATGCAATAAGCTGTTAACATCAGAGATCTGCTTACATAATGATATTGTACACTTCTTTCATGGTAATAATTAAAATTGTTTTTCCTCCTAATTATACTGATAAATTCTAACATCTAGTATGTAAAGGAACTTGGGATGCTCATATGTAAAACAGGCTCTTGGTGGACTCATCACAGCAACCTGGAAAGCAAATGCCCTGTGTTTGTTTCCTTACCTCAGGATTAGGAGAGCCACTTAGCAGTTCAAAAGCCTTTCAGAAAAATTTCATCAAAAGTTTGTTAATTAGCATGAGATGATGAATTGTGGAGTGCTCAAGCCAGGAGCCTCTCAATTCCTCACAGGCGGCACTTGCAATATAGAGTCCTGGAGGAACAGGGGCATCCCAATCTCAATGGATAGAATGACTCATCTGCCTGCTTACAATTTCCTGATCCTGTCCTCAGTATATCATTAAATCAGCTATAAATATGCTTCCATGTCTGACACTTGTCCAGCCACAAGGATAAAACCAGGTCCTAAATGAACTCACAACCATGTTTTTTGATAACTTTTAGCAGATAGCTTCCTAACAAATATATGTGTGCTTAGCAAAATTTTGTATTAAGACCTCACTTCTCAAAAGCAGGTTGTAGTACAAGTGTTATATAGCTCCCCCACCCCATCCCCAAGTGCAACTGATATTTCCCAACAGAATATGACAGTAGTGAAGGGCTATACTTCATTTAGTTACTTTGTGAGTACAAATCAATCTGATCTTTATCTAAGTGCACATTGATCAAGGCTTCAGATGGCCTTGCAAGTAGCCCTTAAAAGTTCTTGGCTGAGACTCCACAACAAAGTAAAATGTGGTCTATTTCTAACAAGAAGAGCAACAATTAAAAAATGTAGTTTGAAACTGTAGAAAGTTGCAATGTCAAGGCCAGTGTGTGAGGGGGGGGAGTGGAAGAAGATATATTCTGTTTGAGTTTCTATAAATGAATCTAAGTTGGCCTAAAGTGTTTATTTTAATAGGAAAATATAATGTGGTTGTAAAGCTAAGAGAGTGAAAATTCAGACTTCACCACCATATTGGAGCAGCTAAGCTCCAGTAATTTCAATTACAGCACCTTTTATTTTTCTATATACCTGAGGGAATAATAGAGATGGTTGCTGTTTGGAAGAATCCCAGTGAGGTCCTTCTCTAAGATTCTACACAGTGTGGCAGGTTTTTATATTCCTCAGTCCTAATTTTGTGCATTATAAGAAAACACAGATATATTCTGAAAAGACAGATTACAGCTAATTATGGGTACCATGTTCTTGTAGTTTAGTTATCCAATATTCTCTAGATAAATTTTCTTTGTTTTTACTGAGTATGTATTTTATCTTATATGTGGAATCCACAGAGAAAAAAATGAAAGAAAGGAAAGGAATGTCATAAAAATAGAAGGGAGAACAGTAGAGCAGAGAAGTGGGAGAGGGAGAGAAAAGAATGAAAGGAAGGGTGGTACTAGTGAATGATATTGACCAAATCATGTAGGAACATGTACATATATGTAAGAATGAGTCCCACCACTATGTATAACCATAATGCACCAATAAAAAGGGGGAAACAGTTATCACTAAAATGTTGTGGATTATAAAACAGAATCTGTGCCAAAGACACATGTCCTCCCCATCACACATTTAATAAGCTGCAAATCCAACTGTCTACCCTTCCAAGATCAGAGAATTCTTGGATTTTATTTATTTAGGGATCATATACTCATGTATCTACTGAGCACCAAGAAGACAATGGCTATTTATATCTTCTCTAAGCCAAGGTCAAAGTATTCTGACACTAATATAGAATTTGGACTCCAACCAGTGTAGGACTGGAGAGAACACATGAAAATGATAGTGAGGTGATAGAAGAATTGAGAAAAATATTAAGTTGCTTGCTGAGAGCTTAATAGTGAAATCAAGGCAGATACATGTCAAGCCCCCTTAAGAGAAAGACTATCTCTTATGCCTGCCAAGACTTACAAAAGTATTAACATACAATTAGGGAGGGAGCACATCAATCTGCATGGAAGGATGCTCAAACTTCACACACACACACACACACACACACACACACACACACACACACACAAATCACTAGAACAAAGGTAGGGTTTCTATTTACACTGACCATAAAGTGTGTTATATTCCCCAGAGAATTAATCAGTCTTATTCCAGAAAATGTCAGCTTTACAATGAATTTGAGTAAAAAGAGCAGTATCAGCCTGAAACCATGAAATGCTTGAAATGACAATGTCTACTTGATAGTTCTTTTACTTTGTTTTTTTTTTTTTGGTTCTAAGGATGGACCCCAAGGGCATTCTACAACCCCAGCCCTATTTTGTATTCTTTATTTTTGAAACAAGGTCTCACTGAGCTGCAAAGGAACTCACTAAGTAGCTGAAGCTGGCTGAGAACTGCGATCTTCCTGTCAGCCTCCTGAATGCTAAGATTACAAGTGTGCACCACCACATCTGGCTTTGTGATAGTTCTTTGTAGGTGGCAACTTGATTGAAATAAGGAACACCTAGAGAACTGGTAAAGCATCCTTTCTGTATGTATCTGTGAAGGAATTCCCAGAAGAGATTGGTCTATAAGTAGGTGGACTGGGTAGGGAAGATCAGCTCTGCATTCTAGACAATCAGCTTAGGATCCAAAGAGAAAACACAAAGAAAAGGTAATGCTGTCCCCCCACTCTCTCCTGGAGCTAAAATTATTTTTCACTCTTGGAAACTGAAATTTCATGCCTCATGTTCCTGTTCTTTGAACTCCACTTCCCATACCATGTATATCCATGAGTCTCAGGCATACAACTTTCTGAAATTCACACCACTGTCTCCCCTGTTTATGAACTTTGGGGCATGGACTGAGCCCTTCTACTGGCATCCCAGTGCCAGCAGATATATGGATGGGCGAGTTTTTGGTCTCCATAATCATATGAGCCAATTCCCCTAATGAATTCTCTCTCATGTATCTCTACATCTGTAGTCTATTGGCTGTGTCTTGCTGGAGAACCTTAAGTAATATACCTAAGTATATTATTTAATATAACTCTAAGATTACCCATCAATGTAAAGGCAAAAGACAGTGCACACAATAGATAGGAAATGATCAACTTTCACTGATGGTAACATTTCCAATTGTAAACTGATGTGCATTCAGCTCTCTATCTTTTGGTTTCTTTTAAGTTTAGTTAATGTAATTCTGAACCCTTAGTTGAGCACATCTTGATATACTGGTATAATTTTCAGACTGATATGTTAAGAACTACACCTTCAACCATGAAAAATTTACCAAAATACTGTCATAATGTCCCTGTGACTAGGGATTATTGTTATTAGCCTGGGACCAGAATGATCCAGGTGTTCTTATTTAAAATGCATGACTATAATCCCAATGCTTGGGAGAATGATACAATAGATTGCAGGTTTGAAACGGATCTCAGTAAGTTAGTGACACTCTCGGCAATTCAGCAAGACCCTGTTTCAAAATAAAAAATAAAAAGTGCTGGGGGTGTGCCTTGGAAGTAAAATGTCCTTGGATTCAATCCTCAATATGAAACAAACAAACAAAAAATATAGAACTCAAATCTGAGAAAAATTGTTAGTGAAGAGATAGAATTTCTTATATTAATATAACAGAAATACCAATCTTCTTAAGACAGATAATACTTGGATTAAATTAATCATAACTGTTACATGTTATTGAAATTTCAAATAAGGATAAAAAATGCACTGGACAGAAAGTAGAAAGTTGGGTTATTTCCATAACTCAGGTGTTATTTATACAACCTTGGAAAATGATTTAATTGTCCCAAGCCTCAATACCTTATCTATAAAATGGAGATATTGAAATATACACTATCTAAGGAGCTTTGAAAGGATCTGGCATTCTCTTACTTTAAGTGGAGATGTTAGCTTATCCTCAAACTCAGAAAATTTATTTTGTGTATAAATTACTTCATTTCTTTCAAATATTACCACTTAACTGTCATGACTGCTTTCAATGATTAAATGAATGTACTCTGATGGCCCCTAATATTGCCAACACATCTGATAGTATATTTCCTGAAAAGGTAAAGTAATATAAAAAATGAAGAAAACTGATCTATACAGTCTCTTCCTGATCTGTTACCTCACTCAGCACATAGAACTGCAGGATGGATGAAAACTTAAGTAATCATGCTCTTGATTAAACTTGTACTCATTTTCAGTCAGGATTGTATGAACCATCCCAGAAATCAAGAGCTTCAGAACCAATAAACGATAAGATGAAGAAAGCCTCCTTTTTTTTTTCAAATATTTCAATGATGTTTATGATTTTCTAATATCCTAAGTCAGTATTTTGTAAAAGTATATATTTACACTTTATGAGTTTGTTTGGCAGATGGACAATCACAAAGGAGTTCTGTGTTCACTGAACAAATATCAGAGACAGAATGAGGACCGGCACCTTCAAAAAACCAAATATCAAATGTATTCATTAAAGTCCCTTTCAATCCTTCTTTGTCAATCTCAATCATATATATATATATATATATATATGTATATATATATATGTATATGTATATATATGTGTGTGTATATATATATACGTATATATATACGTATATATATGTATATATATGTATATATGTATATATATACATATGTATATATATATACATATATGTATATATATGTATATATATATGTATATATATATATATGTCAACTAACATCTTCTGCCTTTAGTACTCATTATTGACTAATATATGATGAAGTGATTGTACTTCTCTAAATGTGTTAAATACACACAATTCTAGCTTTCCTAAGCTACTAATATCCAGTTAATAGTGTCACATTTATATGAAATATTTTTAACATGGTATTGCCTTAACTTAAAACTATGGAGCTAGTCAACTGTTACTATCTTGTATCAGGCTTCTTTCAGTATACTATTTGATTAATGTATGGACTACTTCACTGTTCAGCATATTTCCAGTCTTTCCCTGATATAATTCATTCTCCATCATGCAGCCCAACTCATCTTTATAAGCTACAAACATTTTCCTAATCACCAGAATTTAATATCTCTTCAATACCCTCAGGATAAAACCCCAATTTCTCATTATAGTATACAATGATCATCAAGGTCTCTATCTATTTGCCCTCTCATCTACAGAACAAGCAGAGCACAGCTGAGTAGAATTGGACTCCAGAGAAGATCACCTGGCTGTAAAATCCCAAGTTAACCAATTTCTAGCTTTATGTTTTTTAACATGTTAACAAAAGTGGGGTTGGCAACAACAGTACCTCTCTCATTAGTAATTTTAAAGCTTCCCAAACTGACCATATATAATTTATTTTTTAAATTTGGAACTGGGTTTGAACACAGGGGTATTCTAACTCTAGTTATACCCTTCTCAGCACTTTTTATTTCTCTTTTATTTGAAATAGGGTCCTCCTAAGATGATGAAGGCCTTAATAAGTTTCTGAGGCTGGGCTCTAATCTGTGATCTTCCTGTCTTAGTCTCACATGTACCGGTACTACAGGTGTTCTTCACTGTCCTCATTTGGGCCATATATACTTTCCCTCCCCCCCCCAAGAGGGAGTCATTTCTCATATACCTCAATCTGGGTTGACCCAATAACTTAATTTGGATAACATAATCCTCACAAAGGCTTGAAACATACTTGAGCATTGAGATTTCTCTCCTTGCTGATCTTGGAACCCTTAACTGTCATGTCAACAAGCCCAGAATTACCCCCTGAATAATCAGAATCATATGGTCAGTAATCTTCATTGCCCTAGGTCCCTGCCCCCACCAAATAAAAAAAGAAAAAAACAAACTTCCAGGCATACAAGTTAAATCACCCTAGCTCATCCAGAACAGATGAATAGCCAAGGCACACAGAAAAATGAGCAAATCCAGCCATGAAGATCCAAGATCAACTGGTGCCCGTGAGATGGATCACCCTGCTAATTCCCAGACTCCTGAGCAATAGCAAATGACTTTTTAAGCCACCAAGTTCTAGGCCTATTTGTATGTAGGGAAAGCTAATAGATAAGACAAAATTGCATGTGTCAATATACATGAATTACTTTGAAAATGCCAGCCATATATAAGCTATGACCAACATAACTCAATAGTCTCTACCTCACTTTACATTCATTCACAAACCACTTCATTTAACAATCCTAGGAACTATTTCATGCTTGCATGCTTATATCTCTAGCCTTTCTAAAGTTTATCAGTGTGGAATACCATTGTCTTACCCTCACTTTTAAAACATCTAATCCTCTTAGCTAAACCACATCCTCTTTCATGGCTTATTCAGTGTCTCCCTTTGGGTGTTAAATGTTCCTGCTGTGGAGCAAGATCAAAAAACAGATATGAATAAGCAAGCACAACCAAGATGTCTATGCTTGCCTCACTTAGTATTTTTATGCTGTGCTGTTCACCTCCACAGGGTTGTCACCCACATGGTCTATGAGCTCTTTAAGAGTAGAGAATATGTCACTAGTGGGTGCTAATTGCTATTTTATTTTCTACTCCATGTTAGTGAAATAAATATGTAAGTCAAATTTAACCAATCAACCATAGTGATTATGACAAATAAAAATTATTTGTGTTTCAAAGTTCAAATTGTTTTGAACTACACTTCTGTAAATCCTAGACTAACATTAAGATATTTTAAAAATAATTTATATGACTTTACATATATTCCTATTAAATTATTATTTTTTTTGTGTGTGTGGTACTGGGGAACCAGGAAGCCCTTCTACCTCTGGGCTACACTCCCAGACCTATTTTTACAATTTTTATTTGGAAACAGGGTCTATTAAGCCAGAAAGGCTGACTTCGAACCAGTGTGATCCTCCTGTCTCCACCTCCCAAATGTAGAGATTACAAGCGTGCACCACCACGCACGGCTTAAATGTTACTTCATTTGTTTTAACCATTGCTCCTTCTAATTATCTTCTTTTAAAAGAATCCGTAATTGCCAGACGTGGTGGTGCATGCTTTTAATCCCTGTGCGTGGGAGGTGGAGACAGGAGGATTGTGCAAGTTCGAAGTCAGCCTTGATGGCTTAAGAGACCCTGTTTCCAAATAAAAATATAAAAAAATAGGTGTCTGGGAGGGTAGCCCAAAGGTAGAAGGGTTTCTAGGAACTCCAGTACCACACAAAAAACCCCCATCGTTAACAATAGTTTCCCCTCTAAAATGTGGGTCACTCACATGACAGACATGTCTTCCAGGTTCTCATGTGGAAACCACTGGTATTAAGTTGAACAGACAGGGAAAAATAATAACTGTATATTATTAAGGCATAAAAGAGTACTCTGGAAAATAACAGTTATTCTCGAAGCATTCTACTTGTGAAATAATACATGTAGAGACTGAACACCACACTTCTTAATGAAGAATGGGTCATATAAGAAGTAAAGGGGGAAATTAAGAAATTTCTAGAAACAAACGAAAATAGAGATACAACTTATCAAAACCTCTGGGACACATTCAAGGCAGTATTAGGAGGGAAATTTATAGCATTGAATGCTCACATAAGAATAACAGAAAATCACCAAACAAATAACTTAATGATACACCTCAAAGCCCTTGAAAAACAGAAACAATCTAACCACAAAGCCAGTAGAAGACAGGAAATTGTTAAAATCAGAGTAGAAATTAATGAAATAGAGAATTAAAAAATAATACAGAAAATCAATAAAACCAAAAGCTGGTTCCCTGAAAAAAGTAATAAAATAGATAAACCACTAGTCAATCTAACTAAAAAATGAGAGAATCAACCCAAATTTTGAAGATAAGAGATGAAAAGGAGATAACACAATGGACAGAGCAGAAATACAGAGGATTACTTTGAAAAACTATACACCAACAAAATGGAAAATCTGGAGGAAATTGACAACATCCTAGATATATACAACCTTCCTAAACTAAGTCAAGAAGACATAGAAAACTTAAACCAACCAATAGCAATCAAAGAGATTGAAACAGCAATAAAGACCTTACCATCAAAGAAAAGCCCAGGACCAGATGTCTTCCCAAGTGAATTTTATAAAACCTTTATAGAAAAGCTAATCTCTATACTACTCAATCTATTTTGTGAAATAGAGAGAAACAGAACTCTTCCAAATACATTCTACAAAGCTAACATCACACTAATACCAAAACCAAATAAAGATACTTCAAGGAAAGAAAACTATAGGCCTATATCTTTGATGAACTTGGATGCAAAACTGCTAAACAAAATACCAGCAACACACATCCAAAACCACATCAAGAAAATCATACATCATGACCAAGTAGGCTTCATCCCAAGGGTGCAAGGCTGGTTCAACATACAAAAATCAATCCATGTAATTCATCATATAAACAGAACAAAAGATAAAAATCATATGATCATTTCAATAGATGCTGAAAAAGCCTTTGTTAAAATCTAACATCCATTTATGATTAAAGTACTGCAGAGAAATGGAATAGAAGGAATATACCTCAGCATAATAAAGGCAATCTACAATAAACCCACAGCCAACATCATATGTTTCTTTATTTAATCAAAATATATAATGAAACAATCATTATGTTCAGTGAGGTATCTCCTATTCCAACAATACAATAACTCTTTCCAAAGATGATATTAGGCTACTTTGAAGTGACTTGTTTTTAATTAACACATATATTATGATAGTGTCCACAATGTTTTTCCCTCAGTGCTCAAAAGCCATCTGATTAGCAAATTTTTACCACAGTTTTTCGAGAAAGTTTAAGCATATTATTTTCAGAATTCAAATTTCTCATCAATTTAGAAAATTAGAACAACATTTCAGTTCTTCTGACACATATCTTGTGCTAAGTGAAGCATCAAAAACTCAAAAGGGAGCCTGGCGTGGTGGCGCACCCTTGTAATCCCAGCATTTGGGAGGCTGAGACCAGAGGATCATGGTTCCAGACAACCTCAGCTACTTCGTTAGGCCCTCTGCAACTTAGTGAGACTCTGTTTCAAAATAAAGAATAAAAATTAGGGAAAGAGGTGTAGCTTGAAGATCAAATGCCCCTGGGTTCAATCCCCAAACCTGCAAAAAAAAAAAAAAAAAAAAAAAAAAAAAAAATATATATATATATATATATATATATATATATATATATATATATATATGGCCTTAATTTCAACACATCAGTTCATATGAATCAAGTTAAAATAACAATGGCTAACTTTCCTGAGCTCTTACTATGTGTCATACACTGCTGTAGACTTACTTACTAGGTATATGAACTCAGTCCTTAAAATAATCCTACAAGGGTTGTGTTAGTATTATGTTCATGTAATAGAAGAAGAAACTAGAGTATAAAAAGATTATAACTTGCAAAGTCACACACTTCTTGTATAGAGACAGGATTCATACCTGGGCAGCCCAGGCTGTGTCCATATTCCAAAACTTTCTGGGGGTTATCAAAAGAGACAATTAAAATAATCCCTGGCAACCAGTATAATCAATCAGACCTCTACTCCCCATGTTGTGTTATTCCATTTAGAAGAAATGTTAGTAGAAGGCCATCTTAAAGCATCTATGGCTTGAAAGGTGTTTTTTTTTTTCTTTCTGCAAGCAATCACAGACTTCAATGTGGAATGGATAATTATAATAAGTTTCTATGATTTGATACATGGCTCTGTTTCACTTCATAGAAAAGAAAATATGATGATCAGTCTACGATACTTTCAAAAGTTTTCTGTATGGCACTTCAGCACTCAAATACAGGATCATAGGAAGAAACTATTCTGCAATTAAATAACAATATTATACTCAATGAAAAAGAAAAGATTTCCATGAACTATATACTTCTGGATAAAGATTTGAACCAATGAATAATTTTTGGGAATAGGTGAATGCTATCACTGCAAATAAATCCCTATCCCAGGAACAACTATATTTCTCCTTTCAAATAGGAGTAACTATTGACTTTAACTGATTGTTTCTTTCCTAGGACCTATTGCAGTATCTTAACATGGTCACTGGCTATGTGACGGACTCTTTCATGAGTGCATATTGATGGAGGGAGTTAAACTACTGGTAGAGAGACTAATTTGACAATTTTTAAAGCAATAGAGTAAATAAATGTTAAATAGCAAAGGCAATTCAGTGAGTTTGATTATCGAGAACTCCTTTGTTGAATCAAAACAGAATAATTTTCAACACAAATTCAACAGTTCCTTTGATGTCAGCAGGCTTGTGCTCTGATCTGATATCTCTTGTAAGACAGCTGGTATCACTAGAGTGCATGAGTGTTCTGAGATGCTAATCAGTTGTTATGAAGCCTATTTAATATGTCAAATTTTATTTTAAAATATTACTCATGTGACAAACACAGTCTTATTCCCTTCAAAAGATCCTAACATCTAGTTTTCACACCTAATAATCCTCAGTTGCACAGATGAAATCAGGCTACCCCACTTTCTTTCCAAACCTGAAAAGTAGTAACATACAGGAAGATACTGATACACAGAGCATTAAAATCTCCAAAAAGTGATGCTGTCTTTTTGTCTTGGCAGAAAATGTATTCTGGACATATATTTAAGTGTCTGAATTGTTTATAGTAGTCATTTCTGATGTTTTCAAATTGTAGAGAATGCTACAGGTAGGAAAGACACAATTAAAGACTTGAAAATTATGTTATTCTAGTTAAACATTTTGGATATTACTAAAAGATGTGCCAGATCTTTCCACAATAGGTATTTTAAGGAGCTGGGTGATGACAGTGTGAAGTCACAATGATTTATGGTACTTGTGACAGATTTATGGAACTTGTAACCAATTTTAATTAATTGAAAAACAATGTTAGTTTGAGAAATATAACTTTATCTCAGGATGAGAACTGATTGAATAAAGTAGAACACTAGCTTAAAAGTCCTAAATTAAATGAGAGAATTATTTTTTTAAGTGGGGGAGTTGTTTTTTCATGACTTGAACAGATGGACATATATTACTCCAACATGGAGTCCAGTAGTGCTAAGACAAGGACTGCAGCCATGACAAACTAAAACATATCTCGCTAATAATATCCATAGGAGACCTAATATAAGTTTATTTTCTTTGTACTCTAATAATAGCTTTGATCTGTTCTCATTTTCTTCAGAGTCCTCCTTCTCACTGCACCCAAATCCTCAAACTACTTGACTTGCAAGTTGGGGAAGATGCCCTTTAATGTTTCAGATTTTATCTACTTTTAGTCATATTATCAAACCACAGCTCAAGTATCAGGACCAGCATACATATCTGCCTAATGAAATAAAATATCTCTACTTCTATATGTACTGACCGTTTATTCTACAGTGGCATTTTACACACTTTATCACTCTTATTCCTTGTAATGGGCTAATGAAAAGCATGTCATTGTTTGAAGATGAGGAATTAAAACCTTGTTGAGGTTAAGTAATTCTCTTAATCAGGATTACATTAAACCCAGAACTCTCCAGCATCTGAGTGTAAACTTTGACTCTTAGGACATTATGTGGAACTCAAAGATCACATCAATGTTTTGTATAAAACCCATTATCCCTGATCATAGAACTCTTAATGTGTATAAGCACATTTTATATTTGCACAACAACAATATCAAGGAATTTTTCAGAATATATTACTGTCATTAAGTGATACATGATTATAACCTTTTCATCTCCATGACCCCCAATTTCTCTGTATACATCCCACTTTTGCTGCTTCTATTTGTAGAAACTCATATATGCAACTTTGACCTACACTTTGCCTCAATTCCCATACCTCTCTCTCCCTGCCTTTGAGAAATTGTATTCAGATCCAAATCCTGCTGCAAATGCAATCTACTCCATGAGGCTTTCCCCACTGGATCCTATGATAATTTTGCTTTTCTTCTTCCACAGGCTCTGCTTTATTTATCAGATGATTTGCCTCATGAGAGTAGACATTGTCTTGTTAACCAACTAAATTGTGTATCTGAAAAATAATTATGTCTTTCTCAAAGAATAAAGTCTGTCTTGCTTTTACCTATTTATCAATCATTATTATTGATTCATAGGTTGGACTCTAACCCCAAAGTTCATAGGTCGAGCTCCTAACTTCATGTGTGTAAAAGGATTTAAAGGCAAGGTCTTTAAAGAAAAGGTGATTATAGCTAAATAAAACCTTAGAATTGGAGCCTTAATTCCATAGGACTGGCATCCTAATTAGAAAGAAAAGAAACACTAAGGGTACACACACACACACACACACACACACACACACACACATACACACAGGTAACGAGGGAACATAGTTGTATCTAGATCGCTTTGTCTTACAGATCACTGTCATTTGCCAGGAATTTCTTAAAGCTCTAATAAATTCATGCCAATTATTTTATAGCATTCTATTGCTTCTATTGCTCTCTTCATTTACTTTTGGACAATTTTTTAAAAATATATAAAAACAGAATGTCACTCCCAGAATGGTTTATATAGTAAAACATAAACAAAGTAGTAATTGCCATAAAACTAATCTTTTTAAAAGGAAACATTCAAAACATATTTAAGTAAATGTATAAATATGAAAACCAAGTGATTATAATAGGGGTTAAGCATAATGAATCTTATATTGCACCAAAACCATTGAAACACATATTTAAATACTGTAATTTATCTATTGGGAAAAAACAATGACTAAAAATTCAGCTTAATTGGAACTAAAAATCAGTACAATTAGTTTAAATCCTCAAAATGCTTTGTTATTATTTTTAATAAACTTTTCTAGAATACTTGTTGATCCTGCAACATCTTGGTCCTTATCCCAGAACTGTGAATAGAATCTTATATTCTATATCATAAGTAAGTTTTTTAGGGAAAGTTTATATCATTTTATGTCTGAGAACATTCAAAGTTACTAAGTTAAAAGAAAACTAACTTGTATTGACAAAATTGTGAAAGTAATGACACAGAAATTCTCATATTTTGGTTTCTGAAAAAATATTTGAAATACAGTAATAACTATTCCATAACTAACCTTTTAGATGATTCTTTTTAGTGTTTAGGGCTTATTTCAAAGTCGTTCCATGCTTACCAAATATTCATACTGACCAAGAAAAGTTATTCTTCCAGAAACACATTTCCCAGAAAACAGACAAAAAACCACAAAACAAAGAAGAATGTGCAGGAGGTAAGAGGAAAAGACTAGATATACAATAATTAGAGACATCATTCCTGAGCAAATGGTACCATGACCAGGTCAGCTATACTGGGCTTAACTCCTCAGTATCTCAATGTTGTATCTGTGAATTCATAGAGCTAGACATCACTGTGGTTCTCACTTCTCTGCAAATGACCTTAGGTAACAATATCATTAGCATGTGTATCATGCTTCAATATCTCATTCTGCATACTGAAATTGAACTCTATTTGTTGGCAAAATTCTTACGAAGCATACAAAAGCCTAAGATATTACTGTGAGAGAGTAAACCAGCTTAAAGAGAGCAGCATTTAGCGAGTTTTTTTTTTTTTTTTTAGAAGGCAACAAGTATAAGGCAGCTGCTAAATAAAGCTACTATCATATTCTACCTCTCTTCCCACCTTAACCAATGAAACACAGGGTTGATGTCTGAAAGTTTATAGTATAATGACTCTTCCTATAAAAAGCTAAAATATCTATGGCATGGAATCACAAAACCATCACTATATTTGCAATTCCAGGATAAACATTAACTATGCATACCAACTCTCCCTTCCCAAGAACTGTCATTTCATATGCATAAATATTGATTGAGCTTTGGTTCCTACTACCAGATGGCAGGCCTATGAAATTCTAATATATCTGAAAAGAGTCAAACAGATTTTCACGCACTGACAGGCACTGGATGCTGTCACAAAGGCCCAAGTTCTTATTTCAAAAATAAGTAATTAGACTTGACAGCAGAAATGTAAACAGGGCCCCAGGGAATGAATTTGGTAATTAAACTACCCTGTGGTAGCAGTTAACCCAGGAATTTTTGGTTAAAAAAATGTGTTCATGTGTCTGTAAGAGTGTCCTTGGATTCATGTCACAAAATCATATCTCAAGTGAGATAATAGTATTATATTACCTTCATGTAATAGAACTTGGTTATGTTTATTCTACATAGGGCTCTGTTAGATTACTTGTGGGCAAACTCCCCTTCTGACCCAAGCTCACAGTGCACAAAAAAAAT
This sequence comes from Muscardinus avellanarius, assembly GCF_963383645.1. NCBI lineage: Eukaryota > Metazoa > Chordata > Mammalia > Rodentia > Gliridae > Muscardinus > Muscardinus avellanarius. The sequence continues at coordinate 53,517,742 of NC_137800.1, read as the reverse complement.
TATGTACTACAAAAAGGCTGTCCTGTCTTTAAGCTTATAAGGAAACGTCTTAAAATTGGGTGAGTGATGTGTGCATGTAGGCCTCCACCATCTTGTACTCCATTAAGAAGTATGACTACAATACACCAATAAAATGTTTTTAAAAAGTAAAAAATAGATACCTCTACTGCTTACATTAAGAATATTTTCTTCTTTCCCTTCATTTTACTCAAAAAACATATACGGTGGCATACAAAGCAATATGAAAAAGCTGTCTCTAAGAATTTTGAAGGGAATTATATCAGGCTTCAGGACAGACCCTCAATATCTCAACCTAACTCTGTAACTCAAGCTTGCACTTTCATATATTCCAAATGAAAATTTCAGATTCCCTCCCTTCCCTTGCCCCCACATAGAGTCTTTTCCTTTGCAATCGATGTGCTTCTCACATTAAATCAATATTAATTGTAAAGTCCCAGCGTGGCATTTCCATATGCATGTGAAGGAAGGCACGGTCAATTTCATCTCATAGCATTTTTTCCTCATCTGCCCAAAAGACTGCACAAGTGGAAATGCAAGGTTAATTAAACCAGGTATACTGCAAATGATGATGCATGACCTGTCTTGACTTGCTATTCCAAACACTATCATTTAAATCTAAGCCAATTCAAATGATTTTACATAAACTCCCAATTTTTTCTCTTATTCATCACTTCTTACTCTGTCTTGAACCTTTCCTTGCCAACCAAAGAATAACTCTAGATCTTCTCATTGTCCCATTCGTAACTAGTCTCAAACAAGTAAAAGCATCATGAATCCCCTTGCCGGAAATGAAGCATAGGTACTATTTAGATTAATGAGGCCTCCTTTTGTGAGCCCCTTGGGAAAGCATAACATCTAGACTGGAGTACATCAGGCAGATAAGGACTCTTGTCCTCATGCCCTGCAATCAGTTACAAGTAGAAATGAGTCACTACATAGTACATTATTATTCATCTCAAAATGAGTCTTGTGCTTGTATTCTAAACTCACACAAGGGATAAACTATCATTTTTATTTTCCCAACTCTAAGTACATTGTATTAACAAAATTTGCAAAATTGCTTTTCAACTGGCAATCACAGATGACAAACTAAATACAAGAACAAATGTAGCAAAAACCAGTCAATCTGATTAATGATGTTTTAAATTTCCAGTTCAATATACATATATATATATATGTATATGTATGTGTGTGTGTATATATATATATATATATATATATATATATATATATATATGCCCAAATATATATATTTGAAATACTGTGGGTGGAACCTAGAAGTATTCTACCTATGAGCTACACCATTATCACCATTTTCTATTCTATATTTTGAAACAGGGTCTCACTGAGTGACAAAGGGCCTAAGTAGCAGTTGATATTTTTGGAGGACAGTGATCCTCCTGTCTCAGCCTCCCAAATGCTGGGATTATAAACATGTACAACCACATTTAGCTCCAGTTTAATTCTAACCACAAATAGAAATTAGACCTATAACAGTGAACCCCAAAGTGAACCCAAAAGTGCAAGTGCATTCTCTATGAAAATCAGTATCAAACTTCAGAGATAATTCATTATAGCAATATTTCATGACAAAGAGATTTCTTTGATTCTCCATACAATCCAAAGGAATCTTCATTAGAGGTAGCTAGTAAGAATTACTAAGCTGATTACCAAGAATTACTCATAGTTCACTAAGGAGATATATATATATATAATTTCCCTGGACCTGGTGGTGCTTGCTTGTAATCCCAGCACTTAGAAGGCTATGACAGGAGGATCACACATGTTTGAAGCCAACCTCAGCTACTTAATGAGGCTCTCAGCAACTTAGTGAGACCCTGTTTCCAAATAATGCATAAAACAGGTCTGGGAGTATAGCCCAGAGGCAGAAAAGACCCTGGATTCCACCCTCAGTACCACACACACACAAAAAAAAGAAAGAAATTCTAAGAAATCTACTCAAAATAATCACTTTCGGAAACTAGAGCTTGCTCTTTCATTTTTTTTCAGTGACTATTTATTCTTAATATTCAAGTAAAATCACTGAACATTTTAAAATCTTAGGATTTATATCATGTTTAGTCCCTTTAAACAATGACTAGAATTATACTTATAAAGTTACACATTAAACCTGAAAATACAATTGGTAACCTTGAGAAACAGCAAAAAGATTCAGTGGATATTTTCGAGCAAATATTGTGAGCTGAGAATCTATTTAAGCCATCTCATAAGTAAAAACAAAATGAACACAAAATAACTTGTCATTCATTATATAGCTTGTAAGTTTACAATTTTCATTTAATTGCATCATGCACTCACTCTTCTGTGTAGTTTAAACCAACTTCCTAGTATTCTTTAACATTTTAGTTGAAAAACAAAACACCATTATATTAAGTATTATTTACTTATGGATAATTTAACAATGGATCAATATGTCTTGCAGAAAGCTCTATTAACCTAATTGTATTTCTGCACATTGCAGTAAAAGAAGTATATTATCATCACCTAACACACACACACACACACACACACACACACACACACACACACACACACACATGGGGAAAGGGAAGTATAGGGAAAGAGCCAGACTGAACAAATAATATTATGAACATATATAAATGTATTACTCTGACTCTATCATGCACAGAGAAGAAAGAGAGGAGGTAAATGGGGAGATACCAGAAATGAAACAGACCAAATAATGTTATATGCATAGGTGAACATACAACCCTAAAACTCATTATCATGTACTATTACAATATACAAATAAAATGTTAAAAATACACAGACACAGAACTATAACACAGACATATACAAAGAGTGGTGGGGGCATTTTCTCTAAGTCATAATGGTCAAATGACTCATTCACAATTCTATGATTTGTAACTATAAATCCTGGCTTCCTCTAACAGGCTGATCTCACTATTCTGCAGTAAAAGGAAAAAGACTTTGGATTTTTTTTTTCTTTTTTGGTACTGGGGATGGAACCCAGGGGCATTAACCCTATCAATCTAATTTTAGAGAATACCCAAACTTAAAGTAAAGAGATCTACAGGCAAGCCACCTAGAAGTGACCCACTCTCAAAGAACTGAGAGTCGTTTTAGACAGTTCTGACAAGGATCATTTGTTCATTTTGTTCCCTTGTCACTTACATCCATCCCACCTCTTTGTCCCACTTGGAGCCATAGAGAATAGGTCTATCCATCTCCTATAGGTCCTCAAATATTTGATGACAGTTATCATGGTTTGCTCTATCTCAAGTGAAAGGAAAAGGTTCAAATTATTCCAATTTCTTGAAGTTGACCTTCAGAATAATGCCAGTTGATCATGGGGGTAAAACATTGTCAGTGACATTGCTTTAATTCTTACACTAAAATAATATAATACATTTCTGCGGATTTCAAACTAATATAAATGAATATAATAACTTCATTTTTTCATGGCCTATTATATTGTATTACAACAGCACGACTTTCAGGGCTAGCATGCAAAAGCAATTTATTTTTCTCCCACATCTGTAACTATTTGGGAGCAGCTACCTCTTCATAATTATGCTGAGACAGAGTAAACAGAGCAAACCCAATAGGGCACACTGGACTGCAGTTCATGGGGAGAAAGATCATTTTATATCATATAATTTGCATCCAACATTTCATATTAAAAAACCAAAGAGAAAAACACAGCACTGGTTTACAATCTTACTATAGACTTTTACTATCCACTATTTTTAAAATTTCCGTTAAACAGTTTTTCTTTATAAAATAAGGGGACATGGGACACACACACACACACACACACACACACACACATGCACATACATAGTATAAATTATATGCCTGGACAGTTTTCATTAAAAAGTCATTTCCTAGCCGGGCATGGTGGCGCACACTTGTAATCCCCGCGCTTGGGAGGCAGAGACAGGAGGATCGCACAGGTTCAAAGCCAGCCGCGCGCGCTGGCTTAGGAGACCCTGTTTCCAAATAACAAGTATAAAATAGGTCTGGGAGTGTAGCCCGGAGGTAGAAGGGCTTCCAGGAACCCCAGTACCACCAAAAAAAAAAAAAAGTCATTTCCTTTTATGTTGTGATTCATTTTATTTTGTCTGACATAGATTGTTATTATGAAATTAACAAAAATTGCTATGTCTTTCAATTTTTTTTCTATCCTTCCCTTTCCTCTCTATAGAAACACCTGAAGAATACCACCATGTGAAGAATTTTTAAAGTCAAATAGTAGGGGTTCTGCTTTCATCAATTGACACTGTCCAGGTAATTCTTTTTTTAAGTAAAAAAAATCCTGCTATTGAAATTGTAAACCTGATTAAAAAAAAAAAATACCTTCCCTGGGAACCTTCTGTAAAAGAGAGGCCACCCAATACTAAAGAAATAAAACCAAGATACTTGTGGTTTGTAAAGTAGTATTAATGGTGAAAAAATATGAAACATTAAAATTATTTCTAGTGATGCTAAAAAGAAAAAAATCAAGTCCATGATAATTTTCTCTGCCAATCAAAGGATTTTGTCTAGATGTCCCTTGTTTTAGAAGTAAAATCTCTTTATGGGGAGATCAATGCAAGTCCCTGGAGGAAGACAATCTAATAGCCTTTGTTTTTAACATGAAAAAGCCCTTAAAGGTAAAAAAACAAAATTAAAAAGCACCATGACAAGGACAAACAATTCAGACTGTTAATGAAGTACAACTGAGGATCATTGGTAAAACAGAACTGGCCTCCAGAGTAAAGATGATTTCAGCTGACCCTTTGCATTTTTGTTTTCATCTCAATATTGTAATGACTAAAATTCACTAAGAACTGCATTAGCATTTTTTTGCTTTTGAAATGTACTCTCAGCTGCAGCACAGTGGACAGTTGACTCTAGGTACTCAAAACCCTCAGGTTACTACAATTTAAAAAGCAGAGGTAAGAATGCACTCAACTCAGGAAACTGCTTACTATATGCCTTCTGCTAAGCAACAGGAATCATGATGCAATTTAATAAAAATTGTAAACTTCAAAACTTTGGTGGCACACGCTTATAATCCCCACGCTTGGGAGGCGGAAACAGGGGATCACGCACATTTAAAGCCAGCCTTGCTGGCTGTAGAGACCCTGTTTCCAAATTGTAAAAAGTATAAAAATAGATCAGGGAGTGTATCCCAGAGGTAGAAGGGTTTCCAGGAACCCCAGTACCACACACACACACACACACACACACACACACACACACAAAAAAAAAAAAAAAAAAAAAAAACCTTTGAAATGGGGGACAGATTATGGCCATTTAAGTTCATGAAATGTTTTTTAATTTTGTTAATTCATATTTAAGTGTCAATTCCAGCAGTAATGGGGTTTATGGCTTTGGGGAATTGCTTTTGATTCTCTAAAATTGCAATGCCCAGCAAGACCCATGTATTGTTCCTGTGCACTTTGAAATGTGGCTAGTATAACTGACTGATTATTTAAATTTTAAATATTTTTGCTTTCTAATTTATTTTGTAATTTTATCGGTACACTATGGTTTCACATCATAATGTGGATCATACTGAAAATGGCATATATTCACATAGTACTTGGAGCCCTTCCTCCCCCTGCTTTGACTTTACCCCCTCCCAACAATGAATGTCCAGGTTAACCATGCTACATTCACACTTATACATATATTCGAATATAGCTCCTCCATTAATCAACCTCAGCCTTCTTCCTCCCACACCCTTCTTTTCAAGCTTTGCTAAGGTTTCCCCTCCATTATCTAGAGTCCCTCTGGTATATTAGTGAAAATATGAACATATTAGAGAAAACATATGTCCCTTATTGTTCTGTGCTTGGCTGATCTCACTTATAATATTCTCCAGGTCTTTCCATCTTCTTGTGAATGACATGATTTTGTTCTTCTTTATTGATGAGAATTCTACTGTGTGTATTTCCCATAATTTTGCAAACCACTCATATGTTGATGGAGACCTAGGTTGGATTGATATTTTGGCTATTGCAAATTGTGCTGCTATGAAGATGGATATGCATATGTTACTGTAGTTCTCTGATTTCAACCCCTTTGGAAAGATACCCAGGAGAGGTATAGCCAGATCATATGATAGATCCATTGCCAGTTTTCTTTTTTTTTTTTCTTTTTACTTTTTTTTTTTCAGGTCTGGGGATGGAACCCAGAGGTATTTGACCTCAGAGCTACACTCCTTGCCTTGGTCTTTATACTGTATTTTGGAACAGGGTCTCATTAAGTTATGGAGGGCCTCACTAAAAAGCTGAGGTTGTTCACAAACTTTGATCATCCTGTCTCAGCCTCCTGAATGCTGGGATTACAAGCATGCGCCGTCACACACAGCATTTCCCAGTTTTCTAAGGAATCTCCACACTAATCTTCATAGCAGTTGAACTAGTTTGCACTCCGACCAACAGTGTAAAAGAGTTCCTCTTTCCCCACATCCTTGCCAGCATTTGTTGTTATTGATTTTTTATATGTTTGCCACTCTGATTGCAGTTAGATGGAATCTCAGAGTAGTTTTGATTTGCATCTCCCTGATGACTAAAGATGTTGAATATTTTATCATGCATCTATTGGCCATTTGTACCTCTTCTTTTGTGAAGTGTCTATTTCAGTTCAGTTACCCATTTCTTGATTGGGTTATTGTTTTACTAGTATACAGTCTTTTGAGCTCTTTGTATATTCTGGATATTAGCCCTCTATCCAAGTGGTGGCAGGTAAAGATCTTCTCCCAATCTGTAGGCTTTCTCTATAGGTTCTTGATAGTTTCCTTTGATGAGCAGAAACTTTTTAGTTTGATTCCATCCCACTTGTTAATTCTTGCTTTAATTTCCTGCACTTTGGAGGTCTTGTTGAGAAATTTATTACATGTGCCCATATGTTGGAGTGTTGAGCCAATAGCTTCACAGTCTCTTGTCTAATTTCCAAGTCTTTTATCCATCTCAAGGTGATTCCTGTGCACAGTGAGAGGTAAAGATTTAGTTCCATCTTTCTACAAATGAATAGCCATTTGTCCTAGTACCATTTGATGGAAAGGCTATCTTTTTTCCACAGAATGAGTTTGGCCCCTTTGTCAAAGATCAATTGACTATAACTGTGTGCGTTTGTTTCTGTATATTTTATTCTGTTCCATTGTCTGTATGCCTGTTATTTTGTCAATATCATGTTGTTTTTTTATTACTATTGCTCTTTGGTATAATTTGAAGTCAGGGATTGTGATGCCTCCTTCATGGTTCTTATTAATGAGAACTGCATTGACTATCCTGGATCTCTTCTTTGTCCATATAAAATTCATGACTGATTTTTCTAGGCCTATGAAGAATGTCTGCTATTTTTATAGAAAGTGCATTGAATCTGTAGATCACTTTGGGCAGAATGGCTATTTTTTTATAATATATATATATATGTGTGTGTGTGTGTGTGTGTGTGTGTGTGTGTGTGTGTTACTGTGGTTGGAACCCTTCTACCTCTGAGCTACACTCCCACACCCAGACCTATTTTTTTTTTTTGTATTTTATTTGGAAACAGGTTCTCTTAAGCCAGCAAGGCTGGCTTCAAACCTGCACGATCCTCCTGTCTCCGCCTCCCAAGTGCAAGAATTACAAGCATGTGCCACTACACCCAGCGTATTTTGATGATATTTATTCTGCCTATCCATGATCAAGAGAGGTCTTTCCATCTCTAAGGTCTTCTTCAATTTCTTTCTTTAATGTTTGATAGATTTCATTGTAGAGGTCTTTTACGTCTTTGGTTAGGTTTATTCCTGGGTTTCTTATTGGTTTTAAGATTGTTGTAAATGGAAGTATGTTCTTTATTTCTCTCATTGTGGATTCACTGTTGGCATATAGAAAAGCAACTAATTTCTTTACATTGATTTTTTTTTCTTTTTTTCTTTTTTGGTGGCACTGGGGTTCCTGGAAGCCCTTCTATCTCCGGGCTACACTCCCAGACCTATTTTATATTTTTATTTAGAAACAGGGTCTCCTAAGCCAGCGCGCGGCTGGTTTTGAACCTGCGCGATCCTCCTGTCTCCGCCCTCCCAAGCGCGGGGATTACAAGTGTGCACCACCATGCCTGGCTTTACATTGATTTTGTATCCCGCAACTTTACAGAATTGGTTAATCAACTCCAGTAGTCTTTTGGTTGAGCTCTTTGGAACTTCTAGATAAAGAATCAAGTAATCTGCAATCAAAGATATTTTCCATTTGAATTCCTTTGATATCCTTCTGTTGTCATATTGATGTGGCAATTGTTTCAAGGACTATACTGAAAAGAAGTGGTAATAGCGCACAACCTTGTCTTGTTTCTGATTTTGTTGGAAATTCTTGCAGTTTTCTCCACTCAGTAAAATGTTGGCTTTGGGTTTATTCTATTTTGCCTTAATGATGTTGAGATGCAGTCCTTCTATTCTAATTTCCTGCAGTGTTTTTAACATGAATAGGTGTTGGATTTTGTCAAATGTTTTTTCAACATTATTTATATTATATGGTTTTTTCTTCTCAGTTTTATTTATGTGGTGAATAATGTATATTGATTTTCATATATTAAACTAGCCTTACTTTTCTGGGATGACACCAACTTGGTCTTGATGTGCAATTCTCTTGATATGGTTTTGAATACATATAGATAGTATTTTCTTTAAATTTTTTGCATCTATGTTCATGAAGAATATTGGTCTGTAATTTTCTTTTCTTGAGTTATCTTTATTTGGGTTTGGGATTAATGTGATACTTGCTTTGTAGAAGGAATTTGGGAGAATTCCATCTGTTTCAATTTCCCAGAACAAGTTGTGAAGTATTGGGATTAGTTTTTCACTGAAGATTTTGTAGAATTCACCTGGAAAGCCATCAGGGTCTGGGCTTTTCTTTGAAGGCAGAATTTTTAATCCTGTTTCTATTTACTTGCTTACTATTACTTGGTTTAGGCTTTTTTTTCACATAATAAGGTTCCATTAAAATGTATCTACAAAACACTAATAAAATATATACACGACTTATAAGCTGAAAATTACAAAACAGTTATTAAGCAACTGAAAGATGATCTAACAGATACATGTCAGATTCATGGACTGGAAGACTCAACATAGTAAATATGTCAATTCCCACCAAATGACATACTGCATAGTTTTAACTTAATTTCTACAAAAATTTCAGCAGATATTTTCTAAATGTAGATAAGTATAGGATATAATTTGCATGAAAAGCTGACAAAAAGCTAAATCAGTTTTTAAAAGAACAAAGAGAGCTGAACATGGTGGCACACATTTGCAACCCCATCATTTGGGAGGTTGAGAAAGGAGAATTGTGGTTTGTGGACAGCCTCAGCTACTTAGTGAGGCCTTTTGCAACTCAGTGAGACTCTGTTTCAAAATAAAGAATAAAAAGTAAGGCTGGGGGTGTAGCTTGGAGGTAGAATGTCCCTGGGTTCCATTCCCAGTACTGCAAAGAAAAACCAAACACAAAAATAAAAACAAGACACTAGAATCACTTTGCACAATTTTACAACTTAGTAGATAGCTATAGTAAAACAAGACAATATAATTGACAGACATTTGCTAGATCAATAGAGAATCCAGAAAGAAAACATAAATATGCCCAATCAATATTTGACATTTTAAAATATCCCTGAGCTGGGCATGGTGGTGCACGCTTGTAATCCCCCCAGCTTGGGAGGCAGAGACAGGAGGATCACGCAGGTTTGAAGCCAGCATTGCCAGCTTAAGAGGCCCTGTTTCCAAATAAAATATAAAATAGGTCTGGGAGTGTATCTCGGAGGTAGAAGAGTTCCATCCCCAGTACCACCACAACCACCAAAAAAAAAAAAAATATATATATATATATATATGTGTGTGTGTGTGTGTGTGTGTGTGTGTGTGTGTGTGTGTGGTTTTTATATATGAGATAACATTTTAAACAAAGAAAAAATATGTGCTTGAAGGTGTTCCTAAGAACAAGGTAACCACTGGGCCTCTCTCTTATAGATGAATTCTCAGATTCAGTCTGACTGAACTGGATCAGTTACAAACATGACTCTGAGCTGGGAATGGTGAATCTTGCCTATAGTATCAGTACTTGAGAGGCTGAAAAGGAGAACTGGAAGTTCAAGGACAGTTTTACTTGGCAACTTAATAAGACTCTGTCTCAAAGCAAAATGTAAAAAGGGCTGAGGGGCTCAGTAGTAGAAAACCCCTGGGTTCTATCCTCAATATCTTAACTAAATAAACAAATGAGTAAGACTTTTAAGATGACATAAGACTGTTTTTCACAGAGGTGACACTAATGGAGTTTCTCTTTGGTATAAATGGCTAGAGGCTGAGTTAGATGTTGCTCTGACCACTGATTTTCCTAGGTGGTTACACTAAAAAACAATCTCTCCCTAATATGAGTTCTGAGGTACTGAGTTATCCCATCCATGAACAGTCTTTCCTTCCATGTTCCACTGACAGGATTTCTCTCAGTATGCATCCTTTGATACTGAGTGAGGGAAGAGCTGAGGCTGAAGGTCTTTCCACAATCACTGTACTCATAGGGCTTCTCAGATTCAGTCTGACTGAACTGGATCAGTTACAAACATCACTCTGAGCTGGGGATGGTGTGACTCTGAGCGTGGGTGACGGGGTGCTAAATGGGGCTTGCACTCTAGCAAAAGGCTTGCCCACAGTCCACATACTCATAGGGCTTCTCTCCAGTGTGAATCCTCTAGTGCCTTATGAGATCAACCCCATGGCTGAAGGCCTTCCCACATTCCATGCACGCAAAATGCGTCTATCCAGTGTGGATACTGAAATGGTGAATGAGGTCTCCCTGTCACTTAAGGATTTTCCACATTATTTGCATTGGTAGGGGTTTTCCTCCCGTGAGTAGTGGGTGAAGGCCTTTGCACACTCACTACATTCATATGGCTTCTACCCAGTGTGTATCTGCTGGTGTTGCTGAGTTGGGCCTTCGGTTGAAAGCCTTCCCACACCCTGTATACTTATATGGCTTCTCCTCAGTGTGGATGACACAGTGTTGAATGAGGTCTGAGCTCTCACAGAAGGTTTCCCCACATTCACTGCATTTGGAAGGTTTTACTCCAGTATGAATCTGCTCGTGCCACATGAGATTTGACCATCGGTTGAAAGCCCTCCCACACTGCATGCACTCATAGGGCTTCTCTCCAGTGTGGATGGCAGAGTGTCGAGTGAAACCTGGCCTAACTTGAAATGCCTTGTCACATTCCTTGCACACAAAAGGTTTTTCTCCAGTGTGGATCCTGTTATACAAGACAAAACTGGAGTGGTGGATGAAGTCCTTTCCTCACTGGTTGCACTATGAAGGCATCTCTCCAGTGTGGATCTGCTGGTGCCTTATGAGGTGAGACTGTCAGTTGGAGGCCTTTCCACACTCCAGGCACTCATAGGCCTCTCCGCAGTGTGGATTATCTGATGCTGCAGGAGGTGATTGCTCTTGCTAAAGGTCTTCCCACAATCAATACACTGGTAGGGCTTCACTCCAGAGTGGAAGGATGAAGGAGGAGGAAATTCTTGTCAAATACTTTCCTGCATTCCTTGCATTTGTAGGGATTTTCCCCTTCATCCATCAAGGAATTTGTAGCTGGTCTGACTGAGTTAAAGATATATTAAGGGTCGGCCGGGCGTGGTGGCGCACGCTTGTAATCCCCGCACTTGGGAGGCTGAGACAGGAGGATCGCGCAGGTTCGAAACCAGCCGCGTGCGCTGGCTTAGGAGACCCTGTTTCCAAATTTAAAAAAAAATGTAAAAATAGGTCTGGGAGTGTAGCCCAGAAGTAGAAGGGCTTCCAGGAACCCCTGTACCACCCAAAAAAAAAAAAAAAAAAAAAAAAAAAAAAGATATATTAAGGGTCATCTGGAGAGGCATGCTCCGAACAGTCTTTGGACACATCACCTGTCACTATGCTGCCATGTATAAGGCACGTTTGTGCAGGGAGCTTCTTGCTCTTGAGCTCTCCCCAAAGACCCAAGACTCCTTCAGATGTCCCATCCTGACCTCTGGGCTGCCTCAGCTAGAAGTCCCCCTGTATCAGTTGTCCCTGGCCTGAGGCTCCCTTGATCCATGCCAAGTATGCAGAGGTGGGCTCTGGTTTTATATTTTGTGTTGTCACCTGAACAGCGGTCTTGAGAGAGACCTTTCTTAGCTGTCAATGACTCTTGGCTGTAGATCTCCAGCTGGTAGATCAGTTCTGATTTAGGTAAAGGACAGCCTACGGACTCTCTTTTTATCTAAGGAGAGTAAAACACCCAAATAAATGTCTTCTGGGTCAGGTACACCTGATCCCACTCCTCCTGGGTAAAGGTCACAGCCACATCCATGAAGGTAACAGACACCTCATAGATGAGTCATCCGAGGTAGTGGCATCTGCCTGAGAAGTGGAAGGGCCTGGACCACCATCTGTGCTCTTCTATATGCCTTCTAGGACTTGAAGATGCCTGTGCTGGGTCCCTGTGAGCCGCCACCATCCTGGACCATGGCGCCCGGGGCTGGGGGCACCATGGGTCAACTTGTTCCCAGTGCCCCCTGCCCAGGGCAGTGACAGGCTGATGGCCATGTTCTGTGACTCAGTTACTCTACGTAAAATGTGCACAAAGCCCAGGAGCCACATAGAGGCTGTGAAGTCAAGGTAGGGGCGGAGGCCATGGCCACAGTGAGCGCCCATGGGACACTCCATAATAGAGGAGGGGTACCAGGTTCCACCAAGAAGCAGAGCAGGGATTCTTCCGCCTCACTGCTCTGGTCTGCGAATGCCTGGAAATGCTCCCTATCATCCCCATGGTTCCATAGTCAAAATAACCAGTTGGTTTACGCTTTCTATGTCCTCTTGGTTTAAATTAAGTAGGTTATATACATTTAGAAATGTATTGATTTCTTCCATGCTTTCCATTCTTTTGAAGTATAAATTTTCAAAATATTTTCTGATAATCCTTTGAATTTCCCACTTTCTGTGGTGATGTCTCCTTTTTCATCTTTGATTTAATTATTTGAGTTGATTTTCTCTTTCTTTTGGTTAGATTGGTGAGATATTTGTCCATCTTATTAATCTTTTCAAAGAAATAGCTTTTTGTTTTGTTGATTCTTTGAATTGTTTGTTTTTCCCCTCTATTTTATTTATTTCTGCTCTAATTTTAATCATTTCCTGGCTTCTGCTGGCTTTGGGATTAGACTGTTGCAGTTTTTTCTAGGTCCTTGAGATGTATTATTAGGTTGTTTACTTGTTGACTCTCTGTTCTTCTTATGTGGGTACTCAATGCCATATAAACTTTCCTTTTATGCCTTTAAAGTATCTCATAGATTTTGGTATGTTGTATCTCTATATAAATAGTTTCTTTTGGTCTTCCTGTTAATGATTTCTACTTTCATTCCATTGTGGTCTGAAAAGATGCATAAAATTATCTTTAGAATTTGCTGATGCTTGCTTTGTCACCAGGATGCAAAATATTTTGGAGAAGGTTCCATGGCTGCTTAGAAGAATGTGTATTCTGCTGTTCCTGGTTAAAATATTCTATATGTCTATTAGGTCCATTTGGAGTGTAGCTTTTTTTCAGTTCTGAAGAGTCTTTACTCATCTTTTGCTTTGAAGACTGATCTAGTGGCGTGAGTGGTTTGTTGAAGTCTCCCAATATTATTGTATTTGCGTCTATTTGAGATCCAATGTCCTGAAAAGTTTTTTTTACAAATATGGGTGCACCGACATTTGGGGAATAAATATTTACTATCATTATATCTTCTTGATAAATTGTTCCTTTTAATAAAAGAGAGTACTCTGCTATGTCTCTTCTGATGTGTTTATCTTAAAGTCTGTTTTGTTGGATATCAGTGTTGCTACCCCTGCCCAGTTTTGGTTTCAATTAACATATAAGTTTTCAGAGAACAGAATAGATAAGCTAGAGGCAGAAAGCTTATAAAATGAAGGGGGCAGAAATCAAACAAACATGCATAAAGTAACAAAACAAGTTACAAAAAATTACAATTATAAATAAAAAACAAGCCAGACATGGTGGTACATGCTTGTAATCCCAGCATTTGGGAGGCTGAAACTGAGGGATTGTGGTTTGCAGACAGCCTCAGCTACTTGGTGAGGCTCTTTGCAACTCACTGAGACCCTATTTCAAAATAAAGAATGAAAAATAGGGCAGGGGTGTAGCTCGGAGGTCAAATGCCCCTGGATTCCATCCCCAGACCCACAAAAAAAAGAGAAAAAAAAAGGAAAAAAAAAGAAAAAAAGAACAAAAAGTACTAGCAAAAAATATGAAAGAAAACAAAATAAAAACCAACAGTCCTGCTCATTTACATATATAAGGCTTGTGTATGTATAATATCTGTATGTCAGCTCACTGTGGTACATTCTGGAGTATATTCCAATGTCTTTCATTTGCTTCATAACTTCTTGTCAGCTTTTGGACCCATTTTATGAGTATTTGCTCCCCTTTCTCACCTCTGTTAGCATGTGCTCAGGTGTCAGGGCATTGTATGTTTCTGAAAATGAGTTCTTTGTAAACTCAGCGTTATGCTTTTTCCCACCCTAAGCTCTACACTTTCTGGCCTTAGGCTCTGTTTTCTCTGGCCCTGTGCTCCGTAGTCCCTGGGCTTCACACCCTTTAGCACTGGCTCTGTCCTTTCCACCTTAGCCTCTGTTACTCTTAGCCTCTGTTACTCATGCCCTGTACTTTGAGCTTTCAGGCCCTCAGCTCTTTGATTTCTGGGCATGAGTTGTGCATTTTCTGGGGATGTGTTCTGCACCTTCCCACCCTAAACCTCTGCATTTCTACCTATACTGGCAGAGGGCATCCAGTGTGGTCTTGGAGCTACCTCCTATTACCCTGTGCAGGTACTGTGCTCTGAGCACTATGGACCTATTCTGTGTCTCATATTAGCCCACTGGGGTCACCCAGATGCTCTGTGTGGTCATTTGTTGAGTAATGAATGTCCTGAGTAATTGCTGTCCTGCAGGCCAGGTCCCTGGAGGGCACAGTGCACCACTCACTATGGATGCCAGCCTCTGGTGAGTACATAGGCTATTTCTGCATCCCTGGTACTGGTTACTTAAGACGTTGGAGCTCTGCCGCCACTTTGTGCACTTCAAGTTCTTGGATTACTTGTCAGAATTTCTTGGGGCTGCAAATCTGTAGCCAGCAGTCACAGTTTGGGCTGGTGGCCCAAGATGGTGATGGCTGCCACACCAGCTCAGATGCACACTCGGGCTCTTTGTGGTGGATCTCGTGTTCAGAGTATTGGATTTCCTTCTGCTGTAGTTCTTTTTGTGTTTTGGTTCATAAATACCTTCCACTGCTTTGCTTTTTTTGTCAAGACACTGCCTTCTCAATAGTTGAACTTTTTCTGTCCCAGATACTGAGATGTGCTGTGTCCCACAGTCACCATTCACCCCCCCCCCGTTTAGTTAATTTAAATGTAAAAGGAGATATTGTGTTGAGTAAATGGAAAAATTTTTAAACATGTAGGAACAAGATGGTCATGTAAATATACTGCTCCCACTAATAAAATCTAAATATAGATCAAATAAATATTTCCATTGACAATTTAGATTCTAAATTGAGATGTTCTCTGTATAGAAATTGGCACTGATTTCAAAGACTCACATTAAATTTTAAAAATGTAAAATAGCTCATTAATAATATTTTATAATGATTGAAATAACTTGGATAAATTGAGTTAAATTATATAGATTTTTAAATTAATTTTACTTCTCCCTGCCTTTTGAAATGTGGCTCATATAAATTAGTTATTTTTATTTAAATATGTAGTTCAAATTTATAGGTTGCATTATATTTCTTTCAGACAATACTGCTCTGAACTTTATTTTCCTTATCTGTAAAATGGAAGGATAACTTTGTAAAAATTGTAGGGCTTTGTAAAAATTAAAATGCATAAATAAATGATTTATTTAGGCATAAATGCATAAATCACATCCCTGTGTCTGGCATACATTAAAATAATGGTCACTTTTATTAATACTATTTTATCTATGGCAGAGAATGGCCTCTTTATCTTGAGCAACATTAATACTTTACAATTTAATAAGCAATCTGAACTTCCTAGACCATTATCTTTGTTCCTTTCTTGTTAATACTTTGCAATATAGGATCTTCACAAATACTTTGTATATGTTCTCCAAAGAAAGGAATTAAAAGTAAAACTAACTCATACTTCATTCTGCCTTCAGAAAGCACCCTGTCAACATCTCTTTTCTCTTTTTTCAACTCTGTGCACATATACAGCTCTCACTATTTTATCTGGTCATAGAAAGCAGGTTCATTACAGAAACCCCTGAAGTCATTTCAAAATCCTGATACAGTGCAGCATTGGAGGAAAAGTACCCAGAGAGCACCTGCCATTCCTATATTTGGCAAAAAAGATCATTTTGTTGTATTGCTTTTCTTTTGCGCTTAGTTTATCCTGCTGCTTTTATAATGCAGGAAGCATCCACAATCCTAAGAAAAGACAATCATGGAGAGATTAAATATCTCCCATGAAAGAATCTCTAGGTTGGGCTCTCTACCCATCTCCACTTGGAGATTCATAGCTTCTCTACTTGCTTGAAACCCACTGGCTCCAAGGAAGGGCTCAATGCTAAATAAATATTTCAAACATAAGTGTGAGCTGCTAAAGCTATCTGAAGTGCATAACAAGAGTCAGTTTCTACCTTTTCTTTCTCACCTATGCCTTGAGAATCTTTTATCCCATTTAATCAGATATAAACATTTATGTTTCCATCACATTGTGAACCTGTATTAAAATATACTGTATGTACAATGAATATAACAATTAAAAGTCTACAGAAAAGAATACAGTGTAGGTCCGAAAAACTTGCAAATATGTTTTTTCTTCAACTCCCTAACTTTCTTGCCATTGCCAGATTTCTTACTTTATCTCCCAGGATTCACCTCCCACCCATGATTTTTAGATGCACATCATACCAAGAGTTGCTGTATACATTCATTTTGGGCATCTTTTTTGCTGTTATTCACACTGTATACAACCAGGATATAATTTTGAAAATAGAGTAATAATATTGGTTCTGTGTCACTCTGTCAATTAGAATAATTCTTAATCTTACCACTTATGTCTTTTTCTATTCTATAATACAAGCCAGCATCCCACAGAGCATTGAGTTTCCACATTTCCTGATATTAGTCTATGGTAATTCCTCAACCTTTCTTTGTATTTCATGGCTTTCACACATTAAAAAAACAACTGGTAACTTAGTAGTATTTCTTTTTAAATTTTATCAATATAGTCTCAAAATTAGGTTTGTAAAAATGAGTTTTGGTCAAGAATACCATGAAAAAACTGCTGCTGTTTTTTTTTTTTTTTTTTTCAGTGCAATACCTTAGAGACACAAGATGCTGTTATGTCTTCCTATTGCTAACAGAAACCTTGTTCAATCTAAAAAAGTGTTATCTGCAGTCTTTCTCCACTGAAGTTTTCTACTCTTCTATAATTAGTACATAATTTAGATGAAGAAATACTTTGCAAATATCCTATTTCAACTAAAATTTTCACTACTGATCTTAACATCCACCATGCCTACACCCATATATTCTGTACTGTTTATCCAAGTGTGATTTTTTTTCTATTGCCCTCGCTCTTTCTGAATCTATTAAAGAGAATTCTCTGAAAAAACAGCCCCTCCTCTTATTTATTAAAGTATTTATTTATATTAAATTGAATAAGCAGTAGGTCATGGCATGAAGCCATCCTTGTACTGTCAATTCCTGTTTTAAAAGTGCTACCAACCTTAAGTCATAACCAAAATTCTAAGGTTATGGTGTTCTTTTATAACAACAGCAGAGCTCCAGCCAGTCACAAGCAGCCAACTCATCTCACTCTGCCTACATAAGGCAACTGCTATATCACATACTGCCCAAGTAAGAGGAACTGCCTCTTGGGGCTAATTAGAGGACTGTTCAACCCATGTTGAGCCCATAGTAACCCACTGCTCCAATTGTGGGTTGGGGTTCTCTCAGAGTCTTCCAATTTTCATTGCTGCATCGATAAGAAATTTATTTTTCAAATAAACTCTAACTTGTCCAATATGTGCCTTTTAATGTTTCTATTACTATGGACTCATGAATATTTATTTATCTCATGAGTAATAATGCAATGATGTCATTATTTTTGCATGTATTTTCTCAAATTGTTCCAGCTTGCACCATGAGAGTAACTGCAGGTTGGCTGTCGTGTTCTTTTAACACATCCTGATCTTTTTTTATAACACTTTTATACTTTATTGCACTCCAAAAATTGCCAAGCCCATCTAATATTTTCCAGTCTTTCTCTGTAATTAGTACCTTCTGCAAGGAGTCATATTTGCTTTTATTGAAGAAAGGTGTTGAGAAGCCAGGAAGTGAGTGTTAGGTATGATTTTTCTCTTGAGTTATTACTGTTTCCAGTTCTTTTCCATGGACAGAGTTAGAAAACATATTTGTGAAGACACACATATACAACAAATATATACATACATCTATGTTTCTGGAGGTACCTACCTGTATGTCTATTCAAAGCATGCATTCATATCTCTAAACCCAATCCAACAGCAGGGTTTATTTTATTTCCCTTTCATTATCTGTAACTTCCTTTCCCAATTGTAGAAATGCTCTTATCTACAAAATATATACTATTTGTTCTATCCTGAAATATTTAAAGTAGTTTCACAATTGCTAACCTGTACCTCTACAGAAAACCAAATTCCCAAGTTGAACAAGGTAGGTGCTATTTTATTACAGTTCCTTTTGTCTTTATATTCAATATATTCAATGAATACAGTTTCCTAAAGTTATTGTAGGTTAGCTATTTTCTACCTTCATGTTGTTATTAAAGTCATTTATGATACATTTAAGTTCAGCTATTACTACTTGCATTCGTTTTGGATTGCACCTATATCCTGGTTAATTTTAGTGTTAGTTGTTAAAGATATACAAAACATTACTTTAGTTCTAATAGATCAAGCTGAACTACAGATATAATAAATTTTGCTACCTTCCTCTCAGACTCATTATCCCCTTTTTCTTCCATCTACACCCTTAGTAATAGTTTATCCCATTAGTTTCTGATTTATTCTTTCTATATTTCTTTTGTACAAATTAGCACACACACACACACACACACACACACACACAGTCTTTGAGTGAAGAGAGGTAAAACACTTTCTTTTCAAAGCAGAGTTAATATGAAGTTGCCTATAAAAATATGGGCTCCAAGAGGCCATAGAGTCAAAGTTTAGTGGTAAAATGAGTAAGGAATGACCAAGGTTTGGAGAAGGCGGTAGTTGCTCAGTCTAGAAAAGAAGATTAACTTCCCTGAGACTAAAAAGGGACCAGAATACCTAAAGTTATCTGTAAGAAAGCCCTGTATATTATTTGTATGCTGAGCCTAGAACATAGAGAAAGTGCTAAAGACAGTCAGCAGATGCTGCTTCCAGAGTTACAGTACACAGAGTAGCAGAGAGAAGAGTTCCCATGGCTGAGCTATGGTCTGCAGAGAGAATTCCTATGTGGGGCAGTTCTACAAGAAGAATCACTAAGACTGACAAGAAAGAGCAAAAGTGTTGTCTGTAGATAAGGACTCCTGCTAATTAAAATCAAGCTCCTGTTTACTGCTTCAGACACCAAACTCCAAATGGGGACTCCAAGAAGACTTTCAATGGAAGTGTTTAGACCCTACCAAACTTTAGTGAGTCTAGAGTCTTGAGTTCAACATCCTGCTGAGGGAGATAATGAGTCTTACACAACTTGCTATAATTAAAAAAAAAATGAAAAACACAGCACTTTATTTTATTTTTTTTATATAACAATTTTTTTATTGAACATAAATAGTATACATTTACACTATATTTGGTGCCCTCCCCCCCCCCGCCCACATTTCCCCCCACACACACACCAATGGTTGTCCAGGTTAACCATGTCTTATTCATAATTTTACACATGTTCAAGTGTAGACCCTTATTAATCGAGACCGGCCTTCCTCCTCTCCTATCTTACCATCCAAACTTAGCTAGTATTTCCCCTTCAATATCTGGAGTCCCTCTGGTATTCTTTGTGTTTCCTAGTTTGGGCATATTAGAGGAAACATATGTATCTTCTTCTTCTGTGCTTGGCTGATCTCACTTAACATAATGTTCTCCAGGGCTTTCCATCTTCTTTCAAATGATATAATTTTGTTCTTCTTTATGGCTGAATAGAATTCCATTGTGTGTATTTCCCATAGTTTTGCTATCCATTCATCTGTTGATGGTGATCTGGGTTGGTTCCATATTTTGGCTATTACAAATTGTGCTGCTATGAACATAGGTATGCATATGTTGCTGTAGTTCTCTGAATTCAACTCCTTTGGAAAGATACCCAGGAGTGGTATAGCTGGATCATATGGTGGATCTATTCCCACCTTTCTTAGGAATCTCCACACAGATCTCCATAGTGGTTGAACTAGTTTGCATTCCCACCAACAGTGTAAAAGAGTTCCTCTTTCCCCACATCCTCGCCAGCATTTGTTGTTATTTGATTTCTTTATGCTTGCTACTCTGACTGGGGTTAGATGGAATCTCAGTGTAGTTTTGATTTGCATCTCCCTGATGGCCAGAGATGAAGAACATCTTTTCATGTATCTATTAGCCCTTTGTGTCTCTTCTTTTGTGAAGTGTCTATTTAGTTCATTTGCCCATTTCTTGATTGGGTTGTTTGTATTGCTAGTGTAGAGTCTTTTGAGCTCTTTGTATACTCTGGATATTAGCCCCCTATCAGAATGGTGGCTGGTAAAGATCCTTTCCCATTCTGTAGGCTTCCTCTTTAGGTTATTGATAGTTTCCTTTGATGAGAAGAAACTTTTTAGTTTGATGTTATCCCACTTGTTTATTCTTGCTTTAATTTCCTGAGCTTTGGAGGTTTTGTTGAGAAAGTTACTGCCTGTGCCAATATGTTGTAGTGTTGAACCTATGCTTTCCTCTACTAGCTTCACAGTCTCAGGTCTAATTTCTAAGTCTTTGATCCATCTTGAGTTGATTCCTGTGTTTGGTGAGATATAGGGGTTTAGATTCATCTTTTTACAAATGGTTAGCCAGTTCTCCCAGCACCACTTGTTGAAAAGGCTGTCTTTTCTCCAGCGTATGTGTTTGGCCCCTTTGTCAAAGATTAATTGACTAAAGATGTGTGGGTTTGTTTCTGTATCTTCTATTCTAATCCACTGGTCAGTATATCTGTTTTTGTGCCAGTACCATGCTGTTTTTACTACTATTGCTCTATAGTATAGTTTGAAGTCTGGGATTGTAATGCCTCCTGCGTGTTTCTTGTTAATGAGAATTGCTTTGGCTATTCTAGGTCTTTTCTTTCTCCATATAAAATTCATGATTGATTTTTCTAGGTCTCTGAAGAATGTCACTGGTATTTTAATGGGAATTGCATTGAACCTATAGATCAGTTTTGGCAGAATGGCCATTTTGATGATATTTATTCTGCCTATCCATGAGCACGGGAGATCTTTCCATCTTCCAAGGTCTTCTTCAATTTCTTTCTTTAATGTTTTATAGTTTTTGTTGTAGAGGTCTTTTACATCTTGGGTTAGGTTTATTCCTAGGTATTTTATTGGTTTTGAGGTTATAGTGAATGGAATTGTTGTTTTTATTTCTTTCATTGTGGATTCGTTGTTGGCATAAAGAAAAGCCACTGATTTCTTTAGGTTGATTTTGTAACCTGCGACTTTGCTGAATTTGTCAATCAGGTCCAGAAGTCTTTTGGTTGAGTTCTTTGGGTCTTCCAGATAAAGGATCATGTCATCTGCGAATAAGGATAATTTTAATTCCTCTCTTCCTATGTGAATTCCTTTGATTTCCTTCTCTTGTCTGATTGCTGCAGCAAGAGTCTCAAGGACTATATTGAAAAGGAGTGGTGATAGTGGGCATCCTTGTCTTGTTCCTGACTGTAGCGGAAATTCTTGCAGTTTTTCCCCATTCAATATAATGTTGGCTTTGGGTTTGCAGTATATTGCCTTAATGATGTTGAAGTACTTTCCTTCTATGCCAATTTTTTGCAGTGTTTTTAACATAAATGGGTGTTGGATTTTGTCGAATGCTTTTTCAGCATCTATTGCTATGATGATGTGGTTTTTGTTCTTGGTTCTATTTATGTGGTGAATAACATGTATTGATTTGCGTATGTTGAACCAGCCTTGTTTTTCTGGGATGAAACCGACTTGGTCATGATGTATTATTTTCTTGATATAGTTTTGAATGCGTATAGCTAGTATTTTGTTTAGAATTTTTGCGTCTATGTTCATTAAGGATATTGGTCTGTAGTTTTCCTTTCTTGAGGTATCTTTATTTGGTTTGGGGATTAATGTGATACTGGCCTCATAGAAGGAATTTGGAAGAGTTCCATCTCTTTCAATTTCCCGGAACATGTTATGCAGTATTGGTATTAGTTGTTCACTGAAGGTTTTGTAGAATTCAGCTGGGAACCCATCTGGGCCTGGGCTTTTCTTTGGTGGAAGAATTTTTATTGCCATTTCTATTTCTTTGGTTGTTATTGGTTGGTTTAGGCTTGCTATGTCCTCTTGGCTAAGTGTAGGAAGGTTAACTGTGCTTAGAAATCTATCAATTTCTTCCAGGTTTTCAAGTCTATTGGAGTATAAATTTTTAAAGTAGTTTCTAATAATATTTTTAATTTCTTCACTATCTGTGGTGATATCTCCTTTTTCATTTCTAATTTTGATAATTTGAGTTGATTCTCTTTTTCTTTTGGTTAGGTTGG
Source organism: Muscardinus avellanarius (assembly GCF_963383645.1). Classification (NCBI taxonomy): domain Eukaryota; kingdom Metazoa; phylum Chordata; class Mammalia; order Rodentia; family Gliridae; genus Muscardinus; species Muscardinus avellanarius. The sequence continues at coordinate 53,494,945 of NC_137800.1, read as the reverse complement.
CCAGGGGTTTATCAATTCTATTAATCTTTTCAAAGAACCAACTTTTTGTTTTATTGATTCTCTGAATTGTTTTTTTGTTCTCTATTTCATTTATTTCTGCTCTAATTTTGATGATTTCTTGCCTTCTGCTGGCTTTGGGAATAGACTGTTGTAGAATTTCTAGATCCTTGAGCTGTGTCATTAGGTTCTTTACTTGGTGGTTCTCCGTCCTTTTTATGTGGGCACTCAATGCAATAAACTTTCCTCTTAGTACTGCCTTCATGGTGTCCCATAGGTTTTGGTAGGTTGTGTCTCTGTTTTCGTTTGTTTCCATAAATTTCTTTATTTCTTCCCTAATTTCTGCTCTTACCCATTCGTCATTCAATAGTGTATCATTCATTCTCCATGAATTTGAATACTTTCTTTCGAGTTTCCTGTTGTTGATTTCTACTTTTATTCCGTTGTGGTCTGAAAAGATGCAAGGAATTATATTACATTTTTTGAATTTGCTGGTATTTTCTTTGTGTCCCAGGATGTGATCAATTTTGGAGAAGGTTCCATGGGCTGCTGAGAAGAAAGTGTATTCTGTAGTTCCTGGTTGAAATACTCTGAAAATGTCTATTAGGTCCATTTGGTTTATGGTTTCCCTTAGTTCTAAAACGTCTTTACTCATCTTTTGCCTTGAAGATCGATCCAGTGGTGTGAGAGGCGTATTAAAGTCTCACAGAATTATTGTATTTGGGTCTACTTGGGATCTTATGTCCAGAAGGGTTTGTTTTACAAATGTGGTTGCACCCATATTTGGGGCATAAATATTTACTATCATTATATCTTCTTGGTATAGTGTTCCTTTTAGTAAAAGGAGGTGCCCTGATTTGTCTCTTTTGATGTGTTTTAGTTTAAAGTCTGTTTTGTTGGATATTAGGGTTGCTACCCCTGCTCTTTTTTGGTCACTGGTGGCATGGTATATCTTTTTCCATCCTTTCACCTTCAGCCTGTGAATGTCTTTGGCTGTGAGGTGTGTTTCTTGCAGACAGCATATATTTGGATTATGTTTCCTAATCCACATTGCCAATCTATGTCTTTTGATTGGTGAGTTAAGTCCTTTGACATTAAGAGATATTATTGATATATGATTTTTGTTTTCTGCCATTTTGTGTTCTGTCTACTCTTGGGTGGTTTGATCTTTCTTCTTTACTTAAGTGGCCCACTTATTAACTTCCTCTCTTCTCTGATTCTGAAGTCTGCTTCTTTTTTCTTCCTTATGGTTTATTTCTTTAAGAATTTTCTCTAGTGTTGGCTTTGAATTCATGAATTTTTTGAGATTCTGTTTATTGTGAAAGACTTTGGATTCACCATTGATCTTGAATAGTAGTTTTGCTGGGTAGATGAGCCTTGGTTGGAAGTTATTTTCTTCCAGAATCACATCATACCAGTCTCTCCTAGCATTCATGACCTGGGTTGTATAGTCTGGGGTGATTCTTATTGTTTTGCCTCTATATGTCACCCGTCCTTTTGTTCTCGCTGCTTTTAAGATTCCTTCCTTGGCCTCTATATTGGTCATTTTGGTTATTATGTGGCGTGGAGTGGTCTTTCTTTGGTCCTGTCTCAGTGGAGTTCTGTATGCCTCCTGGACTTGAAGATCGAAGTCTCTTTCCAAATTTGGAAAATTCTCTGAGATTATTTCCTTGAAGATATTACAGATGCCCTTGGTCTGTACCTCTATCCCTTCCTCAATGCCTATTATCCGTAGATTAGGGCGCTTCATATTATCCCATAATTGCTGGATGTTTAGGTTTTGTTGCTGTAAAGATTTCTGTATATCGCTGACTGTGTTTTCGGTTTGGGATGTACTGTCTTCTAATATTGATATTCTGTTTTCCATTTCATCTAATCTTCCAGAGTTTCTTTCAATTGCTGTCTTCATTTCACTTATTGCCTCTTTCATTTCATTCCAGACCTCTTTCTGATTCTTTTTTAGTGTTTCTAATTCACCTTTAACCTCCTCTATACTTGTTTTGAATCCTTTCATCATATTGAACAACAAGATTCTGAACTCCCCTTCTTGCATTTCTAGTAGGTCAGTATTCGTGATTTCTGCTGTCTCTTCGTAATTCCTGGTTCTCATATTTGTAGCTTTCTCTGTCCTGTTTTTCTGGTTTCTACCCATCGTTCGTGAGTATTATGCTTAGTCAAATCTTAATATTAGGAGTTGGGGTATCGGCTAGTCAGCAGAGCCTTTCCAGTGTTGAGGGTGGGTGATGTGGGAGGAGCTGGGGTGATTAGTAAAGGAGTCAGATTAGGTAGAGGATATGTTTAGGTTGAGAAAGACTTTGAGTATCGTAAGGTGAAATCTTGCTAGGAATGAGAGAGAGTTAACTACTAGGATTCTTGTCGTTCGTGGAGTAATTATGAATGTAAGAGATACTTAGAGTATTAGACCAGGAGGTATATTATGTGGAAAAGTTTTGGGGGGGAAAAGTATGTAGGGTTAGTGTGGGAAGGTTTGTAAATAGGGGTGATGGAAGGAGCAGACAGACACAAAAAAAGAATAGAAAAAAAAAATCCACACAAGATACCAAGACTATTATGTAATCCTAGAAAAAGGGAGGAAGACCAATCAAAGGAGGAGAATGAAAATAAAGGAAGGAAAGAGGAAGAAAGAGGACAAAAGAACAAGAATAAAATAAAAGGAGCTAGCAGCTGTGTGAAATAAAAAAATAAGGCAAACTATCCAATATATATATATAAAAAACAACATGTGAAAGTAAGAGAAGTATGGGGTGAAAGAAAAAAAAATAACACAGCAATAACCATACCAAAACAAAAGCACTGTAAAAGCAATATAAAACAAAACATCCACATTAAAAGTAAAATAGACAGTGGAAAGCCTGTGGCGGCGGTCTGTGGAGCACCCCGCGTTCTGCGAGGTAGTGGTGGAGCTGGGAAAATTTGAAAAGAAGTTTCAAAATTCTAATTTGCAAGGTGGACATAAAATAGTGGAGGAAGAGCTGAAACATGTCAATCCATTTCTTGAGAAAGAATCACTGGCCTTGAATAGGAAGATGCAAATGGAAATTGACAGCTACCCTATCATGCTCTGGTGGTCCCCGCTGACTGGGGAGACAGGGCGGCTGGGCCAGTGTGGAGCAGATGCCTGCTTCTTTACCATCAACCGGACTTTCCAGCACCATCCCATGACCAAAGCCTTCCTCTTCTATGCCGCCTCACTGATGAACCGCGGCCCTTCCCGCTTGGTCACCACCGCGGCCATTGCACCCTCCCGGACTCAGCTTCTGCCTTCTCGTGGAAGACTGGGAGCTGGAACTCGGAGGACAGTCACTTGGGGTCCCCTCAGACAGACTTCTGGGAAGATGGCGACCGAGAAAAGCGGGGCTTAAGAGCCCCCATAACAAGCAATCTCCATTACCACAAAATCAGCGCCTTTCATAGCCAGAAAACACCATCACCAGAGAAACAAAAAAATCGCCAGGCTCCAGAGAGAAAGCGGACTGAGAACAGAGCTCAAAGCCACAGAGGAGATACACCGGCCTCACGCCCGAGGATGCGGCAGCAGCGCCATACTGCCGGCGGCAGCGGTGAGTTCACCAGACAGCTACAGCAAGCTGAGGTGAGCCGCTGCGGAACAGCCAGGCAGGATTTTTCAGCGCAGGGAGCATCTAAAGCTCTCAGTGGCTGAGCTCAGCACACGCTGCAGGGACTCAGAGTGGAACTCAAAACCAAGAAGAAATAAGCCAGCCTCACGGCCGAGGGCGTATCAGCGGCTCCATATTGCCACCAGCGGCAGCAGCAGCAAATTCACTGAGTCAAGTACAGCTACATCTGCGAACTCAAGAACAGTGAGTCAAATTGCGGGCCACAGAGGAGAAATCCCAGTATTGTACTCCCTGGGACTTGACCCAGTGGGGGAGTGGTGGTGGCAGAGATATCACACCATAGGAGAACGTGCAATCTGGCACCCCCATAGTTTAAAGCAACCTCTATCGACTCCCTGGGTCAGAGACTCTGTGATACAACCCAGTAAAGGAGTAGTGGGGTCTGAGATACTACTGACTCGAGATCCAGAGCACCTTAAGTGAAGTCATAGTGACCCAAGGGAAGAACCCAGAGAAGGCACAAACTTCCGAAATCATGGGAAAGAGGAATAACACTGGAGCAATGAATGCCCACAACCCCACAACATCAGAACCCGATAAAACAGAAAATCAGAGATTTCTAGAAGATCAAATCAAGAAAATAACTGTAGAAATAATAGAGGTGCTTCGAAAAGAACTCAGAGAGAGCCAAAAAGAGATAAAGGATGCAATTAATGAAGTAAAGGCCTCAATTCAAAGCACAAACAACCGATTAGAACACATGGAGAACAGAATCTCGCTCTTAGAAGATGATCATTCCAAAAATGAACGCATAGTTTCTAATGTAGAAAAGAATATCCGACAGCAGGAATCTGACATTGAAGAAATATGGGCCCATTTTAAGAGAGCTAACCTAAGAATAATCGTAATAGAGCAGGGAAAAGAAGGTAAAACCAAAGGGATCAATAATCTCTTCAAAGAAATAATAGCAGAAAATTTTCCAAACATAGAGCAAGAGCTTGATATATAGGTCCAGGAAACTTATAGAACCTCCTTTAGACAGGATCAGAGAAGAGGTTCCCCACGCCACATAATTGTCAAAATGACCAATGTGGAAGACAAGCAGAGAATCTTAAAGGCAACAAAAACAAAAGGCCAAGTGTCACTCAGAGGAAAACCAATTAGAATCACTCCAGACTTCCCAAACCAAGTCATGAAACCCAGAAGGGCTTGGAGTAGCATATTCCAAACTCTGAAAGAAAACAACTTCCAGCCAAAAATTTTCTACCCAGCAAAACTTTCTATCAAATTAGATGGAGAAATAAGAAGCTTCCATGACAAACAGAAACTGAAGGAATTTATGTCTTCAAAACCAGCGCTAGAGAAAATACTCAAAGAGATTAACTACAAAGAAGAAATAGGTAACACTCACCAGAACCAGAGAAACAAGAGTTTCCATCCAACAGACAACTAAGATTGGTTATCTGTGGAGATTCATTATTTATGTTAGTCTTTTACCTATCTCTAAGTTGTATTGTTTGCCTTTATTGTTGTTAATTTCTAGGATTTCTAGTTGGAATATTAATATACCTTCAGATATAGCATTTGGAAATATTTTATCCAATTCTATTAGTAACTTTTAACTCTGTTTACATTGTCTTTGGATATACAATATTTTCTTTTATTTTTTAGGGAGTTTGTATATTCTTCTGTTGCCTGTGCCATTGAAATCATATCCAAGAAATCACTGCCAATTTCAATGTTGTGAGGTTTTATGACCCAGATTTTCTCCTAAAAGTTTATAGTCTTAAGATTTATATTTAGGTCTTTTATCTATTTTGAGTTAATACTTGTATATGGGATTAGGTAAGGGTCCAATTTTATCCTTTTCCATGTAATTATTATTTTTCAACAATATTTAGTTAAAAGATTATTATTTCCACCACCAAATGTTCGTGGAAACCTTGTCAAAAATAACTTGACAATATAGGGAAGAAGTTAGCTCTAGGCTTTTATTTAACTCCAATGGTCTATATATCTGCCTTTAGAACAGTACTACACTGTTTCAATTATTGTAGCTTTATATGGTTTGAAATCAGAAAATATATATCTGCTAGCTTTGTTCTTTTTCAAGATCGTTTTGGGTATCTAGAATTCATATTCCATATTAGGATAGATTTTTTTCTGAAAAATAAATATATAAATATATGATAGTTTCACCTAAAAAAACAGAAAAAAATATGCTCTAGTAAGAAAGAAAGCAAAAAGAAATATTGAAATGCTATCTTTAAATCATCAAATGCTTGGTATCAGACAAATGAAACTGTTATGTGAGATTATCATTTTTAATTTTGGATAAATTGCTATAATACTAGATGTCAACCACTAAGCCAAGCATGGGAAGGAGGGATGGGGAGAGAATGGGGTGGGGATCGGGTGGGGGCTGACTGGGCGATGTGTGCATGTATGTCTACAAAAGTTTGTATCCCACTATGATGTATGAATACAGTGCACCAATAAAATAAAATTTAAAAAAAAAGAAGGAAAAAAAACAAAACAAAACAAAACAAACAAAAAAAAAAACAAATTAGTTGAAAAAATAAGAAGCTTCCATGACAAACAGAAACTGAAGGAATTTATGTCTTCAAAACCAGCGCTAGAGAAAATACTCAAAGAGATTAACTACAAAGAAGAACTAGGTAATACACACCAGAACCAGAGAAACAAGATTTTCCATCCAACAGACAACTAAGATTAGTTATCTGTGGAGATTCATTATTTATGTTAGTCTTTTACCTATCTCTAAATGGTATTGTTTGCCTTTATTGTTGTTAATTTTTAGGATTTCTAGTTGGAATACTAATATACCTTCAGATATAGCATTTGGAAATATTTTATCCAATTCTATCAGTAACTTTTAACTCTGTTTACATTGTCTTTGGATATACAATATTTTTTTATTTTTTAGGGAATTTGTATACTCTTCTGTTGCCTGTGCCATTGAAATCACATTCAAGAAATCACTGCCAATTTCAATGTTGTGAGGTTTTATGACCCAGATTTTCTTCTAAATGTTTATAGTCTTAAGATTTATATTTAGGTCTTTTGTCTATTTTGAGTTAATACTTGTATATGGGATTAGGTAAGGGTCCAATTTTATTCTTTTCCATGTAATTATTATTTTTCAACAATATTTAGTTAAAAGATTATTATTTCCACCACCAAATGTTCGTGGAAACCTTGTCAAAAATAACTTGACAATATAGGGAAGAATTTAGCTCTAGGCTTTTATTTAACTCCAATGGTTTATATATCTTCCTTTAGAACAGTACTACACTGTTTCAATTATTGTAGCTTTATATGGTTTGAAATCAGAAAATATATATCTTCTAGCTTTGTTCTTTTTCAAGATCGTTTTGGGTATCTAGAATCCATATTCCATATTAGGATAGATTTTTTTCTGAAAAATAAATATATAAATATATGATAGTTTCACCTAAAAAAATAGAAAAAAAAATATTCTCTGGTAAGAAAGAAAGCAAAAAGAAATATTGAAATATTATCTTTAAGTCATCAAAAGCTTGGTATCAGATAAATGAAACTGTTATGTGAGATTGTCATTTTTAATTTTGGATAAATTTCTATAATACTAGATGTCAACCACTAAGCCAAGCATGGGAAAGAGGGATGGGGAGTGAATGGGGTGGGGATCGGGTGGGGGCTGACTGGGTGTTTTGTGCATGTATGTCTACAAAAGCTTGTATCCCTCTATGATGTATGAATACAGTGCACCAATAAATAAATAAATAAATAAATAAATTAAAAAAATAAAAAATTTTATCGACAAAAAAAAAATAAAATAAAAAAAATAAAAGTAAAATAAACAGTCCTCCTTATTTACGCATATGGGGTCAGGCCTATATAATATGTGCGTATGTGATTGCTTTAGTAACTTTCAGAATACCATCCAATGTCTCTTAGTTTTCTTTGTACTCTATTTTTTTATCTTCTTAGGTCACTCTGGGTGTTTGGACACCTTCTCTCCTTTAGCTGCTTTAGGTTTATGTGTCCGGATGTCTGGTTTCACTGTTATTTGATTCTATACAATTCACAGGTTCTGCGAAATTCTAACCTGTGGTCAGTACCTCTGCACTCACCACCCTAGACTCCAGCCTGTGCTTCCCTACGACACGGGTGGAGCATGACCAAGGTATAATTAGAACCTCCCCCTGAGGTCCTGTGCAGATATTGTGGCCCGATGGATTTTCCTGTGTCTCTGGAAATTCCAGCTGGGTTAGCCGGTGTGGTCCCAAGATGTACCCTGGGCAAATGGGTGCTGGTTCCTGGGTGCCCACGCTTGCTGCCAGAGCTCTGCCTATTCCAAGGGTGCAGGCTGGGTGTGCTGCTTTTACTGGACCCAGGAGTGAGTGGATGCAGCTATCTGTTGCTGCTGGTATGCTCTTCCAAGGTGTATTGAGCTGAGTTCTCGTTCTCGCTTAGAATTAAGCCTCTGGCTAGCAGGAGGGTGGGAACACCCAGCGGTGGGCCAGGAGTGCAGGATAGGTGCTCAAGGATCCAGTGCGTGGTGCCCAGTAAAGGCCTCTGCCTCCCGCGGGACGTAGAAACTGGGGGTGCCCCAAGGAGATTTCCAGTTTACACAGGGCTTTTGCAGCCTTGAAGGCAGTCTCTGGCAAGGTGGCGGGGGGGGGGGGGGTTAGACACCCAGGTAGGCTCCAATTTAGTGGAGAGAGTGGGACAGGCAATGACTGCTAGCAGGGAACCGGGGCGCCGACAAGGTGCGCAGAGGGGAGTGCTCGGGTCTGAGGCTTGGGCGTGCTGGGGGGTTGGAGTGCAGCGCACGCTAGGGTCCGCACTTCCCGTTGCCCGCAGGTACCTGTCTTCCTTGGTCCAGGATTCGTGGGAGTCTCTATGCTGTTGTGATCCAGTCGCTGGTGGGCACACAGAATTCTGACATGGGAGCTGCTCGCTGTTTTCAGTCCCGGATTATCTTGCTGCGGGACTATCAGGGCTATCGGGCAGGCAGCTCCGCGGGCCCGCGAAAGCAGCCCGCGGCCGCCGATCAGCGTTTGCAGCTGGTCCGGTGTCCGGGTCTATGTTCTTCTTCTTCTTCAAGTTCAGAGTTCCCCCGAGGTACCAGGATTTGTTTTGGTTCCTGGTATGTATTTTTTTTTGTTGATTAAGACACAGCTTTCTAAGTATCTGAAGTTTTATTTGCTTCAGCTACTGAGGAGTACTGTGTCCCTCAGTCGCCATTTTGAAAAAAAAAAACAACACAGCACTTTAGATGTGAGTATCTGGGAACAAAATGCTCACCTCTTAGAGAGTCACAGCCTGTTAAATACCAAAGCAAATAGAGATTAGAACTCCATGAATTTCATCAATACCATCTCTCTAGTAGTTTTGAAGGAGTCCGAATGACAGATATTAAAGCATGGGTTAGGCTTATGCTCTAATGTAAGACCTAGAAATGTGAATTTTACATTCTCCTGACTCTTCTACTAACCTGAGCCAAACTACAAAATGAACAATTGTTTAAAGAACACAATTTGAACAAGTAAATACTTCTACCCTCTGCTACAAAATCATTGGAAAAGAAGGGCCTCATGAATGAATGGATAAAGAATATACATTTTGTGTATGTGTATGTGTATATATACATATATATATATGTGTGTGTGTATAAATATACATATTATACACATGTGAATAAATATGTGTATATATGCATACATATGCTTGTTTGCATATGTACATATATGAATGTATATGTGTATATATGAAGTTGTATATTATATCATATATACATATATGTACACATACATACATACATACATACACACATACAGTTGAAAACTGTCTAGAAAAAAAAGAAAATTCTGCCAGTTTTGAAAATATGAATAAACCTGAAGGGAATTATGCAAAGTAAAATACCCAGACAGAAACACTTGTGGCATCCACAAGAGTAAAACTCAGATGAAGAAAGAAAATGAGGGTTGCAAGAAGCAGAGATGGGAAGAAATAGAGTCATACTGGTCAATGAGTACAAACTTTCAGTCACAAATGAATAAATTCTTAAGATGTAATATACAGCAATGGTGATTATAGTTAATAATATTCTATTATATAATTGAAAAATGCCAAGAGAGAATTCAAATATTCTTACACAGACCTACACACACATACACAATGACTATGTGAGTTGACAGCTATTTTAACTAATATATACATATAATATATACATATATTTATATACATATATATACATATACATTGCCCAATGCATTACTCAGATCCTTTAGTATCCTTAAATATATCATTTTATTTACCAATTATATCACAATAAAACCGGGGAAAGAAAACAAAGTGAAAATAAAATAAAATCAATTTGCCTCGTTACCATGTCCAAAAATTGCAGCCAATGTCTAGTATCACAATACTATCATAATTACTACAAAACTTTTTCATTAGAAATGAATTAATAACTGAAGTTCTGAATATGCAGCATGCAATAATCCTGGTTTTAAAAACCCCTAATGGGTTTTGTAAAAATGCAATTTGGCAAAGTGAGTTAAATCCTCACTTAATAGATAAAGGTAATTAGAGATGCAGAATGAATTCCTTTTAAATGCCCCACATGCAATTCTAATGCTTTCATTCTTTCTTCAAAAATGGTAAACTAATAAAGGTAAGGAATGCAACAAATCAATAACAGAATGAGGGAAGAAAAATTAAGCTGTATCAATCACAAAGGGATTTGGTTTTTGAGAGTGGTTAGAATTTCTTCTGGCTATATTGATTTTAAAAAATCTCAAAAGTTACCATTAATTAACTGGCCAAATTATCATTAATGAGTCTCTGTTTACAAATACACTAATTTGAGTTTATGTTTCCAAAATGGGAAAAGACAAAAGGTGAACATGGTAGGAAAAATGTATCCTTTTGGTCATGGCTGCACAAATCACTTTCCATCATTCAAAGAGATAATTTGAAAGAAGATTTTTTTTAGCCTAAGAAGAATAAATTTTCTTTACATCAAAACAAGTGCCCAGTTAGATTAATCAGATTCATCTTTATAACAAATGCATCACTCTGAGATCTATCTTTAACTGGTTAGCTTAAACTCAACCATTTGAAAGATATAAATGGAAGATGGAACAGAAAAAATGGAATTTAGAGATAAGGGCTGCAGATGGAGTTCCTACAGGTCCAGAAACAGACCTTGTAGCTCACTGATCACAGTGCTACCTACTAGTTTTCTTTAGGGAAAATGATGTGAGGGTCAATATGTTAGCACAGTACAACAAATATGAAAACATATCCTGTGAGGACAACAAGCAATCTTTTTGGCCCCTGGATTGTTTATACTAGTGAAATAAAAAACAAGAATATGTTCTGGAATGGGGATGGAAACACAATGCCTCCAGAACTGCATTGTTAGCTTCACTGTATGGCCAATGACTCTCCAAGAACAAAACCTCCTACTGCTGGTGAATCCATATAGATAAATGACAAGTTCTGTATGAGTGGCCCTCTAAAACATTATGTACACTACTCCACCACTAGAAGAAACATATAAATATTCACAAGAGGGTCCCACCTTCAACACTTGAATGGTTTTATTATGGAATATTCTTCATAAAAGCTCATATTTTGGCAATGCAAAGAAAATGTAGATATAAGATGGGCATGGTGGTGCAAGCTTGTAATCCCTGTGCTTGGGAGGTGGAGACAAGAGGATCATGCATGTTCGAAGTCAGCCTTGCCAGATTAAGAGACTCCGTTTCCAAATAAAAAAAATATAAAATAGGTCTGGGAGTGTAGCCCAGAGGCAGAAGGGTTTCCAGGAACCCCAGTACCACCAAAAAATATTTAGATACAAAATAACCAAATCAGGATTCTCTTCTTATCAGTGGATTAATTAGTTGATAGAAGAATTTCTTGAGTGTTACTGGTTTGTAACTGTAAGCAGGTGAAGGTGTCTGGAGGATTTAGGTCACTGGAGACATAGCCTTAGGAATTATATCTGTCCCTGGCCTTTGTCTCTGCTTACCACATGTCATGAGTTGAGCAGCTTTTCTCTACCAACCTATGCTGCCATAATGTTGGTGCTTTGGCCTGCCAAACATGAACTGCACCGCTATAACTGTGAGCCAAAATAAACAGCTCCTCCTCTAAGTTATTCTTATCAGGTATTTTGGTCACAGCAACAAAAAAGCTGATACAATATCTTACAAGTAAAGAAATTGAAAACTAGTTTCAACATATAAAATATAACACTTTTCATGTTATTGTACTTTTGCTACTTGCCATTAACTCAATTAAAATTGCTTGACTAAGACACACAAAAGAGTAAGGTCTATCCAAAGTGCAGTGGTCTTAAAGGTTATGCAATCTATCATATGCCCCCTCAATTTGAAGTTACCAGAGCTCCACATCAGGCTTTCTTTTTCCTAAGGAGCATCAGAGGTCAATGAAAATGCTGACTTACACATAAATGATGCATTAATTTTGTGGAAACTTTATCTTTATGGAATTTACTCTTACCATAGCTGGATGATTGACTTGTAAAATGACAAAGAGGTGATTTCAAATTCTTTCTATTAGCTTCCACATTATGAAAGATAATTCTGAGCAGCTCAGTATTTACATGGGAAATTGGTTTTGTCATTTCACCCAAAAATACTATCCCAAAAAAGGTCAGTTCATTAGTTATTTCTTCCAATAATGGACACAACTTCTACTCATACTTTCTTAGTGTGTTAGATAAATTTGTCAGATGATGAAATGCAGTCCTCTTTCCAATTACAATGTATGTTAACAGTAGTCAGGAAGTATTTAACAGAAGTCTACAGCAATTCATAACTCCCAAATGCTTTTCTCATATTTATATAAAACTTTGGGTCTGACAGTTATTATTTTGATTATTTTTTCATTAAAATGGCATATTCACTAAATTATGACTTACATTTTAAAAATTTCTGGTTCTAATGTTATTTTTAATTTTATGCTATCATATAAGAGTTAATAACTATAAAATCACAGGTCTTTCACCTCTGGGGCCAAAAAACTACAAGCCATAGCTACAATGATGTGGAACTGCTTAAAATGTTGACAGCTTCTGTGCTAGATTCATGGAGGACAGGATGGCTCTGTGAGTTCCCGCAGTCCTATAAGTGTTTGGGAAGGTCAGCCTTTCTCCAGGTGAAAACCCCTTCCCTAGACCTTATTAGGAGCTCAATTTGTTGGTTAGCTGTGCTTTTCCTTATCATTTTTTTTTATCAATTTGAAGATTCCTTAAAAAGTAGGAATGGAACCACCATATGACCCAGCTATATCACTCTTGAGTATCTTTCCAAAAGAACTAAAGTAAGAATACTATAATGATACATGCATATACATGTTTTAGCAGCACAATTCATAAATGCCAAATTATGAAACCAATGTAGGTATCCATCAACAGATGAATAGAAAAAATATCATATACGTATATACATTTTATATATCACATACAGAGATATACAAAGATTTTAAAGAGTCATAAAGAAGAGATGATACTATTTGCATGAAAATTGATGGGACTAGAGAATATCATGTTAAGTGAGATCAAACAGTTTCAGAAAGTCAAGGGTTGAATGTTTTCCTTTATATGTGGAAGCTACAGAGGAAATAGGAAACAAAGATGAATCATTTAGGCAACTGTTGAGAGAGACAAGGATAATAGTGAAAGGGGATCAGTGAATCAGTGATCCCCTTTAATATCACATACTGAGATTACTGGTATATAAAACAACAACCAGCAAGAATAAATGTATTTTAAAACTATCAGTTAATAATGAATCCAATAGGTAGAAAACATACTCTAGGTTAAAAAAAAAAAAAGGCAACCTGGCTTGGTGGTGCATTTTTGTGATCCCAACATTCGGGAAGCTGAGACAGGAAGATTGAGATCAGTTTGTGGACAGCGTCAGCTACTTAGTAAGGCCCTCGGCCACTCAGTGAGACCTTGTTTCAAAAAATAAAAAGACTAGCTGGGTGGAGTGGCGCACGCTTGTAATCTCCGCACTTGGGAGGCTGAGACAGGAGGATCGTGCAGGTTCGAAGCCAGCCTCAGCTACTTAGTGAGGCTCTCAGCAACTTAGTGAAATCCTGTTTCCAAATAAAATATAAAAAAATGTGGCTGGGAGTACAACCCGAAGGTAGAAAACCCCTGGGTTCCACCCCCAGTACCACCAAAAGAAAAATAAATAAATAAATAAATAAATAAATAAATAAATAAAATAATAATAATAATAATAATAATAATAATAATAAAAAGACTAAAAATAGGGCTAGGGATGTAACTCAGAGGAACAGTGCCCCTAGGTTCCATCCCCAGTACTGCAAAAAAAAAAAATGCAGGGCTGGGGTGAAGCTTGGAGGACAAATGTCCCCAGGTTCTATCCCCAGAACCACCAAAAAAAAAAAAAAAAAAAAAAAAAAAAGGCAAATAGATTAAAAAAGTTTATAGTACATAACTCAGATTTACTTTCTTTCTACAAAATATAAAAATCTATCTTAAAATATTTCCCTGGATTTTTTCTACTGCTAAATAAGAAAACAGATGCAGTTTATTTGCCAATGATAATGGAGAGAGATAATTAAAATTTTAATTAGGTGATATATTTCCAATTCAATGCATTAAATTTTGGATTTAGATGAATGGTGTTAATGGTGGGGAAGGAAGATGATAGTTTTGCCATTCTTGGGTAAATAAAATTTCTGTCACCAAAAGTAGTAAATTTTTTAAACATTTAATTAAAAGAGGGTTTTGTAATCAGTTTGTTGTAAAGAAATAAACATGTGTTACTAGTTTAATAAAAGCTACTTATGTGGATTCTCAGTCTGTAATTATTTATATGCATAATTTCTAAACTGATTACTTCAGCAAAAATATAAATTAGAATAATAGTGTAGATAGTTTAATATAGTTTCATGTAGTCTTTATTTTTTCATTTATTTACATCATTGACTAAGACCAAGGTTTTTTATTAAAATTTTCATATTTCCTCAGTTTAAAATGAGTTAATTTAAATTATATGTGTGTGTTTGTGTATATATGTACCTTTGCATACATGCCCATTCCAGGCTTGATAGCACACACTTGTAATTCCAGTACTTGGGAGGCTGAGACAGTAGGATAGCAGAGTCATAGCCAGACATAGCTCTTACATGCGCGAGGAATCTGATCTTGAACAGCATTCTGGCAAAAGAAAGAAAGCAGCATTTTTTTAATTAAAAAAAAAATGACAAGTGAAAGGCAGCAGCAAGTAAAAAGCTAAAAATCCAGTCAGGAAGCAAAGAAGGATCTCACCTGCCTCTAAGGGCTGCAGCCACAAGCACCCTGGTGGTGCTATCTTGCCTCACTGTAAGGGACTGCCAGAAACTCCCAGGGGAAAAAAAAAAATAATGACTTGAAATATAGTAAGCAGCTGCAGCTCATTGGAATTGTAAGCTGTCAGCTCTTCCTGCACAAACACTGGCTACGACTTGAAGAAGTGGCAACAGGGCTCACCATGCATTTTAGAGATCCAGAGTAGCACTCAACAATACTGTAAGTAAACCCCCATACCAACAGGCAAACACCCAGCCCTGTGCCTGGAGGGACTCAGGCTGCCACAATTAACTCACTGGGTCTGAAACTGCGGTTCAACCCAAAGAAGGTGAAAGTGATGTTGGCTGTTGGATATAGCAGAGGTTCAGAGAGACTCAGGCTTTGCATTGGTAAAAATAGTAGAGGGAGGCCGACACATACCACTAGGTCCAACTAGTAGGAACTTTGACATCACTATGAACCACCTACTCATGGTTAATGGAGAGAAGTCAGAACAACACTGTCCTACCTGTGCTTAAAGGGGTCTCTTATATATACTGTGGGTTTAGTCTCAGAGGTATTCACTGCCTATGCAAACAGGAAGAAACTCAGGTTGTATACTAGAGGAAAGTGTGAAGGGAGACCAAGGCTTTACAATAGATTCAGCCCCATTGATTAGGCCATGCACATAAACTGAGAGAGACTCAGAGAACCAGGCTTGCAGCAGGAAAGGTGCCAGTGACACTTAGCATCTGCACCTAGAGAGACTGCAGAGGCCAAGTGTACTGAGTATTCATATATCTGTAGGGCTGCATTCTTTTGTTTTCGTTTTGTTTTGTTTTGTGGGGTTTTTTTTGTTTTATATGTGCATATGTATAAGATTGCATGTTTGCTCTCTTCTACACCACTTTCACAAGCCTATTCCCTTGTACATATTTACTCTCTTCTCTGCATTTCTTTTCTTTTTTTCCTTTTCTTTTCTTTGTTTTGTATTAAATCCACTTAATATCACTACAATAAATACTGTACATTGGTTATTAGAATACAACTACATATTCACTGTCTATACTCTCTACTATATACTACATTAAGAAACTCATACTCTCATTCTTTTCAACCCTATCTGTGGCTTTGCCCTATTCTTGCATTTACAACTTTTCTTTCATCCTCATTCAACCTTCACCATTGAATACAACACAACTCAAAAGCAACATACACAAACTTCTGAAATCATGAGAAGGAGGAATAACAAGGAAGCAATTAGCTCCCACAATACCACAATAACAGAACCTGACAACACAGAATTACAGAGATAACCAGCACAAATGAGAAATTTACCAGTAGAAATGATACATGATTTTCAAAAATAATTTAGAGAGAGTTTGAAAGAAAAAAATATGCAATCATTGAAATGAAGACATTAATACAAACTATAAACAATATATTACACCACAAGGAGAATAGAATCTCACTCTTAAAGGATGATCACTCCAAAAACAAACACAAAGTATATAATTTAGAAAAAAAAACAATTTGATAGCATGAATTAGACATTGCAGAGACATGGGTACATCTTAAAAGAGCTTATCTAAGCTGGGATGGTGGCACATGCTTGCAATCCCAGCATTTGGGAGGCTGAGACAGGAGGATTGTGAAGACACCCTCAGCTACATTTAGTGAGGACTTTTGCAAATCAGTGAGGCCCTGTTTCAAAATGAAGAATAAAAAATAGGGCTGGGGTTGTACCTCAAAGGTAGAATGCCCCTGAGTTTCATCCCCAGTACCACAAAATAAATAAGTAAAAGAAAAGAGCTATATCTAAAAATAATAAGCATAGAAGAGGAAATAGAAAGTGAAACCAAAGGGATTGATAACTTTCCAAAGAAGTAATATCAGAAAATTTTCAAGACATAGGACACGAGGTTGATGCACAGGTATAAGAAACTTATAGAACCCCTGTTAGACAAGACCAGAGAAATGTCAAACTGACCAATGTAAAAGTTAAGGAGAGAATCATAAAAGCAAACAAAAACAAATGTCATTCAGAGGCAAAGCAATTAGAATCACTCTAGACTTTGCAAACCATGTCATGAAAGCCAGAAGGGCCTAAAATAGCATATTCCAAACCCTGAAATAAAACAATTTGCAGCCCCAAATTAAATAAAAATCTCCCATGACAAACAGAAGATAAAAGAATTTATGTCTTCCAAACCAGCACTATAGAAAATACTAAGAGATTAACTGAAAAGAAGAATAAGTAGTACATGACAGAACCAAAGAAATAATAATTTCCATCAAGCAAAGAACTGGTTCAAATATGAAAAACAATCCATGTAATTCATCACATAAGCAAAACCAAAGACAATAATCATATGATCATTTCAATAGACACTGAAAAAGCATTTGACAATGTCCAACAGCTATTTATGCTAAAAGCACGACAGAGAATTGGAATAGAAGAAACATACCTCAACATCATAAGGGCAATATATAATAGGCCCACGGCCAACATCATATTAAATGGGGGGAAAACTGCAAGAATCCCCCCTAAAAACAGGAAAAAGGCAAGGATGTCCATTATCACCACTTTTTTACAATATAGTACTTGAGACTTGCCAGAACAATAAAGCAAGAAAATGAAATAAAAGGAGTACAAATAGGAAAAAGAAGAACTCAAACTTCTTATTTGCAGGTGACATATTACTTAGAAGATCCAACAAACTCAACCAAAAGGCTTATGTAACTGATCAACAAATTCAGCAAATTGTCTGTTTACAAAATCAAACTTAAAAAATTAAAAGCTTTTTTTGCATGTCAACCATAAATCCACTGAAAAAGAAATTCAGAAAACACTTGCACTCAGAATATCCCACAAAAAAATACTTAGGAATAAACCTAACCATATAGGTAAAATACCTCTACACAAAAATTTTAAAACATTGAAAAATGAAATTGAAAAAAAAAACTTAGAAGAAGGAAAGATCTTTCATGCTCATGGATAGGCAAAATATATATAATCAATATAGCCATTCTTTCAAAAGTGATCTACAGATTCAATGCAATCCCTTTAAATTATCAAGGTCATTTCTCACACACATAGAAAAGTCAGTCTTTAAATTCATTTGGAACAATAACAAAAAAGCCAGAGTAGCCAAAGTAGTTATCAGTAACAAAAACCATGCAGGAGGAATCATAATACCTGACCTTAAAGTATACTACAAAGCCATAATAATAAAAACAGTATGGTATTGGCACAAAAACAGATATATAAGCCAATGGAGCAGAATAGAAGACTCAGAAACAAATTCACACACATGCAGTCAATTGAGTTTTGACAAAGTGACCAAAACATACACTGGAAAAAGATAGCCCATTCAATAAATGGTGTTGGCAAAACTGGTTAACCATAGTCAGAAAAATAGAAACAAACCCAACTTTCTCACCCTGCCCAAGAGTCAATTCAAGATAGATCAAAGACTTGGAAATTAAAGATATCACAGTTCCAACACTGCAACACATAGGCAAAGGTAAATACTTTCTCAACAAGACCCCAAAGGCACAAGAAATTAAAAGGCCAACCAATATATGAGATTGCATTAAACTGAAGCGTGTCTGTAAAGTAAAGGAATCTATCAAGAACCTCAACAGAGAGCCAACAGAATGGGAGAAAAATTTGCCAACTTCTCCTCCAATGGAGGACTAAGATTTAGAATACACAGAGAACTCAAGAAACTCAGTACTAAGAAAACAACCCAATCAGAAAATTGGAAAGGGAACTAAATAGACACTTCACAAGAGAAGAAAATCAAATAGCCAATAAATGTATGAAAAATCTTCCACATCATTAACAGAGAGTTGCAGATCAAAACTATCCTGAGATTTTGCCTAACTACAACTAGAATGGCCATCATTAAAAAAAAAAAAAAAAAAAAAAACAAGCAGGTGTGGTGGCATCCGCTTGTAATCCCCTCACTTGGGAAGCAGAGACAGGATGATCATGCTGGTTTGAAGCCAGCCTCACTGGCTTAAGAGACCCTGTATCCAAATAAAAATACAAAGTAGGTCTGGGAGTGTAGCGCAGTAGAAGGGTTTCCAGGAACCCCAGTACCACCAAAAAAACTCCACAAAAAAACAGAAAACAAAAACAAAAAACAAACAACAACAAATGCTAGCAAGGATGTGGAGAAGTAGAAACTCTAATACATTGTTGGTGGGATTGCAAAATAGTGCAACCACATAGGAAATCAGTATGGAGGATCCACAGGAGAATGGGAACAAACCTACTATATGATCCAGCAATACCACATCTGTGTATCTACCCAAAAGAATGGAAACCAAACTAATGCATGCATATGTATTTTCATTAGCCACATAATTCACAATTGCCAATGTACTGAACTAGCCAAAATGTCCATCAACAGACTAATAGATTACAAATTTATGGAATATTCCTCAACCATAAAGAAGAACAAAATTATGTCATTCATAGGAAAATGTATAAATTGGAGAACATTATGCTAAGTGAGATTAGTCACAAAAAATAAGAATTCAGATGTTCTAATATGCGGAAGGTAGGGAGAAAATAGGTCAGAGGAGGAATTCTAGTACAAAAAAGAAAGTGAATCTCACTAATTTGGGAGACTCTCTTTAGGTCCACCTACCCACTATCCTCACTTAGTAGCTGAGTGTGCCTGCAAACATGCGATCCTTCTGTCTCATTCTCCCAAGTATTGAGATTGTAAGAATGAGCCACCATGCCCAGCCCATATACATATACACATACATCTAAAGACTGCCTGTAGAAATTACACATATTAAAAGTTTTGAATGTTTTAAGAGTCTAGGTACTAAATGAGTTCTAACATTTTTTTTCTTTTTCCCTTGACTGTGCTAGAATTATCTACAGAACTTGTAAGAAATAATGGTGCTTGGGCCCCCTTCTACTCCAATTTTAATAAGATATACTGAATATAGGGCTTTGGAATCAGCATTTTTAAGTTGTTTAGCCCACATCTGAGGGCCTTTACATACCAACTTGTGCCTTGGCATGAAACATCACACTATCAGAACTCTGTAACATTTCATCTCCTAGCAAAGATATTACAAATAGAATACCAAATGTTGATGCTATGCTCACTGGCTCTGTTGGGAAGAGTTAGGAACCAATACTTAAATTTATCTATAGGAGACAGAAGGAGCCAGAGAGAATCCAAGAGATAATAATTTTTTATAAAAATTTGAAAAAAATACATGATCAATTTTTTCAAATTAAAAATTGTTAAATTGTTTTCCATCTGTATATAATGTAGTTTTCTTTCAATTTATTATATATTTCATCAAATATTTGAATTCATATTAAAGGCCAATTTTGAATCATTTTTCAATAAAATCACTTTCTAATTTGTTTTATCTACCATCGTAGTCATTTCTTAAAGTTCAGACTATTCCAGTCCCTTATAAAAATCATTTTCTTATTCTATACCACTGACAGCCTCAAGAGTTCAAAGTTCTTCTACAAATAACATTAAATCATGAAGTAAATAATGTTCATGTCAATCATGTACTAACTGGGATTACTAGTTTTAGCCAATCTGCCTATTCATTTAAGAAAACTAAATATGAAAGTGTTAGTTCAGGCTGAATGTTTAATTTATATACGAGTATAAATATTACCATACAGTAAAAGACTTGTCCCCCAGAAGAGTTCTTCAGAAGATACACTTTAAAAATAAACAGCTATAATCATTATATTTAAAAAGTTCCATGAGTGCTATTTGAAGCAGTTGATTTTATGCTCCCTATTGAAATTATTATTCCAAGATGGGAAAACATAAAGGATATATTTATTTTTTTATTTTTTATTTTTATTAGTGCATTGTAGTCATACATCATAATGGTGTACAAGATGGTAGAGGCATACATCCACATATCACTCATATAGAACTTCTCCAAAGAGAAGAAAATAAACATATAACATATGTGAAACACTCACCTCAGAGAATGTAGCATCCAAACAATTGGCATAAATTGTTTTCTATATAAATTTCAATAAGAGATATTTGTGCAAGGTGCCATACATAGGATAACACCTACAGGTCCTACCTTCTCCCTTAAAATTCCCATTCCCTTACTAAAATTATCCTACACATGGGGAAAATTTCTGATTATCCAATTTGGAACTGAGTAAAGTTGGTGTTAAAGAGTCATGGGGCTATTTACCATGAATTTGATTAGTTGCTTCTTATAAGTGAAGTGGAGACTGCTGTATTTTTTTTACTTAATTTGCAACTAAATTTACCAGTAAACAGTTATATATGAAGAAAAAATTATTCAAAGAAGTTGATAGAAGAGGCTGGTGGCCCACCAGTGGTGTAAGCTTTCCTGGGGTCTTACTCACAGTGGCAATGAGAGGTTAGTCACTGCTTTATGAGGCATTTTTAAAAGAGAAACTGTGACTGTTATATATATATATATATATATATATATATATATATATATATATATATATATTTAAGATAATCAGTTTATTTCAAACTAAATTCCTACTTCTTGTGGGGAGCCATTAAGGCTTTACCCTAGATTAGTGTCTCTGACTCAGCTGACTGTCTTTCACCCAGAGTCAACAAGGTTTGGGGAGAAGATCAGGTGGTGATGGCATGCGGGTATTGATTGATCTATCTATAATGTGTGTGCTTTGGATTTGGTCTGTATTGTATTCTGGTGGTGATGGCACGAGAATGTTGATTGACCTGTAACTGTGTATAAGTACCTCTGGAAAAACAAACGCAGCGTCAGTGTCAGCACGCAATAAAGATGAGATTGACCCAGAAGTAGGTGTCGGCCAGGAGCGTCGGCACAATAGAGAATACTGACCCAGGCATAGTTGTTGACCAGTAGGAAATATTGACCCAAGAACAGGGATTGGCCAGTACAGATAATAGGCTGGTGGCTCCCCACATTAGATTTGAAAGTTCTTCATCCTCATGCCTGTCTTCAGAACCCATACTCTTGCTGGCTGGCTCCGGCAGGTGTGGGCCATATGGAGAAATTCTGAAACTGAGGATCTTGTGAAGAACACCGCTGAATAAAAAAGGAGCATGCTCAAAGATTTTTGGTAGTGGTGCAACATGGGAATTTTGTAATATATAATTGGTCACTAAAGTAAAGCTTTGCGCAAAAGAAACTAAGACAGAAAATGAATAAAGAAACTAAAATAGAAAAGAAAGTGCCTACCATGTAAATAGTAATACACGATAGGTCAAAAGATTAGTTCCCAACATAAGAGTTGTAAAAATACAATGGGTCAAAAAATATTGTAATATACAATGGGTCAAAAATTAGTTTTTTGTTTTTTGCATATATGTTAGAAGATATGCTTTGTGTTAAGCTTCCTAAGGAAAACACTGCTGCTCAGTACCATAGAGATGAGTTTTCTTTAATATCACTGCTTCAAGCAGCAATAAATCGGGCTGCAAAAAACAGAGAAGATAGTAAGATTCAGAGTTTTCCCAAATACTGAAGACCCTGATGGTTAAGGAAGTGTTATTAGATTTCTTAAAAGCCGACAAAACTGGGTCAAGGAGGTGTTATTAATTTCTTGAATGCTTTGAAAATAAATAAAAAGGGGGAGTTATATCCCCATTCACCACAGAACTCTTTAAATCATGCCCTTTTATTTTTAATTTTTTGAATGCTGACAAAACTCATCGCACAGCAACAGAGAGATATTGGCATCCATCCTCCAAAAACAATTTTGCTTTAGTAAAATGGAAAGATCCTTGCACAGGAATTTGGAAAGGTCCTAACCCCGTACTAATGTGGGGAAGAGGACATGTTTGTGTTTTTTCACAGGGTGAAGATAATGCACGGTGGATACCTGAGCGGCTCGTGCGACATATGGATCAAGCAAAAATAGAAGACTCTCGGATTAATGCAGATGACTGAAAGAAGACTCTTGGATTAATGCCGATGACTGAAACATGGGCTTACATTCCAGATCATCCCATACTTCATCCAGCTGTTTAGGAGCAGCGAGAGATCGCTGTCTTCAGTAACAACTCATGATTGCTGGTACTTCTTGCTTTGAATTTTGTACCCATTGTGGAAACTTTTCGTTATGATGGACAAAGAACTGGTAAAAATGTTGGGAAGAGAGGATGTCTGTGGTTAACACCTGTGGTATTGCAGATAAGTACAGAGACTGATATTTTGGACAGAGACAGAGACTGATATTTTGGACAGAGAATTGATAGTACAAAGACTGATAGTATTAATTTGGACAAAGATTATTTTGGACAAAGAAATGGTACTTTTGATTATTTTGGACAAAGACTGATAGTAATTGTGCTATTGAACTTTTGGTCTTGTGGGGCCTAGGTTACCCAGGGAAAGGAGATAAGAATGTTAGCCCACTAATAACTTGTTTACTCTGCTAAACATGTAAAAATCATTATGTTAATTAGAGAAAAAGACTTACTGAAATGTCTATCTTACTAATATTTCCAATACCTTGTTTGTTAGAGACTTGGGAAAAAAATGTGGTCTTAGGACAAAGTGAAAACATTTTTATTTAGCAAAAGTGCACAATTTATGTTTGAAAAGTACCCCCATTTAAGAGGCTACTAGCCAATGACGGGTAAAATTTCCTTGGGACAAGGAAACCTAAAATAGGATATGCAGCTTATCAAAAGATGGGTAATCCTTGACAACTGAAGGAAGCAACCTAAGACAGGTACAGTCTTCTTTAAATATAGTAAAAAAAAAGGGGGGGGGATTGTGGGGAGCCATTAAGGCTTTACCCTAGATTAGTGTCTCTGACTCAGCTGACTGTCCTTTGCCCAGAGTCATCAACAAGGTTTGGGGAGAAGATCAGGTGGTGATGGCACAAGAGTATTGATTGATCTATCTGTAATGTGTGTGCTTTGGATTTGGTCTCTATTGTATTCCGGTGGTGATGGCATGAGAATGTTGATTGACCTGTAACTGTGAATAAGTACCTCTGGAAAAACAAACCCAGCATCAGTGTCAGCACGCAATAAAGATGAGATTGACCCAGAAGCAGGCGTGCCAGGAGCATCGGCGCAATAGAGAATACTGACCCAGGCGTCATTGTTGACCAGTAGGAAATATTGACCCAAGAACATGGGTTGGCCAGTAGAGAAAATAGGCTGGCGGCTCCCCCACATTAGAATTAAAAATTCTTCATCCTCACGCCTCTCTTCAGAACCCGTACTTTTGCCGGTTAGCTCCGGCACTTCTGAAAATTGTTCTGAGCCTGTGGAGATTTAAGACTACTATTTGCAACTGAAATTGTCTTGAATAAATATTAAGTGATGATAATGCAATATTTTAATACATAAAAGAATAACAGCATGTGAAGGGATAGGTCCTTATGTATGAATATTCAAGAAGTGATAATAAAAGTAATTCATAAGCCTAGTATGGTAGTGCATGCCTACAATTTCAGTACCTGGGAGGCTGAGGCAGGAAGATCGACATTTCAAGGCCAGCCTCAGAAACTTAGTGAGACTATTAGCAACTTAGAAATAAATATTAAAAGAGGGCTGGGTGTGTAGCTAATTGGTAGAGCACTCCTAGATTCAATCCTTGAAAACATACACACACACACACACACACACACACACACACACACACAGTAATTAATAAAAGAGAATGTAAAATTGAAAAGGGTACCTGTAACACGACTCACCAAACTGGATGAAGGACACAGATAAGGAACAGAAAGGATGATACCAACTAAGAAGTGTCAAAGGCATGACAAATTTGTTTCCATCATAAAGAAGATGCTGCAGAGCAGGAAAGGAGGCTTTCCCAGGTTTATTCACAACATAGCATCCTGTAAGAATCTTTCTTGTGGACCCTAAGAGCATCTTAGGGAATGCAGTCCTGTCAACATTTTTTCTTTTTTTTTTTTTTTTTGGTGATACTGGGGTTCCTGGAAGCCCTTCTACCTCCGGGCTACACTCCCAGACCTATTTTATATATTTTTGAAACAGGGTCTTTTACGCCAGCGCGGCTGGCTTTGAACCTGTGTGATCCTCCTGTCTCCGCCTCCCAAGCATGGGGATTACAAGCGTGTGCCACCACACCTGGCTAAGCATTTTAAATAGAAGAGTTCAGGGGAAAAAAAACACAAAAATTTGCTATTGCTATTCATTTAGTAAAAAAGCACTCACAGTCTGTGACATGGGGATGACTCTTTGGTCAATGCTGCCCTTCCTGTAGCCCACAGATCTCTGGAGACGGCCTTTAAAATGTCCCTCCTTCCCTGAATAGAGCAGTAAGAAAAGAAAAAAGAAAAAAAAAGAAGAGGAAAGAGTACCATGAGAAGCAAGCCTGAATTTTCATCAGGGAAAAAAGACTTGAAAAGAGGGGATCCATATAGAGAAACATTTGCCCATGCGGAGAAAAATACGTAGAAATGTGATCACAGCAGAGATCTGAGGCACAGCATGGCCTGGCTAGATGGCCAGAAGCCAATGAGCTCTGGTGACGGGGGCAGAAAAGAAGGCTTTATGCCCAGAACCATGGGTGAAAGAATCAAGCTGAGAGCTGTAATGAGTTGGGAGACAGGTAAACATATGCTTTAAACAAATACCATTTGGAACTCTATTAGGCATTGGGGAAATAGAGGGAGCTTGAGAAGAAAAGAGGTATTATTACAGTTGAACATGAGGAAAATTAATCTAGCAACTGCAGATGGAATTGATAGAGTAAGATACCAATAATGGAAAAGTGCTCAGAAACAGTCTTTCAGGAAGAGAATTGATAGCAACAAGTTTGAAAAGAGAATTTGAATAGTTCTGAACTTGCACATAATTTGTTTGAAAAGGTTTCAAAGACTGTTGCAAGCCTACATTTTGGATGGTAGCAGGTAAAGGGTGACCAATACCCTGTTACTCTATCTGGTATTAACAAACTGTAATTAACAGTAACAAACTGTATAAACAAACTGTGTAAACATTAACAAACTCCACCATTGCAAATAACACACCCAAACTCATGCAGAATTTCACAATTCAACATCAAATCAGGGGAAAATAAAAGTAAGATTAATTCTGAATCCTATGCATAACATAGGGCATGATGGAATGTCAACTAAGTATTGTCTTCTCAAAAAGATCCTGTATCACAGGTTTTTATTTTTTTTTAATAGAGAAATTATAGATAAGCCTGCAAAGGAAATGTAGCATTTCTTTATACACATACTAGTATGTTTTGTCTTAAATTCTATGATTGAAGACTTTATGCTCTATTTCACCATAAAACTACCTAGAATACTAAATTTTCCATGATTGTGTGGATTTGAATTTTTGCTGCTAATTGGAAGCTGGGGACTCTTTTGCCTGTGAGGAAGCAACAGCAACTACAGCTTGAGCCTGTCTATACCTCAAAATATCTCTGAAGCAAAGCAGAATGATTTCAGATTTGCCCATCATCAGAGCACTGTATGTATCTATGAAGGTAGCTTGGGTGTTTGAAGGTGGAAAGGAAGAATCACCATTGTCCCTAAAGGTTTGTTATAATAGTGACCTGGTTGTGACTGACCATGCAGGACTGATACCTCCACAAGTTATGTTTAGGATCTGTGTTCATTAATCATCACTATGACCTACCACCAAAAATGCAGTGCTGCCAAGTGCTCTCTTCCTTGAAAAGAGCCAGTCAGCTAGGGAACAATTTGCCACCCACATAAAATTTATATTATTTTTATGTTCTCTGAGTATTGTCCAAGTTCATCACTATATCTCAAAAATTGCTAGTCCTTACTTCTAATGTTGTCTCTTCCCACTGTAAATACAAACACACCAAGTTACAGGGGGACAGTTGAGCAAAGGCCCAAATAGTCCTTTTGAGTTTGTGATATTTATCTTTTTTCTTTCAAAAACACCTGGGGAAGATGCCTTAACCCTGAGTATCAAGTACTATTTACAAAACCACTGAATACACAAGGCCTTGAGTCTCCATGTTTTAATTTAGCAGATACTTCTCATTGTTCTCAAAGTAACTTATCAAGGTGAGATAGAATAGACTGAAGCACAGAAGAGTTCCCCAGGCAGGAGCAGAAATTGGACCATTTTCAGGCTATAAATCCAGGATCTTCTTTATGACAGATAATCATCCAAGTAC
Source organism: Muscardinus avellanarius (assembly GCF_963383645.1). Taxonomy (NCBI): domain Eukaryota; kingdom Metazoa; phylum Chordata; class Mammalia; order Rodentia; family Gliridae; genus Muscardinus; species Muscardinus avellanarius. The sequence continues at coordinate 53,467,849 of NC_137800.1, read as the reverse complement.
TTGTAAAAATAACTAGTACCTGTCATACTACATAGAATAAGTAGTATATCACACTTATTTTTCTTTAGATATAATTTTATTTTAAATTATGCATAGTGATTGTGCCTACTTATGGGATGTGGTATGAAATTTTAAAGCAAATATAGAATAATGGGCTGTATTTAAAAGCTATTTGTTTATGAGAAGCAGAGAGTGAGGGAAATTAGATGTTTGTCCAAGAGTACAGAAGTGATATAGGACAACTCTAGGATTAACAAATGTAGAGGTCTTATGTACAATAAGATGAATGTAGCCAATAATAATGCTAAGAAAGCCTTCAGGTGTCTGTCACCACACACACAAGAAAATAACTGAGGAGCTGGACATAGCCACAAACTTGACTGTAGTTTACTGCATGCTGCACATGTGCAACAAAGCACCATGCTGTACACATTAACATTTTACCTCAAAAATTATCATTAGCAAACAAATCCAACAAATTTAGGTAATACATAGCCTTGAATATATAAAATTATAGCCCTAATTCACATATGACCAATCACTGAAATGACCATCTCCATTCTTTAAATAATCTGATTATTTTCCAAGGCTTTGGTTCCATTTTTTAATTGCCTCTTGTGCAGGGTGAGAAAGTGGGGCTTATTTCCATTTTTCTGCATATGGTTAATCAGTTTTGCCAACACAGATTATACTTTTCAAACCAAATAATGAAGAAAAAAATTAATTTTCCTATACAGAGGGAATCAGACCGAGGAAAGTACATGCAAATAAAGATATCTTTTTTTTTTTTTCTGGTAGCAGGGATGGAACCCAGTGGCATTTTACCTCAAAGCTACACCCCCAGCCATATTTGTTTTTATTATTTATTTATTTATTTATTTATTTATTTATTTATTTATTTATTTATTTATTTATGATACTGGAGTTCCTCAAAGCCCTTCTACCTCCGTGCTATACTCCCAGACTTATTTTCATATTTTTATTGGGAAACAGGGTCTCTTATGCCAGCAAGGCTGGCTTTGAACCTGACAAAAAGGACACTGTATCTTTGAAATAAGAGCAAAGTGTCATGAAAAGTAGAAGAAAAAGGAAAAGACAAAGCTCAGCCTACACAATTAGAGAGCAAGAGAGCAGTACTCAGACTTTGGAAAAATCCACTCGGTAAAGTAAAATCCAGAGGAAAGTCTCTCAAGTCTCAGGGTCAGGGGCTAGGATAAAGATATAAGATCAAAAAAAGAAAGTTAAATCACAGTAAAAGCAAACATGGAATAGCAAATATATAGTACAGGAATATCAGAGAACAGAGATAGCATGGAATATCAAATTATCAAAAAATGCAATCAAAAACTCTCCTTAACTGAACAAGAGTTCTGAGAAATATCTCTATTTTCTGAATTGTGAATAAATAATATGAATTATGGGTAAATGGATAAATGGTTATATTCCTGCCGACTGATAAATGAATAGCTCTAGTGCTATCTTATTTACAATGACAAACTGTCCTAAAGCCTATAAAAATTTTCACCTAACTTTTCCTTGTATAGAAACCTACATGAAAAACTGGATCAGAACTCAGAAGATTGCTTGATGAATGTGGTAAAAGATGAATAATAAAAACTTTGGTAGTCTCAGGTTTAAGTATCTGGACACAGGCATATCAAAATATGTGTATCCATACTAATGGCTCAAACATGATTCAAGCCCACCAGAAAAAGCCCCCTTAATTTGGATAGGGCTTCACTGGCCCTGGTCCTGTGGGGGCCTTGACAACATTGTCTATGCATTAGGAATCTAATACTCTGATGGTCCTTTATTAGCTGATTTATGTGCTAATGCAATCAATCAGGTTCTCAGATTTTGCTGGCTCTGAGGCAATTTAGACTTCAGTGAAAAATAAATAAATAAATCTTCCACTTATCTAAGCTTTGATCTATTATATGCCAATATTCAATTTAACACTCAGAGGGCAAGATTACGGATGTTATGATCCTGTTATTATGAGGCAAATCAGTATAAACACTAGTCTGACAACTCAGAGGATTTGAAAAATTTATTAAAAGAGGTGATCAGATAGATGTATATTGAAACTTTTACAAACTTGCCAATAAAACACACATATATTATCTTCAATTTCCATGAATGATTAACAAGAAATTGATCATATATTAACCATCAAAAAATCTTCTATCTCAACTCCCTCTCTTCCAAAAAAATGGAATCAATAAACAAATATATCCAACTTGACATATTTCCTTTTGAAACAAATGCCCCAAATCCCTGAAGAATATTGAACCACTTTGTTTCCAAAGGAAATTTTTGAAATTAGAAAGTAAAACTGTAAATAAAAAACACTTAAAATATATATAAAAATGTGAATCCACACAAACAAATCTGGAGAGGCAAATTATATATATATATATATATATATATATATATATATATACATACACACACATACATACATATATACATATATATACACATGCCTGAATATATACATATATGCATACATGCTCATATCATACATACGCACATAAATATATGTACATGCATATGTAATAAACACATACATGTATGTAATATGCATAATATGCTATACATATGTATATAGAACACACATATATGTAACATCAAGTCCTTGGAGATAAGTTGTATGATCTCCATTGTACAAGTGAGGAAGTGTCCAGGTCACATTAGATGCCACATACTGAAAGCCCCCATTTCTCTTCAAAATATCATAGAGCTTCCACAAATAATGAAAACAAATATAATAAGCATAATCTCATGGAACTGAGATGTGAATAAAGAAAAGAACATAGCTAAGAAAACCAATTCTTATTTTTAGTTATATTACCCCAGAGAAATAAGGTCAGTTTCCTCATATAAAAGACCTATTTGCTACATCGATCTGTCACAATGTTATTGATTTGTACTTTATGAAACTGGTTTTTACAACACAGACTGCCTGAAATTAGGACAAAATAATTAATTTATAACAGATGGTGTCATCTGTTATGAACTTTTGATCCCCATTATTAGATTTTTGTACCTAGCTCTGAGAGAGGAGGGGTGGTAGGAGAGACAGGCAGAAGAGCAGAAAGAGAATGTGGCCTGCAAGAGAAGATAAAATGAAGGAGAAAATTGTAGCTTTTTATTTCATTAATCAAAACTAGACCTTCAGTATTTATATATATACTATTAAATATATATTTCAGTATATTAAAATTATTAAAATTTAATATACTCTTAATAGTACATTAAGTCATTTTCTCTCCTAAAATGTCCTATGACTCTAATTGTCTATGATTAAAATATATTTACAATGTTCTAATAAAGACACAAACTTTTTGGTGGTGAAGCAATGGGTAGTACCACTTGCATTAGGATGACTAAAACAATGAATTAATGTTATAAAATTCTGCCACCAAAGGACAAAATGTGGTATACTACACAGTGATGAAATCTGAAGGCTCTCTTCAGGTTGATATAAATACCTCACATAAATCTACAGGTCATAACCTTCTGAGCTGGATACACACATACAAACACACATGTGCATTCATGTGAACACACACTGTAAACCAAAGGTGCTGATCCCATCCAATATTTGTCAAGTAAATGGGTCACAAGTTCAATCTGGCTAGTGAATCATTTTTTCTGCCTTCTGAGAGTGCCACAGAAACTTCATGCAGATCTTGAGAAAGCTCGATCAGGGGATACATAACGGCATAGATCCCCCATAAAGTATGTCTGGCATTCTTTTCTTCAAAAAATTATTTTAGATTATTTGGATTAATATCTATAATTGGAACTTTATGTAATAAACATTATAACTAAAAACTGATGGGCAGCGGCTTATGAGAGACTCAGGCAGCAAAGATATCTTCCCAAGGATGAAGATATTGGGCCAAATAGTAAGTTCAAATTGACCTTAGAACCACTGTATATGATTAAGTTTGAGACAGCCTTGTGAAGTGAAACAAAACATATTATGTCCAGCACCCTTGCCCTAAACTTATCCACTTATCCGCCACACAAATCCACTCATTCTATTCAGGTTTTATAACCTGTATGTGTTAAAGCTGTATAACCTCTTAGTCTTTTGTTCAAAAAGTCCAACAGAAACAGAGTTAAACAAATTCCTTCTTGGAGCTAACCATTGAAAAGCTTCTTCCAGCCTTGGAGCAGGAAAGCCTGCCTCCCTCACTTGTAAAAATAAGCTTTGAAAATTATACAGTTTAAGATTACAAAATATAGAAATTACAAATTATAGAAAATAATAATTTTTACTGTCCTTGGCAATCCTGCTTGCATGACTATGCTCTTGCTTTTCTGCCAAAAATTAAAGTATAAAGACTGTAACAAATCCTGAATAAAATGGAGAAGATTTAATCTGAATCGTGTGGCATCTTCTCTCATTGGCCTCGGTTTCCACCTCATCAACACACGAACCCCGACTCTGCTAGGGCTGGACCCTGGCATAGTGGTGCCCAACGTGGGAAATAATGATGCCCAACCTGGGAGCATAATGGCGCCCAATGGTGTGGCATAATGGCGCCTACAGCAGGGCAAGATTGGTGAGTAATTCTTTTCATTTTCAGGGAGCCAGGCAGATTGCTCAAGGGTGCTGCAGACCCCCTGTTGCATAGTAGGTAAAGAAGGGCAATTACGTTAAAGATGGGACTTACTGAATCAAAAGAAAGAGGTTTCTTCATTGATATTGCTAAGCATAAGAAAAGAGGTATCTCAGCTTTTACTCAGCAACTTAGGCACTTTCTCTCCTTTCTACAAGAATGCTCTTATTTTCCTGAAGAAGTAACTTTAAACTTAGAAACATGGAACAAGTTAGAAAAAGAAATGAAACTATATTATACTATTCATGGACCAGAAAGGGTCCCTGCAAAAGATTTTTCTTTATAGAATCTTTTAAAAGATGCCTTAAATATAACTCATGGTGCAATTTTCTGGCCATTAGAGTGGCTACCTGGGAGCAAGCACCTCTACTCTCTTCTGAAACAAAACCTGATATTTTATTAACCATTGGCCGAGTGCATGCCTTTGTTTTTCCACAGGATGCTCAAACACCTTTGTGGATTCCTGATCAATTATTTCACCATATGCTACATTGCTGCAGCCTGCTTCACATTCCACCTTGCCCATATCCACAGACATTCTGGATAACAGCTGACCATCTTCACACACCACACAAATTTGCTAATCTTAATCTTCATTCACCACAACAGGCTCAAAACAACTCACTCACATTCTGTTTTGTTGTTGTTTCCTTTCCTAGGAATATCTTGCCTGTGATTCTTTTCTAGGTCCAGATCTGCAGGAGTTCTCATCATCCTCCCCCCACTCTGAATTTTCCTTTGTTCCTTCCTTCCTCCCTTCGTTGGGGGACACTTGAGAACAGCACCACACAAATCCACTCATTCTATTCAGGTTTTATAACCTGTATGTGTTAAAGCTGTATAACCTCTTAGTCTTTTGTTCAAAAAGTCCAACAGAAACAGAGTTAAACAAATTCCTTCTTGGAGCTAACCATTGAAAAGCTTCTTCCAGCCTTGGAGCAGGAAAGCCTGCCTCCCTCACTTGTAAAAATAAGCTTTGAAAATTATACAGTTTAAGATTACAATATGGGTTTATGTTTTTAGTTATCTCCCCTCTCTCATCCTGCTTGGCAAAAAGTTTTTCTTCTTCCAAATGTAGCTACAAGTCTGCTAATTATTTTTGTCTCTTGTATTGGATTTATGATAAAACATGCTAAGTCGGGAGTTACATGACACATTCCCGCTTTGAAGTTTAAAACATGTACTGTCCACCTGTGTCCTTGGTGTGTTTTAGCCTTTTTTCATCTATCTGCTAAAAGTAGTTTTTTATGTCAAAGCTCAGTTTATAAAGAAAAAATATACAGAAAAATAGTTCTTTAAAATATAAAAATTTGAGGTAAAGTTCTTTTGTGTAATTGGTAATTAAGATTGAATTAATACAGCTTGCTTTTTATCTTTTAACTTTAGCCTAAACTATTATAAAAAAATAGTACTTTTTCTAAGTAACAGTGTTTGTGTTTCTGAAGTTCAACTGGGATAACAGCCAACTTTTAGCTGACCAAGGTCAACACTGGCTGCAGCTCTTAGCTATCAGCTTAGAGGCAGAGAGAGAGGATAATATTGTGTTGCCTATGTATAAAAGTTTATTCTTATTACATATTAGTTCATGTGCTTAAATTTTCAAAGGTTTAAGTTTCTTGGAAATTTCAAAATTGTCACTAAAGTTTAACACACTTTGTTTTCTTCAGGCTAAGACAACTATCATTGGCTTCCTGGTAATAGATGTTTAAATTATAATATCATTCTAAGAATTTATTTTGTTAAAATGATAGTTTAATCTATTGGCTGGTTATTAAAAGGGATACATTAGTGGGTAGATGCAAGTAAACAAATTGTGTCTAAGTAAGGAGCTAAACATCAAAAGCCAAATATAAAATATGTACTAGTAATCATAGCTATATTTACATCTGAAAACTAAATATACTATATATCTAGAGTAATCTAAATGTGCTAAAAGATGTCAAAAACCAAAAGTTAAAGGTTAAAGATGTGTAAGTTTTATATTATATGAGAGCTAAGCAATAAGATTTTTAGTCATCTTAATTCAAAAAGTCAGCATTGAGACCTGGTTAATATCTGTTTCTCCTAACTGAATAAATGTCTCATTATTATGCAAAAACAAAAAACAAAAAACAATCATCTGTCAGATAACAAGTTTATTTTTATTAATGTTGTTTTCTAAAATTATAAAATCTAAAGCTATCTAATTTTTGTCAATACTGTTAGCTTGCATAGAATTAGTTATAGTTACCAGTATGTGTAGTCTAATATAAAAATGGGTCAATGTGCAAAAAAACTTGATGAATAGATTAATAGATTTCACAACCTGGCTACTATGTTTAATCTAAAAAATGAGATTCATTTCAACAAATATATTCTATTATGTTTCTGGGACTCCAGTTCCCATTAATTAGCTTTTAAGTTTAACCTTTGGGGTGTCTCAACAACAGAAATAAGGTACACAAAATCACATTTGGATTCCAAACTTTGCTGTTCAAGGTTGTTTAAAACATTGCTGTTTCAGTCAGTTCTGACTAAAATGTAAAAATCTAAAAAGATAAATTGTAACTCATTAAAGTCCAAGCCAGTGTAAAACTTAGATTGGTAATGTTAATTTGTTTCTTATTTTGTTAAAGTGTGCAAAATTATTTCAAAATATAAATTCAAGAAGGGAATTATAACAGAAATAAACTAGTATGTAGGAATGAAAGAAAGATGTAAAGAAGGTATATAGTTATAAAGATTTTAGTAAGGAAGGACAAAAGGAAAGGATAAAAACAAAAGTGTCTTGCATGATAAAAAAAGTTCATTCTAAGATTGTCCCAAATGGGAAAGGAAAAAAAAATGAGAAGTTTAAGCAAATTGCAGAAGGACTGAGCATGTTGAAGAATGATTGTGTAGGATTAAATTTATGAAAAGAATATTGCATGTGATAAGATGGTTATATTTTTAAATTATTCAAAAAGTTTACAGTGAAATTAAAATAATTTCCTATGTTTGTTTTCTATGAATATCTATATATAAATCACTATTAAAACAAAACATCAGTTTAGCTACTTAAGTTTATCACAGATACCTGAATCCAGCAGCCTCAAAGCCAACTGTTTCAGAAACAACCCACCAAACTGCTTGTAAAAATCTATATGGTTCCTCATGAATAATAAGGCTCCTAAAACTGTATTTTAAGTTTGTTTCTCATAGACTTATGCTGTCAAGTTCCAGATGATGTTCCAGATAATATTCTACATAAACATCTGCAGAAGCACCTTGAATGGCCATGGACCCACGTTTGCTGCTCAGCAACTTTGGTTTGGGGAATAACAACATTAATTTCAATAATTACTTCGTTAACCCTTTCCTACGCTGCTTTAGTTACTAATATACAAACTGCTCATCATGTTAATTCCTTGTCTCATAATGTTTCTTTAGCATTAGCTACTTAAGAAGTCATAGATAAAAAGTTAAAAATTAAATTGTCAATGATAGAAAAAACTGTTCTTTATTTAAATAATCAAATCAAAAATATAAAATCTAGACTGGAAGTTGAATGCCATGCTCAATATAAATGGATTTATGTTACTCCATTACCCTTTAATCATTCAGAGTATACCTGGAAACAAGCTCAAGCACATCTCTTAGGAATATGGAATAATACACAATTAGCCCCTGATTTAAGGACGTTACAAGAACAGATTCAAATACTTAGTAAAGCCCATTTAGATGTTAGTTCAACTGCTGATCTAGCTTCTCAATTTGTATCTAAATTCCAGTCAATTTGGAATGTACGTTTTTAGTGGAGCTACGCAGCTTCCTTGGGAATGTTTTGCATAGTAATCATCCTTCTTTGCTTATGTCTTCCAGTCCTCATCCGCCTCGCCACCCGAACAATAAGAGCCTTGTCAATTGAAGTGGAAATGCTCAAATTAAAAACTAATAAAGGGAGAAATGCCATAGCAACTTCATGCAGATCTTGAGAAAGCTCGATCAGGAGATATGCAACGGCATAGATCCCCCATGAAGTATATCTGGCATTCCTTTCTTCAAAAAACTATTTTAGGATTATTTGGATTAATATGTATAATTGGAACTTTATGTAATAAACATTATAACTAAAAACTGATGGGCAGCAGCTTATGAGAGACTCAGGTGGCAAAGATATCTTCCCAAGGATGAAGATATTGGGCCAAATATTAAGTTCAAACTGACCTTAGTTAGAGCCACTGTATACGATTAAGTTTGAGACAGCCTTGTGAAGTGAGACAAAACATACTATGTCCAGCACCCTTGCCCTAAACTTTATAGAAAATAATAATTTTTACTGTCCTTGGCAATCCTGCTTGCATGACTATGCTCTTGCTTTTCTGCCAAAAATTAAAGTATAAAGACTGTAACAAATCCTGAATAAAATGGAGAAGATTTAATCTGAATCGTGTGGCATCTTCTCTCATTGGCCTCGGTTTCCACCTCATCAACACACGAACCCCAACTCTGCTAGGGCTGGACCCCGGCATGAGAGAGTTTAGTTTCTTAGAATGTGATGGTAAGGATGCTTGACTTCCACAATGGGTTCTTAAGATAAATCCCTCTCTATAGATTTTCTAAATCATCTGAAGAAACTGTTTTATTCTTGATTCTCCCTACCTAACAGTTCTTATGCATGATGTATATTTAACAGTGTTCACTCATACCACAGTATGTTATGATGACAAAGATTTCACTCTTAAACCTGATAATATGAGCTACATTCAAACCAAAATTATGCTCAATCAATTAAAGCTGACAAATGAATCCTCATTTTAGAGAATTTTTTTTTTTTTTTTTTGGTGGTACTGGGGTTCCTGGAAGCCCTTCTACCTCCGGGCTACACTCCCAGACCTATTTTATGTATTTTTGAAACCGGGTCTCTTACACCAGTGCAGCTGGCTTCGAACCTGCACGATCCTCCTGTCTCCGCCTCCCAAGTGCGGGGATTACAAGTGTGCACCACCACGCCCCGCTACAGAAACTTAAAAAAAAAAAAAAAAAAAAAACGAGCTGGCTTGGTGGCACACGCTTGTAATCCCAGCTTTTGTGAGGTTGAAACAGGAGAATTGTGGTTTGTGAACAGCCTTGGCTACTTAGGCCCTCTTCAAACAGTGAGACCCTGTTTTTTTTTTTTTAAGCTTCAACTATTTTATTTTTATTATTATTTTAAATTTATTTTTATTGATGCATTGTAATCATATATCACATTGAAATACAAGACTTGAGAGGATATACAAGCACACATCATCCAATTAGCCCTCATCCAGCCCCCACCCCATTCCCTCCCCCTCCCTCGATCCCATGCTTGTTTGGTGATTAACTTTGATACATTTGTTTATGTACCTCCTGCGTTTTAAAGAGGCTCCATCCTCCCCTATTCCATACCCTCTTATTGGTCACCTTAATTGCTTCACTATCGGGCCCTTTCTATAGCTCGACCTCTTCCTGTTGCCCCTTTCCTCCTAGTTATTGCTGATTAGGGGAAGCATATGGTGTTTTTTTTTTCCTGAGATATTTCTCTGTGCATGCCATGAGACCCTGTTTTAAAATAAGGAATCAAAAATAGGGCTGAGGCTGTAGCTCAGAGGTATAATGGCCCTGGGTTCCATCCCCAGCACTAAAAAAAGAAAAAAAAAGAACTGATAGTAATAAAAATCCATAAACAGACATGGTGGTGCAAGCTTGTAATCCCTGCATTTAGAAGGCTGAGACAAGAGGATTGCACTTTGCAGACAGCCTCAGCTATTTAGTGAGGCCGCTTAGTGAAACTGTTTCAAAATAAAGAATAAAAAATAGGGCTGGGGTGTAGCTCAGAGGTAAAATGCCCCTGGGTTTCATACTCGGTACTGCAAAAAGAAAAAAAAATCCATGAAGGCATAAAAATGATACTAGAATACCCAGAGAAAAGGAAATGCGTTGGGATAAGCCTATATTTATAGAGTTATAAATAAAACTTATGGAGGAAGATGTTAACTTTATATTTAACTTTTCTAGATTTTTAGACACTTTTCGCAAGAGTTTTCTGACCCAAGTTTATAATGGAAATGCAATATAAGGTATGTAGCAAAAATTTTAATGGTAAAGGTTCTCTAATCTTACCATCTTAGAGTATTTATGAAAGTAAACTATTGAAATTAAATTATATTTTTGTTGAGTTACAGCTATTACTTTTCTATAGCTCCCAGGGTGTATATCATTTCAAAAATCAACCCTCTGGGGAACTTTCTAAAAATACAGGAAACTCTTTACCACTGTTTCATGGCAAAGACCACAAGATTTTTCATTCTATCAAGAGACAGTATATAGACTCAAAGTATAAATTTGAGGCAAAGACCTTCAGTACTTAAATGACACCATCTGTTTAAACTGCTCAGTTTAGGAAGTGATGTTATGTTTTGTTTGTGTACATAGATTTTTAAAACTGGACCACTTCATACCTAGTCTCTGTAGTGAAGGTTATAGGCTGAATCCAGATCGCATCCAAGTCTTTTGGACACAATCACTTCTTTTCTTGCATACTGGGAGTGCTAGTGGCTGGCAGCTTTCAGCCATCCTCCCAGATCTTGAGCTCTCCCTAACAATGACTAATAAAATACAGAGTTTCTCATACTATCTCTTCTGAGAGCCTTTCTCAGCATATTTCAAATTAAGAGGTACTCAATTAATTAGGTTCCTCTTATAATTAAACATATTTAATTAAAACTATTTAATAAATAGACCAAAGAATAAGCATGTAAGTCCTAACAACATTGTGCTTTTGGAAACTATGCAACTTTTCAAACCTTGGAAGAATAAGATACTGCTACCATCATCTTCCATTTCACATTTATTTTCATGCAATACTTGCTATATATCTCACTAACTACAAAAAAATTGGTTTTGAAAGAATAGCACTCTAATGTTGGAAACTGAACTACCTGAGCCAGTCATGCTTCCAGAGTTCTGCAGAACTCTTAGGAGTCTTAGGAGAATCCCCAGAGCACCCAGTGCACAGTTTGGAAAACAGCCCTGGACTGAAGAAGATGGGTGCACTCAGAGTGGTCCTTTCCCCATTGACAGGCCACACCAGATGACTGTTTGGCAAAGAAGTAGGAAAATGCAGTATGTTTCAAGTTCAGGAACTTGTCTAGATTTGGGACAACTCTAAAGGACCACTTTAGTTTTATAGATCCTTGTAGAATCAGTTGAGAACTATATTGTAGGACACTGCTGGTCAACTTCTCCTTCTGCCTTACCCAGAGCTGATTCTCAGGCATGCCTCAATGAGCTTCCTGCTAGCTGGTCTGCATCTCAACACCCACATCCAGGGAAATCAACCAATCATGGTCATTTGAAATGAAAATTCAAAATTGGAAGAAACATTACATTATCCACCTAGTCAACAAAAATATTCTTTAATGTTTATTTTTTAAACCTCATCTCTCAGTTTTGTATGGGACTACATAAACACTCAGCAACTAAGCCTCTAATTTTTTGTGTGAAATCCAACCATTTCAAACAGCATAACATTAAACCCATTCCACAGCTGCTATGCTCTCTAGAGTTTTATTTTAGTGGTGGGTAGATTGACCATATGGTACACCTAACTGAGGCGATACTGCACATGCAGCTAAAAAGAGCTTCCAGCCTTATTGTGTTTGCAATGATATTCTCATCTACAATAGTGACATGAGGCTTCTAAAAAGCTATCCTTTTAGTTCCAATTTCTTTTAACCATATCAGTTCAAATGGAAGCCCCATGAGTGGAAAAACCCAATACATCTTTCCACAGTGACTACAGTAGTGTCTAGCAAATTATAGCTACTCAATATATGTATGTGTTGAATGAATAAAATGTCTTTGAAAGCCAGTTCCTATCATCTCTTGAAGATGGCTCCTTTCCTGAAACATAACTACAGGACAATTTATTAATTTCTCTTTTTTTTTGGGGGGTGGTACTGAGGGTGAAACCCAGGGGCTTTTCTACCTCCAGGCTATACTCCCAGGCTTATTTTATACTTTATTTGCAAACAGGGTCTCACTAAGTTGCTGAGAGCCTCATTAAGTAGCTAAGGCTGGCCTCCAACCTGTGCGATCCTCCTGTCTCTGCCTCCCAAGCTCTGGGATTACAAGTGCTTGCCACCACTCCCAACTATTACTTTTTTTAAGATATCAGTTACCAGTATCATGACATGTGTTTTAAAAACATATCTTTCCCAAACAGATGTGCTCTGCTGATGAGAAATGGAAGAAGGCCACCCCAGTAATAATGTCATATATCCATAATGTACCAGAAGGGCACATTTCAATGTTAAAAGTTGAAGAAATAAATAGTGATTTTTTTATTGCAGCCACAAGTACATTGTCATAAGTTGGCAACTGGAAAAAATGACTGCCCATAAATTTGCTGTATGTTATGAGCCATTGTTTTAAATGGCCATGAAGCAGGTGTCTGCCAGAGACTAGTACAAAGCTAAGAGGTTCATAAAAACACAAATGAATAGTGAAGCTGTCTTGGATCTTATAATTTAAGATCTGACAGGACACAAGGTTCTAGCTTAAATTTGAAGAATACACTAAATTGTACCAACCATAACTACTGCTCATTCTAAAATGCCATAATAGCTTATTAAGAAAGGTAGTTTGTTGTATTATTGTTGTTGTTTATAAGGTTATTCCAAGAAAAGAAAAAGGCAAAAGCTGGCTAAAGAGGGCTGAAAAGTGAACTAATTACAATCAGAACCAGAAAAGGGATGTATCATTAAGCTCATCCCTGGAGACAGCAGTAGAGAGTGACTAAACTGACAAAAGACAGCCTTTGGTTAGATTAAACTGGTGATTTGAGCATCCTAGACATAGCAGCATTCAACACCAAATTCTATAAACAGGAACCACAACAACACACAAGCTCACATCTAAACTTCAAGAAACAAACTGCATACACATTATATGTTTACTTAGCAACACTCAAGCACCCATCAGATGATGGCTTAAAATGAAACATCAGAAGTACAGGAGGAAGATGAGAGTTTTAGTTTGATCTATACAGGGCTAAATCCCAGGGCTGGTGAAAGGAAAAGTTCATATCTCGGGTTGCCTCATTTTTTGATATTTCCCTAAATTTCCAAATTTTTTCTCCACTAGTGACACATTCAAAATAAAATAGCAAAAAGAACATCTCTTACCTTCTGCTATGGTTTGTATATGATTTGAGTGGGTCTCCAAGGGTTTATATCCTTTAAGCTTAATACTGAGTATGGCATTATAAAGAAGTGGTGGGACTTTTAAGAGGAAAAGTCTACTGAGAGGTGCTGCCTTTGGAAGATATTAATGCAGAATCCTCTGTGGATTAAGTTTTTTTCTTAGCAAATATTCCTTCTAGCAAGAAAGTATTATCATAAAGCACATTCTGCTATCTCAGTTATCCTTGTTTCCTATTTACCATGTGACATCTCCCTCTTGCACACCCTCACTTCATGATACTATCTGTCCTGTGCCTTAGCCAGAAGGCACCATGTTTTTGTGCCTCCCAAACTGTGAGCTAAATAAACCTCTTTTACTTATATATCACCCAACATAGTTTGTTTTAGCAAGTGAAATGAACTAAGATCTCATCTTACTCCAAACCCCAAAATCTATTTCTTTCCACTGAAGACTTCTCAGGTTTGTGTGGTTAGAAGGTGGTATTAAAGATGTATTGAACAAAGATGTCTTTCACATAGGTTTATAAAATTCTGTTTCTAAGTTTTCCAAGTGAATATGCATGAGTTTATAGGAAACATAAACAATATTTGGCAGGAAAATTATAAATTAATATAGTAATTTCCAACCTATCTTAAAATGTTTTCTATATCAGGAATTTATTTTAAAATTTAACTCACTTTTATGATGAGAAACTTCAAATATAATTTTTGTTTTTAATATTTTTATTGTTTCATTGTAATAGTACATCTTAATGAGGTATAAGATGGTATAGGTATACATGCACACATAACTCAGTACTTCTCCAGTTCCCACCCCATTTATTCCCTTCCTCCTTTTCACATTCTGCTTAGTGATTAACTTTGATGTGTCTGTGTGTAATTTTCAAAAACTTTTCTAGTCAGAAATCTTCATTTATTTTCTACTACAAAAGTGTATACACACACACACACACACACACACACACACACACACTTTTTTTTGTGAGTCTGGGGATGGAACTCAGGGTCATTTGACCTCCGAGCTACACAGCCCTATTTGTTATTCTTTATTTTGAAACAGGTCTCACTAAGTTACAGAGAGCCTAAGTAGCTGAGGCTGTCCGTTAACCATGATCCTCTGGTCTCAGCCTCCACAATGCTGGGATTACAAGCACGTGCCACCATACCTGGTTCATATTTTTAAACCTGATGATCTTTAGGTTACATAGTCTAAGACAGCTAGAGAACATTTATGTTGTTCAAAGAAAATGTTCATGGTTGTTTCCCAGCTCAGCACAAAATACTGTCAAGACTGTTAAATAATTTAAAAGTCTTGATCTTTTATAATTATTTGTTTTGATGTTAACTTGTTACCTTCTATGCCTGTCATGTTTCAGGTTCTAAGCTGCTGAAGATTTTGATCATGAATAAGAAAAAGAAATACATTACAGTTGTTTCCTCACTGACCTTACCCTAGAAAATTCTTTTTAATCTTTATCAAAATGGCTAGTCCACCCACAATTACACTTTAAATGTATTGTTAAGAGTTGAGATTTATGTCCTCTGGTAAAAATTTCTCTTATTGGCTTAATAAAATAAAAATTTAGTCCCTGTGTCTATTTTATATCTGGCCCCTATCCACTGACCTCCCTATTTGAAGATAAGCTGTCATTCTGCCTCAGTTGATGATTACTTCAATCTTTTACAGTATGGCAGAAATGAGTTCTGAAGCTGTGTCCTAACATCTGTCTTCTGTTTGGTTCTCTTGGAATACTTACACTCTAGAAATATATTTTGAGATGCTTCCACACTCAGAAAACTACTCATAATGCTGTGAAAATCTAAACTATATAAACAGGCCACTTGTAAATTCTCTGTTGACCATTTCAACTGAGCCTTCCCTCCCTGAGATACTAGGAAGACTTCTTCTTAATTCCACCTGCAACCTTTTCAGTCACTTCCAGGCAATCGTGTTTCTTTTCCTGAGGCCAAGACACCATGGTGCAGAGACAAGCCATCCTTGTCACACCCTGACAAACTCTAGATACACAAAATACAAGCATATTACAAAATGGTTATCTGATGCCACTAAATTTGTATTGGCCTATTATACCACCCCAAATTCAAATACATCTTTATTTGTTTTAATTCTAGAATATAATCTAACAAATAACATAAGCTCTCAGATGTTGAAATTTCTATACTTTTCATATAACCATTTGGCAAACTTCCAATGCAATAGAGTTTATTCCTTTATATCTTCAGTAGTATTTCCTATGTGTTTCCCAACTATCTGCCAACAAAGGAACACCTTTCAGTAGGATGCCAGAAGTTTGATACATGTGGTTTCAGTCATTTTAACTGAAAAAGTAAATAAACTTTCCATCCAATATTATGTGGATAATTATTTTTTGGTATAAAGCAATTTCAAATAAGCCTCTAAGCATTTAGTGAAATTTGGTAAATAGTAGACTGAAACATTCTGAGGAATAAAATTAGAGGAATGTTCTAATGTTACAGAGGCTTATTCTATTATGAAAACTTTAGACATAGTCAGAAATACAGTTAATTCTAATGTAGATGCCGCCTAACTGCAATGGTTATACACAAATAGCCAATCTTATCTACATCTCAACACACATCTTCCATCCTCTCACAGTATTTTGATGTTAATATCAGATAGAATATCATTTTCATAAGAAATTCTAGGTCAGCAAACTATAGCCTGTATTCAAATCCAGCAGACAGCCTCCTTTTAAATATAAAGATTTATCAGAACATGGTGATTCTCAGTCTTTAAGAGATTGTCTATATATTTCTTCTTTTTCCAGGATAGTTGAATAGCTAAAACAAAGAACATATGGCCTGCAAATCCTAATATTTTTACTATCCTGTTTATGGAAAAATCTTGCTGACCCCTTTTCTAAAGATAAGGAATGTGCAGTAGGGTAGAGAAGTGGAATATAGCATAACATGCCTTGCTATCATTTTAGTTCCATACCTAGATTGGGTAATGATTAGTTAATAACATTTCATTGAATTACAGTTTTAATATAAACTATAAGTAAGATTTATTCCTAACTGCAGTTAAAATAGAAACACTTTGAAATGATTTGGCAGCCTTCTCAAACCTGATTTGATTACTATTGTTCTTTCTCTTGATAGAGAAGGGAAGAGTATGCATTTGTACTCAGAGAGATGAGTTATCTGCATTTTTTCTGGTTTCACTGTGTTTGCGGTATTAGGACTTTTCTTATGTACTATGTGTTTGCACAGGTATTAGTGGGCCATCTGCCCATCTTATGCAGTTAAGGCTAGATGTCACTTAGCTGTCCACCACCAGTGCTGTGGTCATGCCCACCCCATTCTTTTCTCAGGGTATCTCCCATGCAACAGTGGCCAGCCTGAGCGGACACAAGAGCCAATCTGTATTTTACATTTAAAAAAATTTTAATGCATATTTGTATCTGTTTGAATCTTACTATGATGTATAGTTATAATGTACCAATAAAAGTATAAAATTCATCCTAAAATAAATATAAAAGTAATGCCTTTTATTATTTTCTAAATAAAAACCAGGATAGTTGACAAAAGTTTGGTACAGGAATATGGATAATCATTGTAAAGTATTTCCCACATATTTTTATATACTTGAAACATTTCACAGAAAATGGTACTTTGACTCTGCATCCCAAAAGATCCTACTGAAAACCCCACTGTGAAAACCTGTGGAGTTGTTTTATCACACCATTTGTTTGCATATACAACATCTGCAGTGTCCGAGCAAATAGATCAGTGAATTAATAAATTCCTGCTTAAGCTATAAATCTGCTCCTTAAATTCCATAGCTATAAACCAGGCATGGTGGCAAACACTTGTAATCCTAGTATTTGGGAGTTTGAGACAGGAGGATTGGAGGTTTATGGCCAGCCTCAGCTACTTAGTGAGGCCCTCCACAACTTAGTGAAACCCTTTTTCAAAATAAAAATAAAAAATAAAAATTAGATCTGGAAATGTAGCTCAGAAGTAGAATGCTCCTGGGTTCCATACCCAGTACCAAAAAAAAAAAAAAATCCATAGGTATATGTTTGAACTCATGTTAGCATCCCTTCAAACTGCTGTTGTATCTTATAAATCACATGACAATGACCTTTTGTTTTTGTCTGGACCAAAGGGTGACTCGTGTAAACTTAGTCTTAAAACACAAAAAGGTTTACCTTAGTCTCAAAACATAAAAATATTTTTCTCCCCCACCTTGGAAATTTGCTAAATTGAATATTGGTATTATAGCAAAAGAACCCTTTCATATGAACACTACTGCCTAATAAATTTGTGGACCTTTTGTACTCCTGGAGTCCACATTCAGTATAGTAAAAGTGGGCACTATTTACTACTCTCATCTGTTAAATGAGAAAGTTGTAGTCTTGGAATTTGCCTAATGTCACAAGGCAAGTCTTGGTGGTCCAATGAAGACTCACTAAAGAGGATTAAAGAACTGAAAAAAGTCAATTTATTCCAATTCCTTAAAATAGGCCATTCATCCTGTTTGTATTCTTCTATCCTCCATTGTTGAGGCTTGTTATTCAAATATTCTTTTAAAGCTTTAAATCTTAAGGTTTTGACACAAATCTATGGATGTAGAGCTACATTATCACTAGGTCGAGTGAAAAGGCACAGTATTAATTTTTAAGCATAGGGCTACGCACAATATACATGATTCCCTAAAATTGAGTAATCTGGACATAAATAAGTAACTTATTAACTGTAATACAATAAATGTCACATTATTTTAAGAAGTAGCTTCAGATGAAAGTGATTTATTCTGCTTGTTGGAATTTTTAAAAGAATCTACAGTGGTGCATCTTTGAAATGAACACAGAAAGCCAAGTAGGAGTACCCATCATGGTGGTGTATACCTGTAATCTTAGTACTTAGGAAGCTGAGAAAGGAGGATCAAAGGCTCAAGGCCAGCCTTAGCAACTTGGTCAGACCCTCTATAACTTAGTGATACCCTATTTCAACGTAAAACTGAAAATAGGGCTGGGGGTGTATTTCAGATCAATAATGCCCCTGGGTTTAATCCTTGGCACAAAAAAAAAAAGAAAAAAATGAAAAAAAAGCTAAATAGGAGTCTATCAGCCCCATAAACCACCCTTGTATCTAAAATCCTGTATAGAATTTTGTGGCTGGGGAGAGCAGTAATTGGTGAAATTGGAATGGTCCAGTATATCCAAATTACATCATCAAGGATTTTGTACTTAACAATAAAGGTGTCAGAAAACTACTTTTGATTTTCAGGAAGTAATAAAAATAACTTGAATATTTTAGAAATATATTTTATATACTGAAGATTAAATAGACTATGGAACATGAAAAGTGCTATAAGTGGTCAGTTCCCCAAAGGCCCATGCATAGAAGACTTGGTCTCCAGCCTACATTACTAGTAGGAAGTAGTGGAACCTTTAGGCAGTGAGGACCAGTGGAAAGAAGGAAATCCAATGAGGAGAATGGGAAACAATCCTTTTTATTATTATTTTTCTCCTCCTCTGTCATGAAGCAGAGACTCCCATAGTGGTGCACTGTGCCACCACAACACAATAGAGCCAAGGGGGTATACATAAAACCTATGAAGTCATGAGACAAAGTAAATGTTTTGATCATTTGACTTTTTAAAGTATGCTTTTATTGGTGCACTGTAATCATATATCTTAAGATAGTATAAGATGGTAGAGGCATACATGCACACAACACCCAACTAGCCCTTACCCAAATCCCACCCAATTCCCTCCCAACTCCCTTTTTCTCAGGTTTGGCTTAGTGATTGACTTTGTTGTGTTTATGAATGTATATCATGTACATCACAGAAATTCCCTCTTCTCCCTCTCATCCTTCTCAGGGAGGTCACCTTATTTATTCATCTATAGCTTCTCCTTCATCTAGAGTTCAGACTATAATTCATTTTTCTCTCTAGATTCCACATATTAGGGAGAGTATCTGATTTCTTACTTTTTGTGTGAATGATTAATCTTACTTAGCATAATGTTCTCCAGTTTCATCCATTTCCCTGTGAATTATATAATTTTGTTCTTCTTTATGGCTGAGTAAAATTCAATTGTGTACATATCTCATAGTTTTGTAATCCATTCATCTGTTGATGAACATCTGGGCTGGTTCCATAGTTTGGCAATGGTGAATTATCATCAAAATGCCCATACTTCCAAAAGTGATCTATAGATTCAATGTAATACCTTTTAAATCACAAAGGTCATTCCTTACAGACATAGAAAAATCAGGCCTTAAATTCATTTGGGACAACAAAAAAACCAGAATAGACAAAGTAGTTCTTAGAGAAAAAAAACATAAAGGAGAAATCACAATAGCTGACTTTAAACTATACTACAAAGCCATAGTAGTAAAAACAGCATGGTACTGTCACAAAAGCAGATACATAGGAGCATATTGCTGATAAACCAATGCCCCAGATCATAAAACCTCACTGTGAGAAGAACATTCGTGGGTATAATGGAACTGGATCCAAGCTACTCCAATCCCCAGTCCCATAAACTGACTCTCCAATGAAACTCTTCTTAATATCTTCAATATAATATCAATTCCTCTAGTTTAATGAAAGGTTGTCATTACATTGATTGAAATGCTTTTAATTTAACTCTGCTTGTAAAGTTATTGTTTTGTATTATTTCAAGGTTATCTGGCTGTTTTGAATAGTCAGGTAAGCTCCTAAATTATTTTGAATTGAACCCATTATAAAAAGCCAAATGCTTAAAAAGCCAGGGCTATTAGGCAAATATTTACTAATATTTAAAACATCAAATATATATTCAGACAAGCATAACTGTAGTTTCCAAGACATTAGTCAACACTAACTAGAAGCAGGGAGAAATAGCACTGGAAGAGGAGATGCTCCGGTTATGGCAATAGTTTGGATTTTAACTTTCTTTTCTTTCTTTTTTGTTTGCAGTACTTGGGATTGAATTCAGGAGCATTATACCTCCAAGCTACATCATCCAGCCCTATTTTCATTTTTTATTTTGAAGAAGGGTCTCACTAAGTTTCAGAGGGCCTCACTAAGTAACTGAGACTGGCCTAGAACCTGCAATTCTCCTGTCCCAGCCAAATACCGGGATTACAAGTGTGCACCACTACGCCAGGTTTGGACTTTAATTTTTCAAGTTTAATATACAGCAAATGAATTTTTTATTTGTGGAAAAAAGTTCCAGTCTAATCACCTATTAGTTGTACCAGAACCATGGAACTTTCCCTGCCATGAATAAAAAAAAGTTCAGTGCGCAGATAAATATATCTAAGACAGTCCTCACCGTAGAGAAAAATGCCCTTTGGAAGTATTATTCCTACAAATACATGAAGAGAAACCAAGGAGCCCAGACACTACTATATCCTACTTATATGTTTTGCCAGCCCAGACATCATGTAGCAACATCAGATATTTTCTTGCTACAGATAGATTTGGCTTCTAAGAGTGGGAAAAAGCAGCTGAAGACCTTAATTAAAAACAAGCTCTTTCCTAAATCTACTAGGACAATGAAACCTCTAAATGCTCCCAATTATAAAAATCTAGAAAATAACAGAATATAAGCAACATAAAACATACAATGTTCAAGATTGTTCAGTAAGAATAATATGAGAATCATTCTTTCCCTGTATTATAGTACAACAGACCATGTTCTGAAACAGTTATGAGCCTCTGTGAAACAATCCTCCCTGCCCCACCCACATCATTTTTAAGCCAGACTGTACTTCCCTTAAAAGGGAACATACAAAGATGAACACTGAGAGGCCGCCACTAACTGAGGGATGGCTCTGCCTTGCTCCAGCATAATAAACTGCCGTTTACCTTTTGGATTCTATTTATGCCACATGCACATTGTTCATCATTATTAAATGATCCTTTTTTATCTTTCTATGACAGTTACATATTTTAACAGGTGACAGTTTGCCTTTATAAGCAGCAAAACACTAGTTTATTAGTATGCTTGTGTGGCATAAAATAGAGTTCATTTTTTACTGAAATAACTGGAGGAAAGAAACATCAATTGTGCAGGGTTCTGAATAGCTCAATGTGAGCATAGAAGGTACTAGCAATAAATTAAAATAGGTTTGCCTTATTTATGAGTCTTAGGTATTCCTTCACAGTTGTGACTGTGCATGAATTTTAAGTGGCCCTTTGATAGGCAAGACTATCTGAAGCAAAACCATATACACTAAGTTTCACCCTTTCTCCTTACCACAGTAGTATAGCTAGAGGGGAAAAGTGGGAGAGAGAGGGCAAGGAAGAGAGACATTATGATACCACTGAATCAATGAAATGGTAGTGTACATTCTTTATCAAATTAGACTCTAGCAAGTCCCAACCCAACTCATTCTGGAAAGCACCAGCAGTGCCTTCATGTCCTCTTCGAGCAAGTGTCCAGAGAGGTACCTCAGCCTATGGATTAATGATGTAACTACTATGGTTTTTAAAAAAGACAATGTTTCTGGCAAAGAAAATTCAAGAATCATAAGTACCAGGGACTTCATACACTATTTTTTTAAGTTTATATTTAATAATCAACATAAATAGGTAAAACCCTTCTTACAGATAATACTCAGTTGTGTGTGCTTTGAGATGCACAGGTATCTGGTAGCTGCACAGGAAACCTGAGTAAGTTGATCATTTCTATAGCTGCTTGTGGTAACACCTCATTGGGTAAAATATGGTCCTTCTGAGTGATGGTCCACTGCAAAGATGTTCATGGAAGGCTGGTGTGGTGCCAGGATGAGATAATGGGACTGGCTGGGAGCTTAGCTATTTGTTTCTTACCTGACAGGTGTACTGTTCTCTCTGCATTTTCAAGGAGACATAACTATACCTGTCACTCTGAAGGCAAAATTCTCTTGGGAGTAACACTAGCAAGTTCCTAACAGCTCTGGTTTCATCCTTGGGAGTCAGAGGTGTGGGTAATCAATGCCAATGCAGGAAGCATTTGTTTTCTCAATTAAAGTCTTGAGAAGCATGTAATATGTGTACCCCAGTGAAGGCTTGGGGGAAAATGACATGCAATGTTTCATTTTCAGCAAGTTATAAAGGGGGAAAAATCCAATCCTGCAACAAAAAAGCAGTTTCCCTTTCTAAATATGCAACCATCTTTGCCCTCTTGACCCCCCATACCTTTTCCACTCCCCTGAGCCCCCAGGATATGTCTTATACATGTTTTCATTACAGCAGTTAAAAAAAAAGATCAGTCAGCTTTTGCACTCTTGTCTCTCACTAAATTTGCCTTTGCCCTCTGAAAATATGAAAGCCCTTGAGTGATTTTATATTTTCAAAGGGTAAAAGTGCTAAATAGTGCTCCTCCATCTCAGAAAGGAAGAAAAAAGAAATCAGTGGGGCAAAAGTGTTCACTCAGAAAAGATAAAAATGAGCTATCAATGTTTTGAGGAGAAGTTGCCCACAGTAACACTCTGGAGACAGCACTCTGGAGCCCACAGCTGGAGGGTGCTCCCAGTCCTTATCAGCAGGCTGTTTCAGATGGAATCAATTTGTTTCCCAACTAAGATCATGGTAAGGAATGTCTTGCCAGTGAGCATACCAGCAGTCACCCCTCTTAAGAACAGTCATGCTTTGGTATATCCATAGAATATAAAATAGTCCTCAGCAAAATGCAAGCTCCCACACTCCTACAGACAGCCAGGGGGAAGAGTCATTCTTCAAATAAGAGGCTTTAGCTGGGACTGGTGGTACACACCTGTAATCTCACTCAGAAATCTAGCAAGACACTGTTGCAAGATAAAAAAAAATAAAAATGGATGGGAGTATATAGCACAGACATAGAATACCCTAGGTTCAAGCCTCAGTACCAAAATAAAAGAAAATAAAGGGCTTTACTCTTATATAGACTTATATAGACTCTACCGTCCAAATTATCCTTGCACAAATTCTACCCAAAACTCATCACTTGGCTCCATCATTACTCCCTCTGGATAAGCTCTCCCTGTCCTGCCATGATGCCTGCAATATACTCACTCCATGCCCTTGACAGCACTGTACACAATCTATGCCAACTTTACTTTCAGTGGACTGAGAAGTCTTTGATAGCAATTACTGTAGCTTTTATTTCTAAATCCTTCCTTCTACACAGAGCCTCTAGTACAGCAACACATTTTTAAATAAAAATACAGATCCATCACTTTTAATTTTTCATGACCAAAGAAAAGTTAATTTTTAAATTTTCTTTTCTTTTCTGCAATTTCAATTTCCTCCCATCAAAGATTAAATAAAATAGGGTCTGCAATCTGGCTAGCATATGACATGGGTGTATTAAAGACACTTTTTATTCTTTTTTTTTTTTTGGTGGTGGTGGTGGTGGTACTGGGGTTCCTGGAAACCCTTCTACCTTTGGGTTATACTCCCAGATCTATTTTTTTCTTTTAATTTGGAAACAGGGTCTCTTAAGCCAGTGAGGCTGGCTTCGAACCAGTGTGATCCTCCTGTCTCTGCCTCCCAATCACAGGGTTTACAAACATGCACCACCATGACCGGCTTTATTTATTTTATATACATAAAATACCACATACTGGAATTCTTTTTAAAACTCTGCATATATTAATATATTTGCAGATTTTAAGTTGTTTAATCCTTATCATACCTGATATGGTTGATACTATTATTTACTCACATTTTACAGATGAGGAGACACAGAAAGGCTAAGTAATTTCCCTATGGCCACAAAGCTAATAAACACTAAAAATTAAACTAACTCAAGTGGTCTGACTCCCCACACTGGGCACTTCATTCACTTCACTGGCTCTTTCAAGATGAATGGACAGCTATGGCTTGAGCACTTTGGGTCCTCCCAAAATTATGTGGAAACTTAATCCCTAGTGCCACAGTTTTGAGAGGTGGGGTCCTCAGGATGAGTGACAGTGATGCAAAGAGCAAAAGCTCTGCCCTCAGGAATGGGAGGGGGTGTGCCCTCCTGCCCTCCTGCCACATCAGAACACTGCTTTTGTCTCACCTCCATGTGAGGATGCAGCAAGAAACTACTATCTAGCTAACAGCAAGCTCTCAGCAGGGCAAGTGCCTTAATCTCAAAGGCTCCAGAAACACAAGAAGCTGTTTAAAGCAATGATTTGCTCCAAGGTATGTATTATTATGTTAGGCATCTTTCTATTATAACAGAATCCCTCAGACTATCAACCTAGTAAGAGAAAAGGTTTGCTTGGCCTCATAGTTTTGGAGGTTTAAGTACATTGTGGGTTGGTTTTATGGCTACTGTGTCTGTGAAGTAAGCAGGAACTGGAGCAACACTGGTTACTCATGGCAGCAAAAAAGAAAGAGGAAGACCAGAATCCCACAGGCCCTTCTCACATACTCCCAAAGACCTAAAAGCCTCCCACTATATCCTACCTTCCACTACCTGCCACCATCAGATAGCACCAAGATGAGGACCAATCCTTGAATATAGGGTCCCTGTGCAACACTTAGGAAAACTATAGGAGTTACTGTGGCAGTACTGGAATAAGACACATAAAAAACAATCTACTGACAAATGTTTTGGGGTTTAATTTTTAAAAAAATACAGATCCAACATTTATAATTTGTCATGATCCATGAAAAGTTAAGTTTTCAATTTTCTTTGCTTTTCTGTAATTTCAGTTTCCTCCTATCAAAACTAAATGAAATAAGGTCTGCAATCTGGCTAGCATATGACATGGGTGTGTTAAATACACTTTCATTCCTCTGCCCTAACACTCACCAATGGGCATTATAACTCTCAGTGAGTTCTCAAACTCTAAAAGCCCAGTAAGAGATGCAGGTTACTAATTTTACATGAGGTTATGATTTGTTCTATAAGTAATACTACCAAGTATTATTGGTGCATACATCAACTCACATACAATCTTTGCTGAAAGCAAGGTCACATTACACATAACGCCAGCTCCACAGAGAGGTCTTACTACTGCAATTTTAAACTTAGTCCTTAGATGTGCAAGAATCATCAGGCCCTGAAATATCAAGGATAGAGAGCATTAGGATTTAGCCAGCAGTCTTCATAAGATCAGGAGAGTTGACCTGCCAGAGGCAGTACTCTAGAGAGCCAGACTCCATCACAACTACCCCATTGAGACATTGAAGGAAACAACAGGACCTGTGCTAATACTTTAATTTTATGGAAAATTACAGCCTATAAACATGTTATTCCAGAGACAATAGGAACAAAACAAGAGATAGATTTCAATTTACAATACCTGGTTACTAAAAGGTGACTAGGAAAACATATTTGGTGAAATAAACTACAGCTATCTCTGAAAGGAGGGTTATAATCAAGGATTCCTTGAACCCATGCCCATCCTCTCCACTGGGAAGTTATAAGGCACCTCAAGATAGATACTAGGAAATAAAGCATGTGTTGGACGGAAACTGCCCTGTGTTGAAATTCCTATTCTTCCACTTAATGGGAATATGAACCTGGCAAACAGTATTTGAGTCTCAACTTCCTTTTGTAATAAACACATAATAATGTCTACCATATCGGGTTACAGGAAGAATTAAAGCATATTTGTGTCAAGTATCTGACACATTGAGCAGCACACAGCAGACAGTAACATCACCATATATTAACCAATTCAGCCAGGCGTGGTAGTGCATGCTTGTAATCGCAGGATCCGTTTTGAGGAAGGCCTCAGCAACTTAACAAGAATCTCAACAACTTAGTGAGACCCTTTTTCAAAATAAAAAATTAAAGCTGGGGATATAGCTTGGAGGTAGGATGATCCTGGGTTCTATCCCCAATATCACAAAAAAATGATAATCAACTCAGAGATAAACTAATACAGATATTAACTATAGTTGGTAAGTATTCATTTATTCCTTAAATTACTAAAATATCCCAAGCAACAACTATACAAAAACTCAGAAAACAAGCTCCTGTCATCCACGTCCTTTATGGAGAAGTAAACACTCAACTTACTACATGGAAAACTACTAGTTAGTAAACTGATGTCATAGCGTACATGAATGTGCACACATACACACCAGAAAATACTTCTACAGATTAGGATTTCTGAAACTGATGCGGAAGTATGTACTTGATTTGGAGTAATGATAGGGGTAGAAGGATGGATCAATTGAAAATTCCATGTTAAGTCATGATTTGCAAAAATATGGTCTTTGGATTTTTATTTCTTATGCCTTACCTACTTTAGCTACAATTTATTAATAAGTTAGTTTAAAAAGATAGGAAGAGGACTTGGCAAAGACTGATCCCTTTAATCTTAATTACTTTCTTATAAAAGCCACATATAAAGCCATAGTAATAAAAAAAATCATGGTTTTGGAACAAAAGCAGACACATTGACCAATGGAGCAGAATAAAAGACTCAGAAACAAATCTATGCACTTACAGTCAATTGACTCTTGACAAAGGGTCCAAAAATATGCACTGGAAAATATATCCTCTTCAACAAATTGTGTTAGAAAAACTGGTTATCCATATGCAGAAAAATAAAAGTAAACCTCATTTCCTCACCCTGCACAAGAGTCAATTCAAGATGGATAAAATATCTGAAAATTATACCAGAGACTTTGCAAATACATGAAGAGGATAAAGGACCAACACTCCAACATATAGGCATGGGTAAAAACTTACTCAACAAGAGCCAAAAGGCACACAAAATTAAAATGAGGATTAATACTTGAAATTGTATTAAACTGAAGAGCTTCTGTCCAGCAAAGAAAAATATTAAGAACCTTAAGAGAGAGCCAACAGAATGGGAAAATTCTTGCCAGCCACTCCTCTGAGACAACTCAATAAACTCACCACCAATAAAACAAATAATCCAATCAAAAATGGACATATGAACTAAATAGACATTTCACAAAAAGATTGGAGGAGGGAGAGGGAAACATCTCAATGGACATGACATAACTTATCAAATTTTATCACTGTAGTGAGCAGGAAAATGAAAGGAGGGAATAGGGTGGGAACTTGTGGAGGGCATAATCTGTGATGTGTACATGTATGCCTCTATCACCCTGAACTTCATCAATATTATTACAAGACACCAAGAAAAATGGCACATAAAATTGTTTATTTAATCCAACTCCTAAGAAAGGGGGGGAAGAATGCAAAATATAACTGAAATATATAAAATGATGTCTCTGCCCTTAATAAAAAAATTATACTTCATCACAAGTAAGATAACTTCCACAAACATAATAATATTATATATTCTAAATAAGTGTATCCCAGTTTATCCATGTCTACGGCAGCCAAAAGAGTTCATATTAACAAGCATCTAATGCATATTATTCTGAGACAAAACTTACACATGACAATACCAGAAATAGAAAAAACTCTCTTCAAAGTGGTCTTGGGAAAGCATAAAACAAATAAAACCTTTGTTTTGAATATCACACTAGCAGTCCAATAATATACTATGCTCACCTTACAATTAAAAATAAAAAATGATATGGCTTTGTATCTCTTATTCACTCATTTAACCCAAAGGAGTACTCTACAACTTTTCTAAAACGTTTTCTGCCAGTGGTCTTGGGGCATGACAATAGATGTGTCCTCCAGCTTTGACCAGTTTTTTGAAATAACAAGTATGTGACATTTTCACATCCAAAGTTCTGAGGATATATAATACAACAAATAAAAACATCAGAACTGAATACCTGTTACCAAGAAATGAACATTCTGAAAAGAACTGCAGGACTAGGTATAGTACTTGGATAATTTTCTCTAGCACTTGGGTAATTGGTTGCTCCTTTCTTCCAAAGATGGAAAATACAAAAGACCAACAGAAACTTGCAGAACAACTGAACCACAATGAAGGATGAGCCTTCAACCTGGAGACCTACTAGGAAGGAGTTGTTATTTAAAATATCTGTTGGGAGCTTGTTCTCTTTCTTTTAACTTTCTTATAATAAACAAGCAATATCTTTATTATCTGGAGTAAAAGACTTTGGCCTAAAACATATGTTTTGAATTGATACAAATAATTCTCACCTAAATTCCTCAATTGAGTTAATTGAATCATTAAACTACTACAAATTTACAGGGTAAAGAAGAAAATCCCACCTTCTGAAGACACTGCCACCAACCCTGATGGTTCAATGACCCAGCTTCTCCATGTCCTCCTATCTGAGAAATCCCAGCAGTGAACTATAGAAGTAAATACTGAGAATCACCTTCATGAATCGCAAAATGTCTGACACTGTTCATTTTCTATCTTTTCTTTTTTTTGTGTGTGGTGGTACTGGGGTTCCTGGAAGCCCTTCTACCTTTGGGCTACCCTCCCAGACCTATTTTATTTTTGGAAACAGGGTCTCTTAAGACAGCACGGCTGGCTTTTGAACCTGCGTGATCCTCCTGTCTCCAGCTCCCAAGCACGGGGATTACAAGTGTGCACCACCACACCCGGCGACACTGTTCATTTTCAATACTCATTCCAAAACTGTAATCACTCCATGAGCTTGTATCTAGGGCCATCTTTTAGGGAAGAGAGTTATTTGTAGCTACAATCCTCTTATCTCTAGCCCTATTCCAATAATTCTCTTTCTGAAGCCTCAATTCAAATACCAAAGACACTTTTATTTTCTTCTGTATACACAGATTCTCACTATTGCAGCCCCGTCCAATTGGGATTTCAGCATGATCATTTCTAGTAAACTTTCCTAACCTAGGACCTCTGAAATATATGTACTAAGTTATTTAGCTGATTTAGACAAGTAATATTTAAAAAATATTTTATTCCCATAGGTTTTTATTTTATTAGGAAGAGGCAGCACAATAATTTTACCAAAATTATATACACCTAAATGGTGAATTGACCAAAAATATTTATAAGCTCATTTGAAGTTTGTGAGTTTTTATTATTTTTTGTTATTTCATTTTTGCATCTAGAATATCTTCAAAATTCAAATTATACATAATGTTGCCCCCCTGTGCTAGGTGATAAGCAGACATGGTAAAGCAGAAAACTGCTTCTGCACTCAGGAGATGACAATCAACAATGAGAGAAAAGAACTAAGATATGGTCTCATTGGTGCAGTAACAGAAATAGTTTCAAGGTGTAGAGATAGAGGACTCAACAATAAATTAGTCTATAGGGCTAGGAAGAGTCATGACTCTGTGGAAGGTGGTACATAGAAACTCTTCTGTTAAACAAAAGATATGAAAAGGGAATGGAGCTGTGGGTCAGTTGCTATGCTTGAATAATGTTGGCTTTTCAGAGGGTAAGTGAGCATCATTCTTGGTAATAGACTCAGAAACTCTAAAGGTCCCGAAACTACCAACTCTTGTCTACTTTAACTTGTGTGTAAGAGTTCTATCATTTTCCCATAGAATGGATAGTGGAAAGTTTTCTGAAATATGCTCAAGGGACAAAAAGAGTTGGGGACCCATCAAGCTGTTCAACCTTGAGTATCAGTTCTCAACTCTATAAATTTTAGAGATTTTGAGTGAGCAAATATCAAGAGATTAAGTGTAGAATTTCAAAAATCATTTCAATTTTAAGTCAATGTTTAATCTACTACATAAAAGATACTATATTCTGTTTTAGGGTATCAAAGATAAGACATTTTGCTCACTTTACAATAGAGAAAAGCTTACAAAAGAGAAAAAAATAATCCTAAAATATAGCACACGGCAGGAGAAAGAGAAAATTTCACACATAACACATGGAGGAGATAAACATACAAAGAGAATCCCAGACTTAAGATGATTAGACAAATTTATTTATCTACATTACAATAGTGTGAAAATAATATATGTTTAGCAAAAACTGCCACTTTGAATATTGATCTTTCCTGTGCTAGTGATATTCACTAGTATTCTTTTTTATATACTTCTTGGTGTGTTGTAAGTACAAATGAGAGTGGTTCAACATCATTCAAATCTGCACACAGGTCTTGGTGTGTTTCCCTTCAGGTCCTAAACACCTACCCACTACTCACCATACATTACTGTGAGATTGGCAGCGATGACTTCATAGATTGGCATAGCATAATATGAACTGTTTCTTCCTTTTCCCCTCTCCACCTCCCTCCTGTATCCCTTTCCACTATTCTACTGGTCACACTATTCTCAAATATCTGAAGTGTTCCTTTTGTTTCCTCTCTAGCTTCCACATATGGAAGAAAATATTTAACTCTTTACTTTCTGAGAGTGGCTGATCTCACTTAACTTAATGTCCTCTAATTCCGTCCTGCAAACAACATAATTTTGTTCTTTATGGTTGAGTAAAATTCTGTTGTGTATATATACCACATTTATTATCCATTCACTCATTGGCAGACATAATTGTGCTACTATAAACATGGATATGCATATATCAGCACAGTATTATGACTTTAATTCTTTTGGAAAGATAGTGAGAAGCAAGTGTAGAAGAATGTAATTAGACCTTTAGGTCACTGGGGAGTGTCCTCATAGGGACTGCAGGAACCTGGCCAATTCTTTATCTTTGCTCCCATGCTTGTAGGATGAGTGGTTTTGTTCTGCCGCACACTGCTGCCATGAGGCACTGCCTCACTACAGGCCAAATATAAAGGCTCAACCAGTTTTGCCCCAGAATTTCCAAAACTGAACCAGAATAAGTTTCTTGGGTAATGACTACACAAATGTCATTGACAGGAGTCAAAAACTATGTTATAATCACACAGCCAAATACTGTTCTTCAGGAAAGTGAATCAGCTAGAGTATACATACAACTGAAAGACATAAGAAACTAAACACTGACATGTAATTTTGATTATAGTACTGGAAATCTCACAAATAGCCCTGAGAACAATTATATAAGGATAAGAAAATAAGTAATCCCTACTTGTGGACTCTACGATCTTCTCCAGAAGAGAAGATCGTACTTCTCTTCTTGTTTGGTTGTTTGGTTGTTTTGTACTAGGGATTGAACCCAGGGGTGTTCTATCACTAAGCTACACCTGCATCTCTCTTCTTTAAGGTTTTGAAACTGTGTCTCTCTAAGTTACTATCTGCTAGCCTCAAAGCTGAGATTCTCATTTCAGCCTCCCAAGTACTAGGATTACAGGTATGAGCCACGGCACCTCATTCTAAATCTATGTTAAGTCCCCCCCTTGTTATATAATCAATCTCTCTCAGAATCTCTTCCCTCTATTAATGTCTCAGTTCTTATAAATCTAGGCCCCCACTGATGCTCACATTCATTCTCACCTATCCAAATCATCTGGGACCCAGCATTGAAGGACAAAACCAAAATGAGGGCAAAAAATGAATGGTGAACAGACACCTCTACCTGCCTAGCTCTGCTGCAATGATAACTGCCAGATACTCTATCTCAAAAAAATGTTTCTACATTTACACACACAAGGTGCTATGTTTATACATACTAAATCAGTGGCTCTCTAACTTATATTCCCAAACTCAGAATCATCTGAGAAATATGCATATATTATGTGTGTGTGAGAGTATGGACATGTGTGTATAAATATAGTTTATTTTTTTACTCAGTACTCACCCCTGACTTAAATGCTGTGAGAAGCAGGCTGTTACATCAGCTGAGACCTTGAGAAATAAGCCATTTCTCTTTATAATTTAAAATACGTGTTTCCATAAGGATTATATTAAATATTTGAGATCTATCTTTCAACTTAGTATGTTTCAATAAAACTATTTAAATGTATTTTAAAATACTAAACACGTTTTAAATTTAAAGGGACAAAAGTGAATGTCCACCCGCATTCAAAGCACCTACACCTCTCATCTAACCCTTGGTGGCATTTTGATAGACATTTGCCTATCTTGGAAATTGAAAAAATGACCCAGCATTTGTCAATTTAAAATCTGACCACTATTTCCAGCAGCAAGATCCTTCAAAGAAGATTGCTAAAAATAGTCAAAACCTAAATATTTTGACATCTAGTCTTCAGGAACAATATGTCTAATATTTTTCATGCAAGGTGGCACCAACATGAATAATAATCACTCAGGAAAGAGACCATATTTATTAGGTCTAGCTCTGTTATCAGAATGCCTTTCTGCAAGGCACTGTGGCCAGAAATGCCAAAGACACTTTAAAAATAAAGGCAGTGAGGACTGCATGAAAAGTCACAACTAAAGCTTTTAAAGTATTCCCAGCCACTTTCTTTGCATGCAGATTTATGAGTTATGGAAGGTATTATTAACATGTCACCAACAACAACATCCAAGTTTTCTTCAAGGAAGCACAGGTAACATTGCACATCAAGTCTGTTCCACCTGGTGTCCTGTGAGTATCCAATCACATTGTCCACGTAATTAATACCACCTGCTCATCACAGGCTCTGCCAGCCATCCCTTTTCACTACATGTGAAAACCCATATTTATTTATTTACTTATTTATTTATTTCAGCTAAGTTCAGATAGTTCAGTACCTGGGAGGCTAAGACAGGAAGACCACAGATTAGAGGCCAGCCCCAGTAACACTGAAGGACCTTAAGTAATTTAACAAGACTTGTTTCAAACATTTTTAAGGGCTATGTTAAAAAAGAAAGTAGCTTGGATGTAGATCACCCCTGAATTCAATCCCCAGTACCAGAACAAAAAATACAGCAGCATTTTTATGTTTATGTTTATGGTACACTCCTGTAATCCCAATATCTAGGGGGAACAAGACAGGTTAATGGGTTCGGGCTACCCTCAGAAATTTATAGAGACTCTCAAAAATTTAGCAAGACCCTGTTTCAAAATAAGAGTCGAAATATAGTTCAGAGATAGAATAATACTGAGTTCAATCTCTAGTACCAAAAATAAAATTAAACAGGAAAAAGTTAGGAAGTATAAATAATTTATGTAATTTGAAAAAAATTAGTAAACACTGCTTTAAAATAATTTCCTTTAGTTAACAAATCAAGTTCATTTTTCTAACCCACAGCACTAATATCATAGTATTTGGAAAAATAAAGTATACGGTTTTCAATCAATAGATTTTTTATTTGGGGGGATATTTTTTGTTTTGTTTTTCGGTGGTACTGGGGTTCCTGGAAACCCTTCTACGTACAGGCTACACTCCCAGACCTACTTTATATTTTTTATTTGGAAACAGGGTCTCTTAAGCCAGCAAAGCTGGCTTTGAACCAGCACGATCCTCCTGTCTCTGCCTCCCAAGCTCGGGGATTACAAGCGCACACCGCCACACCCGGCATCAATAGAGTTTTAAAACAATTATATTTTAAAATAAGTATATGTGGACTAATACCTAAAAATGGTCAAGGATGAAAAGTTAACTAATTGAACAAAATCTTACAACTTGCTCTAAATTTTATCCAAATACAAAATCTATAATGCAAAATTCTCTTATAATATTGATTAGCTCCACTGCACTGAACTAACTTGAGTCCCTCAAATCAGGGTCCTAGCACTATGATTTACAACAGATCTAAGAAAGAAAAAATATGTTTCAAAGTTCTAGAAAAACATTTTAAATAAAAGAAAGATATCCTGTAACAGAAGAGTAAAATGATCAATAGTCTTTAGTCTTTTGGAATAATTCTTTTAGATTCTTTTATGGCTTTGTTGATTGCTCTTGTTATAATAAGTCTTAAAATGAAAGGAGGAAAGGATATTGAGAACAAAGGTCTGGCTTTATAGGCAGGTGCTAAAGTGACCCCTGAAAGCCAGGCAAGCTTCTGCCTTTTTCTCCACGTTTTTGTTCGGGAACCTTTTTGAAAATTTTAAGGTTTTTCTTTGCAAATGACACAGAGTAATACACAAAAACCTCAGAACATAAATCAGTGCCCAAAATCCTAGTACTTGAGAGCCTGAAACAGGAGGCTCACAGGTTCAAGGGCAGCCTCAGCAACTTAGAGAAACTCTGTTCAAAATAAAATAAAGCTGGGGTATAGTTCAAAAGGTAAAATATCCTTGCTCAACCCTCATTCCTGACCCCTCAAAGTCACTTCAGAGAATGGGATGTTCCATCACAAACACTAAAGAAAAAAACTTTAATGTTTTTAATCATCTTTTATTAGACAATGGTATTCAAAAATCTATAAAAATGATACATATCTATATCACAAGAAAAGTATTGACAACAAGGACCAACAACCTCCTTGTCCTTCTAGTCTCTTCACCAAGATCACTTATCTGAGATGAGCTGGCAAGCTAAGGGCTATATATGCTGAGTTATACTCCAGTCAAGGTGTTTATTCAATGACTTTGAGAAGACTTCAAATTCAAAAGTTATGTAAATTCATATATTTGGTTTCTTCTTAAAAAAGTCAGCCTAGCAGGAGTCAGCCCACATAGCATAGAGCAGTGAGGATATCTAGTGGAAGGACCATGACTCCCTAGGCCCCCATGGACTGCATCTGCTGTTAGAATTGCACTTACAGGTTGAGGGCCCATTATCCAGAATACTTGGGCCCAGAAGACCTTCATATTTCAGATTTTTGTTTTGTTTTTTAAGACGTTTGTAAAGATTTTACTGATTGAGCATCCCTCCTAACACAAAATCCAAAGTTTCAGATTTGGGACAATTTCTGATTCTCAGATTAGAGATGTTCAGCTCGAATCCATATTTGCATACAACCACTCATTTAACAGAAATCAAAACATAAAATTAGTTTGTTTTATCACTGGTACATTCCCAAAAATGGTTAAGCCAAGGGTTAGCAGCAGCATTCCTGAAGCCCTATCAACTTGTCCTGCACGTTTAACTTTTTTTTTTTTTTTTTTTTTTGGTGGTACTAGAAACCCTTCTACCTCCGGGCTACACTCCCAGACTTATTTTATACTTTTTATTTTTGGAAACAGGGTCTCTTAAGCCAGCACGGCTGGCTTTTAACCTGCTCAATCCTCCTGTCTTTGCCTCCTAAGTGCAGGGATTATAAGCATGCAGCACCAGGCCGGACTGCAAGTTTAACTGCTAAAGTATTATTGTTTCACTGAAAGATGTGATAGGTATTCATGATGCATAGGGATGTATCCTGAAATGATCAAAATGTCACAAATATACATTATTGGAAACAAGTGTAGCATCATAGAAAGCTAAAGCAGAAAAAAACTTAAGATAACTGAATTACTTCTTTCCATTTTATGAGTACAAACAACCAGAGGAAAGAGTGATATATTGGGGTACAGTTTGACCTTTACAGCTTAACACTTCATTTAAATGGTAAGGCAATTTTGATTTAATAGGAAGGGGAAAAAAGCAAGAAAAAAAATAAGGGTTGGATAGATGGAAAATGCCAGGGAAGAGAAACAGGAGCACCAGAATGAAGATACTGACTTTCGAAGCCAAAAATTTTGACTGCATGTCAAGCTTAAGTGTCATTAATGCCATTTAAATGAATGGCAAAGAACTTTAATAAGTTATATTTACTGATATATGACAGTTTACTGATTTATAATACACAGAGATATCCAAGCATTACAATACTCATCAGCTTGACAATTATTCATAATTGGCTCTACAACTGTCTTTTGTACCACAGCATGCAGTATGGTAGAGATGTCTTTTCACATAGATAACTGAGGCTGACATGCATCTCAAGATAGCCATTAAACTTCAGAAAACATAAGATGGATTTTTTTGCCTAAAGGTGTAAAAATACTTAATGACAAATCTTTCCATCAACATAATTTCTTTAAAGCAAACTCAAAAATGCTTAAATCCCACCCACACACCTTACACTGTGAGCCTCCTGATTGCTATTTTTAAAGGGAAATAATGTTGAAATGTCCTAATGTACTGCCAACAAAGTCTTGTCCTAAGACCCAGGGAAATGCAAGACATTTCAGATGAAAGAAAGATATTTTAGACAGCACCTTTCAAAAGACTTAGAAGTATTTATTTGGCAAAGAATTTTATTTGGGGGTATATATTTTCTCTATCTCTTTTAAAATTAAGCTAGATAATTATTAAAGACATATTGATGAAAATTGTTAATGGTAGTGCAATTATACTGTGAGTCGAAGCTGGTTTCAAACATGTTAGAGGACTTTGTTCTCCTTATACATCCAAACACAGAAAGAAAAAGAGCACACACATTCAGAATTAATAACAGAACAAGGTATTTAGAAAGCTATGTAAATTAAGGAGCTGGAATTATATTTCTATGAATTTTGGTGTCTAATGGCATTAAAAAATAAAGCTTCAGGACAACTTATTCATGCTTTTACTTTAAAGAACTGCTTTATCTTTTTTTTATTTTTCCAGACACATGAACAGAGGTTTATTTGGGGAAAATAAAATACACATTCAAGAGAAAATGTGGGCCAACTCAAGATAGGGAAGGCATTTTGGGGAAGTGCAGGGCTCTTTTCTTATAGGGGACATTGGTGAGTGGTGGGCTAGAGGAGGTATGTGAGGATGACCTTAGTCTGGTAGTCCTGAAGATATTTCTGTTTTTTTAAGAAAATACTTTTGCTAAGCAAGTTTCTCAAAGTATTTCAATATCATATTCTATATTACAATGTACCACTTTTAACATATTTATAATTTTACATTCCTCTAGACACTCATGACACATTTCCTGTTGTTCCAGTTTTTCTTATTTCTGTTTAAAACCATGACCATATAGACCAAAAAGGCAAAGTGGACATTTGAATAAACACTTAACCATTTCTCCTTCTTTCTCATGTATTCAAAGCACTACCAACTGTAAGATGAGTAGAGGTGCTGAATCATCCAACTGTACTTTACTTAGAAATAAAATAGAATTAGAGGACAATGAGACTGAGAAGACCCTGAAGCCAGCTGAAGACTTGGCTTCTAGTAATTGTTTAATGCTACCTGTCTGGCTTTTTTTTGAAAACTCTCTATACCTTAATTTTGTCATCTGTTTGATTAGTAGGATAAATGTAAAGATACAAAATGTGAAAGGCATGGTAGTGCACACGTGTAATCCAGATGATGAGACAGGAGGATTGTAGGCTCAAAGTCAACCTCAGCAATTTAGCAAGACCATAGCAACTTAGTGAGATCCTATTTCTAAATAAAAATTTAAAAATGCTGGGGTGTAGCTTGAGGTAGGATACCCTTGGGTTAAATCTTAAGTACAAGAAAAAGAAAAACATATAAAGTGATTACAACTGAAAGTACCTTAAAAACAGGCAGCAAAACACAACTGGATAAAAGGACTAAGCTCTAATGATCCACAACACAGTATGGTTGACCATAGTTCACAATAACCTATTATATACTTGATACAACAATGATCTGGAAGGTTCCAATGAAAAGAAATAAGAAGATGGAAACACTAATAACCCTGATTTTATCAGAACACATTTCATGCCCCATAAATCCATTCAAGCAGTACATATTATTTTTAGTTTCAAATTTTATATAAATGAATTATTGTTCAAAACAGTTACTCATGATAGTGTCACATCTTATACATATCATTTTTTGAATAATCTATCTAGTAATGTAGGATTTACAATCTGTTGAGGAAAAGGAAATGATCAAACCTTCTCACAATTATTTCATTCTTACCCTAGCAACTAAATTTTCCAGACAGTTTTATCACACCATTGAACAGATTTTGAAAAATTTTACCTAAATATTATTTATACCCTAAAACAATAAAGTTAAGGAAACAAATATTGTTTGGCATGTGCTACTAGACATGCCTTGCCACGTAATAGGAAGGTTCCATGAATAAGATCATCCTATAACAAAGGCAGATGTACTCTACAGGAACTCCACTGTATGTTGTGAATACAGCAATCCTACTATTTGGTGAACATCAATACCCTATATGGACATGACCCTTTTTTAACTCTTTGTTTTACTTTTGTATTTAATTATAGCCTCATTCCATTTATCCTGATTTCTAGATCATTCTGAAGTATAGCTCCAATCAAAAGAATATAAATTGAAGGAGTACTGAAGCAGGCTAGAAATATCTAACACAAAACTGACATGGGGAAAACTGTTCAAAATCAGGGAAATTCAATTTTCTATTTATTGCAAGCAATTAAGGAGGTAAAGATGCAAGACCCTGTTATTTCAAAATAAAATTTGAAACCTAGATGCCTAGGGAAAGTCTATTAATTTTAGAAGCAGCTGTATATTTTTAGTGAAAACTGATGTTTGTGTTTTACCTATTCTTCTGCTGGTATTTTTTTTCCAATAATAGGGATAGAACCAAGTGACATTCTACCTCCAAGCTACACACCCAACCCTATTTTTTTTTTATTCTTTATTCTGAAATAGAGTCTCACTGAGTTGCAAAGGGCCTCACTAAGTAACTGAGGCTGTGAGCAATCTTTGATCCTCCTGTCTAAGTCCTCCAAATGCTGGGATTACAAACATGAGACACCACACCAGGCTCTACTAGTATGTTTTAAATAGTCAATCACACAAGTCCCTCTTGTATCCCTAATACTCCTTAGCTTGAGCATATTAGAGAAAACATATGTCCCTTCACTTTCAGTATTTGGCTAATCTCACTTAACATAATGTTCTCCAAGTCTTTTCATCTTCTTTCGAATAACATGATTTTGTTCTTCTTTATTGCTGAGTAAAATTTCATTGTGTGTATTTCCCATAATTTTGACATCCATTCATCTGTTTATAGAGACCTAGGCTGTTTCCATATATTGGCTATAGTGAATTGTGCTACTATGAATATGGGTGTGGAAACATCAGAAAAGTCAGAAAGGAAGGGTAGGGTAGAAAGAAGGCTGAGGTAAATTAATGGAAGAGCTACATTAAAATATGTGTATACATGTGAATATAACATTCTTAACCTGGACACTCGGTATTAGGAGGGAGGAAAAAAGGGAGGGAGGGCACCAAGTACTGTGTGAATATATGCCATTGTCAACATGATCCACATTATGATGTGAGACTATAGTGCACCATTAAAAATATTAAAAAATTGAAACTTCTTGGAACATTTAACAGAATAAATAAATACTTATGTATATAAAAAACACAAAAAGTAAATAGTCACACTGATATCTTCTCAAATTGCAAATGAGAAACAATATGGAAAATCAAATGGAATCATCATGGGTGGCCATGGATGGTGTCAGGGAAAGCCTTTTGTATAGGGAAAACCTTTTGTATAGGGAAAACCATTTGTATAGCTTTCATAATCTGAAACCATTTTGTTTTCCCTCCTCTCATAGTAAGTTTATTAAGTTAAATTCAAATAAAAATAACTACTGAAGCCAGATATGGTGGCACACCCTTGTGAACTCAGTACTTGGGAGGCTGAGACAGGAGGATCACAGGCTCGGGGTCAGCCTCAGATACTTAGTGAGGATGTCTGCAACTTAGGGAGACCCTGTTTCAAAATAAAGAATAAAATAGGGCTGGGGGTGTAGCTTGAAAGTAAAATGCCTCTGGGCTCAATCCCCAGTACCTAGTACCACACACAAACACACACACACACAAAAAAATAACCACTGAAGAAGTACTGCATTTTGCTAGCAGTAGGTACCCAAGACTTTCAGGCAACTACAAACAATATAAATTTAGAGAAAAATATTATCCATTATTTAGTAAATAAATTTTCTTTTCAGAACCCATGAAATCATATTACAAAAAGCATAGTTATCCCACTGTTGGTTGGGTCCTTGAATTACTCCAAATGATTTCTTCACTGAGGCCTCTTAGATCACTTTCTTCCCATGTTTGCCTGCCAGTTATCTTATAGAATGTTCTCTGTGGACATTATTTTCTTTCTGACTT
The DNA here is from genome assembly GCF_963383645.1 of Muscardinus avellanarius. Lineage (NCBI taxonomy): Eukaryota > Metazoa > Chordata > Mammalia > Rodentia > Gliridae > Muscardinus > Muscardinus avellanarius. Next base: position 53,427,365 of record NC_137800.1, on the reverse strand, counting down.
CAATTAGAATATTATAATACTTAATCAATCTAAGCAACCAGGAAGCACCTGTGAATTCCTTCCTTATTCAAATTCCATACTGCTGTCATGATGTTTCTTTTCCTGGCTTCCACTATCCTCACAATGCAGAGGTAAGTCAGTAGGATAAACACACCAGCAAACCTCTGGGGATGAAAATATTTTTGTACTTTATACACAAGATATCTGGTGACAAAGTCCATATAATTGGTCCTTCATATTTGTGATTTCTCCAACAGCAGACTCAAAAAATTACAGATCAAAAGTAGAAAAAATAAATTATTCTTTCAATGAATGTATACATACCTTTTATCATTATCCCATAAACAATTACATATAACAACTCTCTTCAGATCATTTACACTACATTAGGTATTTTTTGTTTGTTTGTTTGGTGGTACTGGGGTTCCTGGAAGCCTTCTACCTCCGGGCTACACTCCTAGACCTATTTTATAATTTTTTTGGTATTTTTTGGAAACAGGGTCTCTTAAACCAACATGGCTGGCTTCGAACCTGCGCGATCCTCCTGTCTTCGCCTCCCAAGTGTGAGATTTATAAGCGTGTACCACCATGCCTGGCCTCATATATTAGGTATTAAAGTACCTGAAAATAACTTAAAAGTGTATGTGAGGATGTGTGTAAATTATATGCAAATGCTATAGTATGTTATATGAGCATCTTAGGGATCCAGATACCAAGGGGCCACTGAATTTGCACTAAATAAAGCCACTGTTAGCTTTGCTTAAAAGACAGCTTTTGGCTTTTCAGTGTGCTTATTTGTAAAACTCACAAGAGGCTAGTCATGTAAAAATAGAGGTTTCATTCTATCCTTGTCCTTTTAGAGATATTGGGAAATATTTCACATCTTATAATGGCTTGATGTAATCTGAGAAACATAGTACAGGTTGAGCATCCCTCAATGAAAATCCAAATGGCTCCAACATCTGGAATTTTGAGCATTGAAAAGATACTGCAAATGGAAAATTCCATACCTGACCTCTTGTGATAGGTCAAAACTTAGGTACACAAATATTACTGTCTAAATTTACTTGCACATTATGTGTAGAGGCTATGTGTGAAATATATATTTTGCATTCAGACTAAGATATTTCATTTAAATATATCTAATTCCAGAGACCAAGGCATGGTGGTTCCTGCATGTAATCCCAGTACTTGGGAGGCTGAGACACGAGTATCACAGATTCAAGGATAGCCTCAACAAGTAGTAAGACTCTCATCAACCTAGCAAACCCTGTTTCAAAATAAAAATAAAATAGGGCTGGGGGTGTAACTCAGAATGTTTCTGGGTTCAATCCCCAGTACCACACAATTGTATAAATAAATATATAATTTAACTAATTAAATACATACATATATACATAAATAAGTAAATAAATCTAATTCCAAAATTAAAAGAAAAGCCAAATCCAAACACTTCTAGTACCAAATATTTTGGATAAAACGTCCTCATCCTGTACTTACCTATTTTTTCCCACTTTAGCCCCATCAATACAATACAAACATTGCACTTGCTGAATTCTAGTTCAGTGAAGTGGGGGAAAGGCAGATAGTAGCAGCAGACTGAGCAAAAAAAGACTTGGTACACATCACACTGCAAACATGCCGACTTCCAAAAGCAAACTGCAAAAGCTCAAAGTTAGCAGTGGATTTCAGATATCACTGTCCAAACTGAAGACATGAATATCTGCCCAATTCTGAAAATTCTCTACCATTCTCTACACACAGCATGTGTATGCACACACTAAGGCAACATGATGCAATGTGGCACAAACAATTAAAAGTTCTTTTCAAAGTGGAAATGCAAAATAAAATGAATATCTATTTTCTATAAATGCATCTAGCCATCTGCCTCACAAAAGCAGCAGGAGGAGGACCCAAAACAGCAGAAACAGCAGCCTCTGGTGTTAACAATCTATTCTCAAATCTCTTGCTCCACATTTCTCTAGCAAACAAGGCTAAAAATATAAGATGTGCAACAAATAGTCTCTTGGGACCTGTCATTTTGTGGATGGTATATTCAATCAGAGTAATATTCCACATTGAAATTCAAAACTGAGAAAAAGCAAGCTATCATATTAGAAACTGGTACTCAGTGTTTTAAGTGTAAATCCAATAACAAAGTACACTAAGCTGAATGGTTAAAGGGTGGTTGCTTTCATATAACATAAATCTCTTAGATTTACCTGAATCTATTTACAGATGTACGTAAGATGCTCCAAATTCCTCTAGAAATTCCTCAGAAGGATGCCATTCTAATACTTCTGTCACAAATATAAAAGGGTCCACTTATTTTCAGCAGAGTTTAGAAAACTACTGTACATTCTAGAATTAAACTGATTAGGTTCAAGGCCAAGCTCAAGCATATACCAACTCAGTAGCTTGGGCAAGTATTCAACCTCCCAGTTCAACCCCTCTTTCAATCTCACAAATGAGAAAAAAATGTTAATACTTGTCAAATTTTTATGGGTTGAGTGAATTCATGTGGATAACACATTTAAAATAAACACACACTAAATACAGCAGTCACATTTTATGTTCAAGGACACATGCCTTCTTTAAGGGTCAGGCACGCAGAGCAGGACTATACAGTGCAGCAGGCAATCCAACAGGGCTTTTTAGAAAACCAAGGTAAGCAAGTGTCTGTACCTACAACATGTGGCTTAGAACGACCCAAGGAAAGTTTCCATATGTTGTTCTGTTTGCTATTAGTTCATGAAAGCATCAGAAGGGAAAAAAAATATGATATTGCTGGTCAAGTGGTACCACCTGGAGTAAGGGGTAATCAGTATTAATAGCAAAGGTAGAATCAAGAGGTAATGAAAAAAGGGGGACACACCTAGGCTCTCTGAGAACACCCCAGATCACCACCACTTCCTTAATGAGTGCAGAGGAATGACTATTTGTATATTTGTTTTTGAATTCAATTTTAAAACATGTGGCCTAAGGCTCTAGCCTAACATAAAATAATAAAGCCCAAAGGAAGGATATCTGAAAATAATAAAGCACAAAGGAAAGATGTCTATCATGAGGAACATTGGGGCACACCTGTGACCCCAGCTTCTCAGGGGGTTAAGGTAGGAGGATCGAAATTTGCAACCAGCCTGCCAATTTAATTAGCAAGACACAGTATCAAACTTTAAAAAAGGAGGTGGTGGGGCCTGGGGGTATCATGCATTAGTAGATAGCCCCTGGCTCCAATTCCCAGTACCAGCAGAAAAAAAAAAGATTAAGAAATAGTGACTCTCTCTCAAGAAACTAATTGTAAAGTACTTAACAATGGCAGTGTCTTGGCTTGGATACTGTATTTGGTGGAAGGTGGAAAAAACCTCACAAATTTACAAATTTTCATCAGAACTCAGGGTGGACCCCAAGAATCAGTAAGAGACAAGTCAAGCAATAAGCTGGGGAAAAATGCTCTTACAGTACTATGAAGAGATGACCTTCCCTTTTTTAGGGAAATGGAGAAAGAGGGCTTACTAATAACATTCTTCCAGGAGAAAATGTAGGAACTGGAGAGACAGACACAAGTATGTAAAAGTCATATGACCCTAAAATGCCTATAAAATGAATTTACTTCTTACTAAGAGTGTATTACTCTAGTAAGTATGACGATTTCAACATCCAAGAAATGCTTTAAAGTGAGGAACCCTGTTAATGCTCAGCATGTCTAAGAAATTCTCCCTGTCTTCAATGACTAAGATTTCTTTACATACAGTATCTAATGCAGGAGTCACAACCAGATCAGCAGCAGTCCTTCTTGATTTCCAAGAACAAAAACAAATCAGTATGACAACATGATGCAGATTTAATTAGCACTGTTCAGGTCATGAATAAATTTTAAGCAACCTTCTTTTTAAGTTAGGTGTTAAAACATGCAGTAATCATGATTCCACATTGCCTTCCTTACAATATTATAGGCAAGAATGGAACTCTGAAGAGCAAAACATTGCTCACAAAAACAGAAAACAGTTGTTACTTTTCTGGCCATTACTACTTTCTAACACCAAGCTTTGCCCCTGGTATCTTCCTCTGAGTATATTCAGTCAGTCACATGAAATGGTCCTCTTATATTCAGAGGTTCTTAAGAATAGAGGATTTTTGTGTGTGTGTGTGGTACAGGGATGGAACCCAGGGGCACTCTACCTCCCAGATTCACCCCCCAGCCCTATTTTTTATTTTTTTTATTGGGAAACAGGGTTTCACTGAGTTGCAAAGGGTCTCACTAAGTAGCTGAAGCTGTCCATAAACCTGGATCCTCCTGGAGGGAATTTTTTTTAAAAGCTGGTACAATCTTCTTTGAAACAGGTAAATGATAAATATTGTAAAGAAAACAATACTGAATTTTTAGATATTCTCATGCCAAACTAAATGGCATAATTCTGAATATTCTGTTGATTACTTGATCGTGGATCAAGTCACTAAGACAGTCTTTAGCACTTGCCTACCACGTACCCTGGATTGGATCCCAACACACATCATCGTGAACAAAATAACTATTTACTTGGATAAATAAAGATCACCTAGAGTTAACCCTACAGAGTATGGTGATATTGCTAAGCAAGGATGCACACATACTGGTTTTAATTTTTTAATGAATAACATATTCCCGGAATGGGAGAATTTCAGTGTCATTGAAATTCACCCTTTGTTCTTATAACTTCAACTGAGTCCCCCTTTGCAAAACCAGGTGCATGTAGTTTCCCAGGTTTGTAGCCTGAGTATTGCTAGATTCTTGAGGAATCCTGACAGCTAAAGGTAATGGGTTTCATGCCCCAGGAAGTAAAATATGACAAGGGAAATATAAATCAGATTTACTGCTCCGTTCCATGTGTCTTGAACATTACTCTGATCTGTGCATGACATGTTGTAAATAAGCCTGCAGAGTGTACAGTATGTTTTCCAAGAGACCTTTAAAGAACAGCTTGCAGACAAGAGGTGCTAGCCTTAGTTTCACAGCCAGCAAAACTCCATCCATGAGGCTTTTGGCATGTCCCCACCTCTTGTTTGGAGCTGGCTTTAAGAAAAGCCCACCAAGCAAATTTCAAGGATCTGTACCAGGAGTCTGTCATAATTAAGTATTCCTCACCAAAGAGTAAATGGAAACTCAGGCATTCAGAACATTAAGAAAAAGGCCACTTTTCCCTCCAACAATGTATTAAAAACCGCTCAGCTGACTTTGCAAAGAGGCATTCTCCCATCTCCGTAGTAAATTAAATGGCTGAAGCTTGTGCTTCTTCCAGCAAGAAATATGCTTCCCCACAAAGCAGTGTGTGAGAATCAGCGAGTCTCATTTTTTTAAGCCTTTTCTGTTTTGGGGGTGGGGGAGAGTCTACTCCATTTAAGAAAAAAAAAATCAGGAAATAAAATGCAAATAGGCACAGAACAGGATAACAGATGATCAAACTTAAGACTTCTATCCTTTATTTAAAAAAAAAAAAAAAAAAACGTTCCAGGCAGCAACATTGCTTTTAACATACTGTTAATTTTTATAAACTGGAGATGATAGTGGTTCTTTTGTGATCGTACTCAACCCTTCCGGAGGCCTCCTGCTATTGAAATATATTCAGGATACAGAGCAGAGCAGGTGAGGTGAAAAGCTCAGCCCCACCTTTTGCCAGATAAGCTCTAGGTAAATCCTTTAATGCAATTACAGATTCTAAGCCTAGTGGATGACACACATGGAAACAAGAAAGGTAAAGGAGAGAAAGAAGAAGCTTCCGGACGATTTCAAAGGTAAAGCCACAGTACCAGAGCTATGCCTGAAACTGCCTGTGATCGTTTTCAAAACAAGTCCATAGGGTTTAAGTTGATGCTTCCTTTCCTCAGTCAAGGTGGTGCTGAAACCAGTTTCAAAATTTCACTCCGCAGGAGTGCAGTGGATCCAGGGAATATGGGGTCTGCTCTTCTAAGTCGGACAGAAACATATTTCGCCATTGCTCTGTGGTGTCCAGGCTTCCTAGCTGGATTAGGCGCAGGGTGGGGAGAATAGGCGCCAGATGAGCAGCCTAGGGCCAGCCGCTAACCAGTGCTCCCAGCCCTCCTGAATTCCCGCTCAGATGCGACCTCAGGAAAGGGGACAGAGCTCAGCGCTTGCTGAGACCCAGGGCTCGGGTCGCCCACGGGGTACCAGGTTTGGCGCAGACCTGACTTCAGCTGACGTTCTCGGAAGGGAAATGACAACTGCAATGTTAGAAGCCACGCGTCAGCCCCTTTTCCTGAGAACTCTCGGACATCACCGTAGGCTTCCACCTGCAAACAATATCGTCTTGGAGGGAGTGAAAAGAATGAGGGAGCGTAGATGGAGAGAAGACCAGCTCCTCCACCCTGCAGCAATCGGGGAGGGCTCGGAACACAGAGCAGGCAATGAGAGCGAGGGATAGGTGCCCGGGTCACAGCAACCTGTAGGATTGCAGCAGATGCCAAACTTGGGTTGGAACACTAGTCCCCTCGGAGGTCCTCCCCACGCCTTCCACCCTGTCGGGCTCCGCGCTGACAGATAGGAGGCGCAACTTAGGAAATCAAAGCCTGTGGGTGCCTACCCCGCTCAGTCTTCGGACGCGCCCTCGTCCAGGCCACCCGCTCTGCCCAGCGCTTACCTCGGGCGGCCGCAGCTGCAGCCCCAGCCGCCCAGAAGCAGAGCACCAGCCAGGCGAGACACCGGCGCGCTCCGCCGCCTCCTGCGGACGCCGCTCTCCCCATGCTGCTTGCCGGCTCCCAAGCACCGCTCCTCCGCGCCCCGGGAGTGCTGGAGAGGCTCTAGGACGTCGCGGCGGAGGTGAGTGGGTCCCGAGGGCCCTTGGGGGTGACTCTGCTCCACTGACAGTCCCTACAGCGGCAGGGCACGGCGCTCGAGGCCGCCGCTGGATGGGCACCCGGAGGCGGCGCGGGTGCCCACAGCATCCCGCCACACGGCGGCCGCTCCCGAGTTCCCCGCAGTCTGCGACGCTCGCTCGCTGCTCGGCCACCCGGCCGGGACTACCCAGCGTCGGCCGCGGGTCCGCATCGCTAATGAGACCCCCGCAGCGCCTGCTCCCGCCCCTCCGGGCCGCATCCAATGAGCGAGCAGGGGCGGGACTGCGGGCGGGGCCGCGCGGGGTCGCAGGTGAGCCCGCCTCGCGTGCGGGAGGCGCTCACAGCGCCGCGGATTGCTCAGGCTCGGGCAGAAACCCGCCCGATGGAGCGCGGGAGAGCAGCGCTTGCCCACTCGGGATATGACGCGCAGCGCTCGGCTTTTTGGAGGCTAACGCGGCGCAGACAGACGTTTTCTTGACTGCCAACTCCAGCTACCTCCAGGAAACCTGGGTTTTCTTCATCTTTGTTCCCTTCTACTGATTAACCTCGGATCAGGCATCCCTCCTGAAAGAAACCAGAAAAGTTAAACTGTTTGGCAAGTGGGAGAAAATGGGGGAAAAGTAGCACTGGAAAAAATACATTATTGCAAATGTGTTAATTGTGCCTGCATACAATTAAGGAGGTGGTGAATTAATCATGAGTGCACTGAGGTGTATGCAAGCAGTTTTTCTTAATTTTTCTACCTAATTCTCTTTTCTGTTGTCCCAATTACTCCAGAATTCCTAAATTTCTCAGAAGCTCCACATTCCTGATGATTTATTTTAAAGTAAGCCCTGGGAAATGCCTTTCTGATAAGTATCAAGGAATGAAGATCCACACTGAGCCTTTGTAGAAAGGAAGGCTTTTTTTTTTTAATTTTTAGTTTCGAAGTGTGCTTTGTTTTAATAGATTATCAGGTCTTTAACAGCTTCTGAAAAATATCCCTCATGGTTGCTCCTTTTTCTTCCCTCTGTAGGTCATTCTGTTTTTCAGAGCAAAGAAAACCCCTAAGGACTTGGCTTCAAGTTCCAGGCTTTAGTCAGACTACCATATTACTTCTTGGAGGATGAAGCCCTCAAAATGACACCAGAACTCAGCTGGTCCAAATGTGTGGTTTCTTTTGTCTTGTTAGTACCAGTTTAAAAGGAAGGCTTGGGAGGCCAAGACAGGAGAATCACAGTTTGGAGACCAAACTCAGTCACTTAGATTCTCAGCAACTCTAGGTTCAGTCTCAAGAAAGGAGGGAAAAAGAAAACAACCTTCACAACAGTTCCTCTTCTCGTATGCCACACCACATCAATACAAGTGGTGTTTAGAAATCCACCTCTCTTGCCAAATTGCTACCTGCTCCCAAACACCTTTCTCTGGAGAATAAACAGTTTAAGGAAAAGTAATTGTTCTGGATGAGGTAATTGCACTAATGCGCTTACTTCTAAGGAAAAAGAGGATGATAGGCAGAAAGATTGATTCCCTGACAAGCACATAGGCCTTTCCTCTTCTCAGTGCCTTCTCTGAATGTCAGCAGATTGTTTCCCCAGGCTTCTTGCAGTTCAATAAATGGTTTGGGACCTGGTTAAGAAAACCATCTAGGGAAGAGATGCTTCAAAGCAAAGACATGTGGGGCTGATGAGGACTTATCTGGAAATCTCTTTAGAATCTTGGTAAATGAGGGTATTGTCCTTTTCCTCTGAGAAGGTGAATTGAGAATTAATCTACCAAATATGCTTTACTTGTCTTCTGGATAATAGCCATTCATTGTCTGACTTTCCTTATTCTTCAAGACTGTGTGGCAGTTCTATTACAAATGAGGATTTCTCTGAAAAAAAAAAAAAAGAAGAAAGGAATTACTATGTTTCTATGTTTTTAAGTTCAAGTTAAGTCTTACTACTGTTCTCACAGGAGAACAAAGGTAAAATCAGTTATTTTGAAAAGGGGTGTAAGAAGTAGATGAGCTAATTTTAGATTAATAGCTCAAGTAAATTGCAATAACAAATGAGAAAGAATGAGATAAATGTAAGCTCTGAGCAAATTTTATCTTTAGCAAATGAGCTATCCACACATTTTTTTTAAAGAAGAACCAAATCCTGAAAGTAGGTATGAATATTCCTTTCAACAAGCGAGGAGAGGGAGGTTGAGTTTAGAAGTGAAGTGCCCAAGGTCACATAAGTGAGTAGCCAAACATCTAGGGAAATAGGTTATGCATGGCTTGGTGGCACATGCCTGTCTTCCCAGTACTTGGGAGGCTGATATAAGAGGATCACAGGAGAGCCTTATCAATTGATTGATACCCTGTTGCAAAATACAAAATAAAATAAAGCTGGGGGTGCAACTCAGAGTTAGAATGTCCCTGGGACCAACCCCTGGTACTCCCCCTATATAAAAAAAAAGATAAGTTAAATTTGTGTAATTCTAAACCTGCTTTTCCAGAGAGAGATTTTCCACCTAATCCTCCTCTGAATTATTTACCTATTGGTTTGGAGGAAGTTGGAGCTTCAGTATTTCCCTATTATATACCTTCTTTTAATTATATACCATATATTATTTTCTATATTTTAATATGCTGTACATGAATCTAATTCTGGCTATTTTAAAATATGTATAGATTGTACCCTTTGGAGAAATATCTACATCTACTTTGAAATAAATAAAGTAGTTGCTACCAATAATTATTATCTCTGGCCAAGGGATAGCAGCATAGAGTGAAAGAATTGGCCTGAGAATCAGGACACCAGGGGGCTGGCCCTGACATTGCAGAACACTGGCTGTATGGCTGAGCAAATCAGGGTTTTCTCTTTTCTCTTCGCTAAAATGAGGGCATTTGACTAGTTGACATAAAAATCAATTCCACTTGAGAACTATCATTTTTAACTCTAGTATGTTATGATTTCAGTACTCAAATTACTCAACTAAACTGGAAATTTAGCCACCTCTTCTAGAAATAGAAAAATTATATGGCTCACACACTATTCTGGAGGGATTATTTTGAATTGTAGCTCAATTAGAGGTATTAGTTGTAAGTAGATATCTTCTTACCATCATGCTGCTATTGCAAAATGCCATATAACAAGCAGTGTACAACATAAATTTATTTCTTACAGTTCTGGAGACTGGAATATCCACACTCAAGGTACCACCTAATCAAGGTGATCAAGGTGGTATCTGCTGAGGGCCTGTTTCCTGATTCACAGATGGTGGCTTATTATTGTAAACCATGAGGAAAAGAGAAGGCAGCTCTCTGGGGCCTCTTTTATGAGGTCATTAATTCCACTCATGTGAACTCTGCCCTTATCATCTCCCAAATGTTCTAACCCCAATTCTATCATCACCTTGATGGTAAGGTTTCAACATATTAATTTTGGGGGACACAAAAATTCGAATTATAGCAACAGGTAATGTTCATTCAATGAATCAACTTGGTTGTGTTTCCCACCTCAATTTATTTTTGTTTTAATTGACAATGTTAATTTTATAATACTTCATTCATAAAGAAGGAGGCAAAATGTTTCTGCTACCATTGCCTTTTAATCCTCTCTAGACCAGCTTGTCTTGAAAAGTAGAAAGTGTTTGGGAAAGTCAAACTTGGAGGAGATGAGACAGAAATTAAAGATATATGCCTTTCCAAAAATGATTATTGCTTAAATGGAGTTGATTAGTAAATATTCTGTATTTATCTAGAAAAAAATATGTCATCATCTTACATGGAATAAGTAGTAAAACTCCAGAGAAAGTTAAAGAAGGTAGAAATATTATATAGAGTTCTTGGAGATCCATGCCTACCAAGACATGGCTTTTCTTCTTGGAGTTGCAAATCATCATTAAGATTTTATGAAATAGCCAGGTATGGTGCTACACACTTGTAATCCCAGCATTTGGGAGACTGAGACTGGAGGATCAACATTTGTGGACAGCCTCAACTACTTAGTGAGGCACTTTGGAACTCAGTGAGACCCTATTTCAAAATAAAGAATAAAAAATAGGGCACGGGGTGTAGCTCAGAGATTGAATGGCCCTGGGTTCTATCCCCTTAACCACACACACACAAAAAAAAAATATGAAATAAATCTATTCTTTATGAAAAATAGTGAAGGGATTATATTTTAGAACCTGGATTGCTGAAATTTAAACATATACTAAGGAAAGAGAAAAGGACCTTAGACTGAAACCAATGAAAAACCATGGAGAGAAGATATTCAAAATGGCGACTGAGGGACACAGCACTTCTCAGTAGGTTGAAATAAATAAAGTTCAAATAAAGACAAAGAGGTATCTCAACCAACAAAATAAATATAGCTCAGAAACCAAAACTGACCCAGGAACCTCGCTGAAAGAAAACCAGGAACCTTGAACTGCTGGGGGGAGGGCGGGGGTGTCAAGTTTCCAATCAGCTGCAGTCAGAGCTGGGCTGCCAGCAGGCTGCTGCTGCGTGGGCGACCAGCCCAAATGATAGTCCCAGGACCTGACTTACACCAACGTGGCCACAAAATCCAAAAGCTTGTCCAGAGACCCAGGAATCACCGAGACCCAGAAGTCACCTCTGCGCGGACTGACAGCCACCAGTAAGCCCCCCCCACTTTCCCCGCCAAGCTCAGGCTCCGCTCCTTCCAGAGCCCCCTGGGCTGCTACCATCTCCGGCCCCAATCCAGCCCAGCCCCTGCCCAGCACCAGGAGCCCCTTCACAGAAGCAGCAGCCCCAGGCTCCAGCACAGCCCCAGCCCAGCACCAATGGAGCAGCTTCACAGAGGCTACAGCCATAGGCCCCAGCACAGACCAGGCCTAGGCCCAAACCTGTGCAGTCCCATTCTGAGGATCTGAGGAACAGCCAGGAGAAGGCATGGCCCAACCCAACTACTAGAAAAAAAAAAAAATCTGGTAATTTGAACCTGCTAGAGTCTCTGCAACACCCACAAAAGGTGACATATTGAACCACAGACCTAAAAAGGATTTTGGGGAATGGCAACACTACATCCCTGTGAACTAAGAGTCTGAAAGTGATCATAGAGCTTTGACATCCCAAACTTTGAGATTAGCAAAACCCCGGAGCCACACTGTTGGCGCAACAGAAGAGGCACCAACAGAGACAAGGGGAAACCTGCAGGGTCCCCGACATAGACCTACTTTTCCCCCAGAAAACCAGATATGGAAGAACTACCAGCCCATCAGAGCTTCTGATTGGGCTTATCCACCATCACCCAATCCGTACCACTTCAATGGGAAGACAACAGAAGAACAGGCCTGAGAACGGTGAAAATATGAGAACCAGGAATAGTGGAGAAATGACAGAAATCATGAATACTGACCTTCAAGAAAAGCAAGAAGGGGAGTTCTGAATCTTGATCTACAATATGATGAAAGGATTTAAAACAAGTGTAGAAGAGGTGAAAGATGAGTTAGAAACACTAAAAAGGAATCAGAAAGAGGTCTGGAATGAAATGAAAGAGTCAATAAGTTAAATGAAGACAGCAGTAGAAAGAAATTCTGCAAGATTAGATGAAATGGAAAACAGAATATAACTGTTAGAAGACAGTACATCCAAAACCGAAAACATGGTCAGCGATATACAGAAATCTTTACAGCAACAAAACCTAAACACCCAGCAAATATGGGATAATATGAAGCATCTTAACTTATGGATAATAGGCATTGAAGAAGGGATAGAGGTATAGACCAAGGGCATCTGTAATCTCTTCAAAGAAATAATCTCAGAGAATTTTCCAAACATGGAAAGAGACTTGGATCTTCATGTCCAGGAGGCATACAGAACTCCATTTAGACAGGACCAAAGAAGGACCTCCCCATGCCACATAATAACCAAAATGACCAACATAGAGGCCAAGGAAATGAATCCTAAAAGCAGTGAGAACAAAAAGATAGGTAACATATAGAGGCAAAACAATAAGAATCACCCCAGACTATACAACCCAGGTCATAAATGCTAGGAAAGACTAGTACAACATGATTCAGACCCTGGAAGAAAATAACTTCAAACCAAAGCTTATTTACCCAGCAAAACTACTATTCAAAATCAATGGGGAAACAAAATTGCTTCAGGATAAACAGAATCTAAAAAATTTCTTGAATTCAAAGCCTACACTAGAGAAAATTCTTAAAGAAATAAACCATAAAGAAGAAAAAAGAAGCAGACTTCAGAACCAGATAAGAGAGGAAGTCAATAAGTGGCCCATTTAAGTAAAGAAGAAAGACCAATCCATACAATATTAGACAGAACATAAAATGGCAGAAAACAAAAATCATATTTCAATAATATCTATTAATGTCAAAGGACTTAACTCACCAATCAAAAGACATAGACAGGCAATGTGGATTAAGAACCATAATCCAAATATATGTTGTCTGCAAGAAACTCACCTTACAACCAAAGACATTCACAGACTGAAAGTGAAAGGATGGAAAAAGATATACCATGCTATTGGAGACCAAAAAAGATCAGGGATAGCAACCCTGATATCCAACAAAACAGACTTTAAAACACATCAGAAGAGACAAATCAGGGCACCTCCTTTTATTAAAAGAAATAATACACCAAGAAGATATAATGATAGTAAATATTTATGGCCCAAACATGGGTGCAACCACATTTGTAAAACAAACCCTTCTGGACATCAGATCCCAAATAGACCCAAATACAATAATTCTAGGAGACTTTAATACACCTCTCACACCACTGGATCGATCTTAGAGGCAAAAGATGAGTAAAGACTCTTTAGAACGAAAGAAAACCATAAACCAAATGGACCTAATAGATATTTACAGAATATTTCAGCTAGGAACTACAGAATACACATTCTTCTCAGCAGCCCATTGTGTATATTTTCCAAAATATACCACATACTGGGACACAAAGAAAGTGCCAGCAAATTCAAAAAATGTAATATAATTCCTTGCATCTTTTCAGACCATAATGGAATAAAAGTAAAAATCGACAACAGGAAACACAAAATAAATTATTCAAATACATGGAGATTGAATGATACACTATTGAATGATGAATGGGTAAGAGCAGAAATTAGGGAAGAAATAAAGAAAAATATGGAAACAAATGAAAACAGAGACACAACCTACCAAAATCTATGGGACACTATAAAGACAGTATTAAGAGGAAAGTTTATTGCATTGAGTGCCCACATAAGAAGGACAGAGAACCACCAAGTAAAGGACCTAATGACACAACTCAAGGACCTAGAAATTCTGCAACAGTCTATTCCCAAAGTCAGCAGAAGGCAAGAAATTATAAAAATTAGAGCAGAAATAAATGAAATAGAGAACAAAAAACAATTCAAAGAATCAATAAAACAAAAACTTGGTTCTTTGAAAAGATTAATAGAATTGATAAACCCCTGGCCAACCTAACCAAAAGAAAAAGAGAATCAACCCAAATTATCCAAATTAGAAATGAAAAAGGAGATATCACCACAGATAGTGAAGAAATTCAAAAGATTATTAGAAACTACTTTAAAATTTTATACTCCAACAGACTTGAAAACATGGAAGAAATTCATATATTTCTAAGCACAGTTAACCTACCTACACTCAGCCAAGAGGCTATAGCAAGCCTAAACCAACCAATAGCAACCAAAGAAATAGAAACAGAAATAAAAATTCTTCCACCAAAGAAAAGCCCAGGCTCAGTTGGGTTTCCAGCTGAATTCTACAAAACCTTCAGTGAACAACTAATACCAATATTTCATAACTTGTTCTGGGAAACTGAAAGAGATGAAACTCTCCCAAATTCCTTCTATGAGGCCAGTATCACATTAATTCTCAAACCAAAAAAAGATACTTCAAGAAAGGAAAACCAAAGACCAATATCCTTAATGAACATAGATGCAAAAATTCTAAACAAAATACTAGCTATATGCATTCAAAATATATCAGGAGAATAATACATCATGACCAACTTGGTTTCATCCCAGAAAAATAAGGCTGGTCCAACATACGCAAATCAATACATGTTATTCACCACATAAATAGAACCAAGAACAAAAATCACATCATCATAGAAATACATGCTGAAAAAGCATTCGACAAAATCCAACACCCATTTATGTTACAAACACTGCAGAAAATTGGAAAGAAGGAATGTACTTCAACATCATTAAGGCAATATACTGTAAACCCAAAGCCAACATTATATTGAATGGGGAAAAACTGCAAGAATTTCCTCTAAAGTGAGGAACAAGACAAGGATGTCCACTATCACCACTCCTTTTCAATATAGTCCTTGAGACTTTTGCCACAGCAATAAGACAAGAGAAGGAAATCAAAGGAATTCACATAGGAAGAGAGGAATTAAAATTATCCTTATTCACAGATGACATGATCCTTTATCTGGAAGACCCAAAGAACTCAACCAAAAGACTTCTGGAGCTGATTCACAAATTCAGCAAAGTCGCAGGATACAAAAATCAACCTAAAGAAATCAGTGGCTTTTCTTTACACCAACAATGAATCCACAATGAAAAAAACAAAGAAAACAATTCCATTTACTATAACCTCAAACCCAATAAAATACCTAGAAATAAACCTAACCCAAGATGTAAATGTTCTCTACAACAAAAACTACAAAACATTAAAGAAAGAAATTGAAAAAGACCTTGGAAGATGGAAAGATATCCTGTGCTCATGGATAGGCAGAATTAATATCATCAAAATGGCCATTCTGCCAAAACTGATCTACAGATTCAATGCAATTCCCATGAAAATACCAGCCACAAACTTCAGCGACCTAGAAAAATCAATCATGAAATTTTTATGGAGAAAGAAAGAACCCAGAATAGCGAAAGCAATTCTCAGAAATAAGAAACATGCAGGAGGCATCACAATCCCAGACTTCAAATTATACTATAGAGCAATAGTAGTAAAAACAGCATGGTACTGGCACAATAACAGATATACTGACCAGTGGATTAGAATAGAAGATACAGAAACAAACCCACACATCTTTAGTCAATTAATCTTTGACAAAGGGGCCAAACTCATACGCTGGAGAAAAGACATCCTTTTCAACAAATGATGCTGGGAGAACTGTCTATCCATTTGTAAAAAGATGAATCAAAACCCCTATATCTCACCATGCACAGGAATCAAGTCAAGATGGATCAAAGACAGAAATTAGACCTGAGACTGTGTACTAGAGGAGAGCATAGGTTCATACTACAACATATTGGCACATGCAGTAACTTTCACAACAAAACCTCCAAAACTCAGGAAATTAAAGCAAGAATTAACAAGTGGGATAGCATCAAACTTAAAAGTTTCTTCTCATCAAATGGAACCATCAATAACTTAAAGAGGAAGCCTACAGAATGGGAAAAGATCTTTACCAGCCACCACTCTGATAGAGGGCTAATATCCAGAATATACAAAGAGCTCAAAAGACTCTACACTAGCAAAAAACAAAACAAAACAACAACAACAAAAAAAAACCCAATCAAGAAATGGGCAGACTTCCGGGAAGATGGTGATGGAGGAAAGCGGCACTTACAAGTCCCGCTAAGAATCCAACTCTACTACCACAAAACCAGCGCCTTTCAGAGCCAAAAAACACCACCAGCAAAGAAATAAAAATGGTAAATACAAGGGACAGAGAAAAAGGGCTAGAAAAACAAGACACCGGAAAAAAAACAGCCCAAAGTACCGCACCCGCACGGCGCGGAGCGCCTGGAGCAGCCAGAGCGACCAGAGCCGCAACGCGGATTAGGGAAGCCGCAGAGCAGAGCGGCCTGAGCAGCCTGAGCGGCTGGAATGGCCAGATCCGCGGTGCAGAGCAGCCGGAGCCGCGGTTCAGAGCAGCCGAGCAGAGCAGCCAGAGCAGCTGAGCGGAGCAGCCAGAACAGCTGGAGGAGCCAAAGCCGCAGCGCGGATTGGCTGGAGTGGCGGCGCAGAGTAGCCGGAGATGCGGAGTGGAGCGGCAAGAGCAGCCAAGCAGAGCGGCCAGAGCAGCCAGAGCGGAGCGGCCAGAATAGCCAGAGCAGCCAGAGCCTCGTCGCAGAACGGCCGGTGCGGCCGGAGTGGCCAGACCCGCGATGCAGAGCAACCAGAGCTGCAGTGCAGAGCGGCCTGAGCAGCCGGAGCAGCCAGAGCGGCGGTGCGGAGCAGCCAGAGCTGCGGCACAGAGCGGCCGGAGCAGCGCGGCCTACATCTCCCCTAGCAGCACCAGGCTCCAGAGAGGAGGGAGACTCAAAACAGAGCTCAAATTTAGAGAGGAGGTACTCTGGCCTCACGGCCTAGGATGCAGAAGCAGCGTCTTACTGCTGGCGGCAGCGGCGAGTTCACCGGACGGCCCTAGACCAACCCACTCAACCAGCCACCAGGCGCATGAGAGGAGGGGTGGACAGCGAGCTGAGGTGAGCAGGTGCTAAACAGCTGGGCAGCAGTCAGAAGTTTTGTTCGTGCAGGGAACATCTAAAGCTCCCAAGAGCCGGGCACAGCACAACTGGCAAGGACTCAGAGCGGAGTTCAAAACCAGAGAAGAAATACACCGCATCATGGCCGAGGGCGTGGCAGTGGTGCCATATTGCTAGTGGCGGCAGCAGCGAATCCACCGAGTTCACTACAGCTCCATCAGCGCACGCAACAACTGTGTGTCAAATTGCGGCCCCTAGGGGAGAAATCCCAGTACTGCACTCCCAGGGACTTGCACAGATAGTCTCCCTGGGTCGGAGATTTTAGCAGTGCAGCCCAGTGGGGGAGTGGCAGTGGCAGAGATATTATACCATAGTCAAAACTCCCCACTGGAGAACGCCCAACTTGGCACCCCCCACGGTCTAAGCAGCCTTGTTTAACTCCCTGGGTCTGAGACTTTGTGATGCAACCCAGTAAAGGAGTAGTGGTGACTGAGATACCACAGACTTGAGATCCAGAGCATCTTAAGTGAACTCGTAGTGACTCAGGGAAGAACCCAGAGAAGGCACAAACTTCCAAAATCATGGGAAAGAGAAATAACAATGGAGCAGTGAATGCCAACAACCCCACAACATCAGAATCTGATAATACAGAAATCCAAAGATCTCTAGAAGATCAAATTAGGAAAATAACTTTAGAAATAATAGAGGACTTTCAAAAAGAATTTAGAGAGTCAAAAAGAGATAAAGGATGCAATTAATGAAGTAAAGGCCTCAATTCAAAGTATAAACAACAGATTAGACCACATGAAGAATAGAATCTCGCTTCTTGAAGATGATCATTCTAAAAATGAACTCATAGTTTCTAATTTAGAAAAAAAAAAAACTGACAGTAGAAATCTGACATTGAAGAAATATGGGCCCATTTCAAGAGTGCTAACCTAAGAATAATTGGAATAAAGGAGGGAAAAGAAGGTGAAACCAAAGGGATCAACAATCTCTTCAAGGAAGTAATAGCAGAAAATTTTCCAAACATAGAGCAAGAGGTGGATACACAAGTCCAGGAAACTTATAGAACTCCCTTTAGACAGGATCGGAGAAGAGGATCCCCACGCCACATAATTGTCAAAATGACTAATGTGGAAGCCAAGGAGAGAATCTTAAAGGCAACAAAAACAAAAGGCCACCTGACGTACAGAGGCAAACCAATTAGAATCACTCCAGACTTCCCAAACCAAGTTATGAAAGCCAGAAGGGCTTGGAGTAACATATTCCAAACTCTGAAAGAAAAAACTTCCAGCCAAAAATTTCCTACCCAGCAAAACTATTCATTAAATTAGATGGGGAAATAAGAAGCTCCCATGACAAACAGCAACTGAAGGAATGTATGTCTTCAAAACCAGTGCTAGAGAAAATACTCAAGGAGATTAAATGCAAAGAGGAAATGGGTAATACAGGCCAGAACCAAAGAAACAAGAATTCCCATCCAGCAGACAACTAAGCAAAGAAGAATAAACAGTATCTAAAACAGAAATAAGATCTTAACATGTTGGGAATTAAAAATTATCTCTCTATAATCACACTGAATGTAAACGGCCTCAACTCCCCAATAAAAAGACATAAAGTAGCAAAATGGATTAAAAGCCAGAATCCATCCATCTGCTGCTTACAAGAAACACACCTGACAAGTAAAGATAGGAACAAACTCAAGGTAAAGGGCTGGAGCAAGGTAATCCATGCTAATGGTACTCAAAGACAAGCAGGAGTAGCAACCATGATATCAGACAAGTTATACTTCAAACCCAAACTTATTAGAAGAGACAAAGAAGGTCACGTTTTACTGGTAAAAGGAATAGTCCAGCAAGAGGAAATAACAATAATCAACATCTATGCCCCAAACATAGGGGCAGCTACTTTCATAAATCAAACTCTTTGTGACATGAAGTCACACATAAATCCAAACACAATAATACTGGGAGACTTCAACACACCTCTCACAACAATAGACCAATCTTCCAAACAAAGGGTCAGTAAATATGTCTCACAACTAAAGAACACCATTAACCAAATGGACCTGTTGGACACATATAGAATATTTCACCCAACTACAGCAGAGTTTACATTTTTCTCAGCTGCTCATGGAACCTCCTCCAAAATAGATCACATCCTGGGACACAAAATGAGCACTAGCAAATTTTGTAAATGTTACATCCTTCCCTGTGTCATTTCAGACCATAATTGAATGAAACTAGAAATCAACTATAAGAAGACCCAGAGAAACAACATAAACATGTGGAGACTGAACACCACATTTCTGAATGAAGAATGGGTCATAGAAGATGTAAGAGGTGAAATCAAGAAATTTCTAGAAATAAATGAAAATAAAGAAACAACATATCAAAACCTCTGGGACACTTTGAAGGCAGTATTAAGAGGAAAATTTATAGCACTGAGTGCTCACATAAGAAAAACAGAAAATCTTCAAATAAATAGCCTTATGACACACCTCAAAACTCTTGAAAAGCAGGAACAATTGAACCCCAAAGCCAGTAGAAGACAGGAAATTATTAAAATTAGAGCAGAAATTAAGGAAATAGAGAACAAAAAAAAAATACAGAAAATCAACAAAACCAGAAGTTGGTTTCTTGAAAAAATTAACAAGATTGATAAACCACTAGCCAACCTAACTAAAAAAAAAGAGAGAATAAACCCAAATTATGAAGATGAGGGATGAAAAAGGAGACATTACTACTGACAGTGTAGAAATACAGAGGATTATCAAGAACTACTTTGAAAAACTATACTCCAACAAAATGAAAAATCTGGAGGAAATCGACAACTTCCTAGATGAATACAACCTTCCTAAACTGAGTCAAGAATATATAGAACACTTAAACCAACCAATAACAATCAAAGAGATTGAAATAGCAATAAAGAGCTTACCATCAAAGAAAAGCCCAGGACCAGATGGTTTCCCAAGTGAATTCTATAAAACCTTTATAGAAGAGCTAACCCCAATACTACTCAAACTATTTTGGGAAATAGAAAAAACCGGGACTCTCCCAAATACATTTTATGAAGCCAACATCACACTAATACTAAAACCGAATAAAGACAGTTCAAGGAAGGAAAACTACAAGCCTATATCTCTGATGAACTTGGATGCAAAACTATTAAACAAAATACTAGCAACACGCACTCAAAACCACATCAAGAAAATCATTCACCAGGACCAGGTAGGGTTCATCCCAGGGATGCAAGGCTGGTTCAATATACGAAAATCAATCCATGTAATTCATCATATAAACGGAATCAAAGACAAAAACCACATGATCATCTCAATAGATGCTGAAAAAGCATTTGATAAAATTCAATGTCCATTTATGATAAATACACTGCAGAGAATTGGAATAGAAGGAACATATCTCAACATTATTAAGGCAATCTACAATAAGCCCACTGCCAACATCATATGAAATGGGGAAAAACTTCAAGAATTCCCCCTAAAAACTGGAACGAGACAAGGATGTCCACTATCACCACTTCTCTTCAATATAGTACTAGAGACTCTAGCCAGAGCAATAAGGCAAGAAAAGGAAATCAAAGGAGTACAAATAGGAAAAGAAGAACTTAAGCTTTCAGTATTTGCAGATGACATGATACTATATTTAGAAAACCCAACAAACTCAAGCAAAAGGCTTATAGAACTGATCAACAAATTCAGCAAGGTATCTGGATACAAAATCAATCTTAAAAAATCAGAAGCTTTCCTGTACACCAACCATAAATCCACTGAAAAAGAAATTCAGAAAACACTTCCACTCAGGATCTCCCACAAAAAAATAAAATACCTAGTAATAAACTTGACCAAGGAGGTAAAAGATCTCTACAAAGAAAATTATAAAACACTGAAAAAAGAAATTGAAGAAGATCTTAGAAGATGGAAAGACCTTCCATGTTCATGGATTGGCAGAATAAATATCATTAAAATGGCCATCCTCCCAAAAGTGATCTACAGATTTAATGCAATGTCCATTAAACTACCAAGATCATTCCTCACAGGCATAGAAAAATCAGTCCTGAAATTTATCTGGAATAACAAAAAGCCCAGAATAGCCAAGGTAGTTCTCAGCAACAAAAACCACGCAGGAGGAATCACAATACCTGTCTTTAAACTATACTACAAAGCCATTGTAATAAAAACAACATGGTACTGGCAGAAGAACAGATATATAGACCAATGGAGCAGAATAGAAGACCCAGAAACAAGTCCACACACTTTCAGCCAATTGATTTTTGACAAAGAGGCCAAAAACATACACTGGAAAAAAGATAGCCTCTTCAACAAATGGTGTTGGTAAAACTGGTTAACCATATGCAGAAATTTGGATGTTAATCCCACTTTTTCACCCTGTACAAAAGTCAACTTGTGATTGATCAAAGACTTGGAAATTAAACCAGAGACTTTGAAGCTCCTTGAAGAGGGCATAGGTCCAACACTACAACACATAGGCACAGACAAACATTTCCTCAACAAGACCCCAAAGGCACAACAAATTAAAAGGAGAATCAATACATGGGATTGCATGAAACTGAAGAGCTTCTGTTCAGCAAAGGAAACTATCAAGAATTTCAATCGAGAGCCAACAGAATGGGAGAAGATTTTTGCCACCTACACCACTGATAGAGGACTAATATCTAGAATATACAGAGAACTCAAGAAACTCAACACTAAGAAAACAAAGCATCCAATAACAAAATGGGCAAATGAACTAAATAGACACTTCACAAAAGAATTAATTCAAATGGCCAATAAATGCATGAAAAAATGCTCAACATCACTGGCAATCAGAGAGATGCAAATCAAAACTACCCTGAGATTTCACCTAACTCCAACTAGAATGGCCATAATTCAAAACACAAACAACAACAGATGCTGGTGAGGATGTGGAGAAGTGGGAACTCTAAGACATTGTTGGTGGGATTGCAAATTAGTGCAACCACTTTGGAAAACAGTATGGAGAATCCTCAGAAGAATGGGAACAAATCTACCATTTGATCCAGCAATACCACTGTTGGGTATCTACCCAAAAGAAAAGAAACCAAACTACCAAACTAATGCATGTGTATTTATGTTCATAGCTGCACAACTCACCATAGCCAAATTATGGAACCAGCGAAGATGTCCATCAACAGATGAATGGATTACAAAACTGTGGAATATGTACACAATGGAATTTTACTCAGCCATCAAAAAAAAACTCAATTACATCATTTTCAGGGAAATGGATGGAACTGGAGGACATTATGCTAAGTGAGTTTAGTCAGGCACAAAAAATAAGAAATCAGATGTGAGAGTTAGGGAGAAAAGAGGAGCAAACAAGACAACCTAAAGGAGGAGAAATGAGGGGGGAAGAGGAAAATCTCTAAAGCTCACAATGTACTTAAACATATCAAAATCAATCACTAAGCCAAGCAAGGGAGGGAGGGACGGGGAGGGAATGGGGTAGGATTTGGGTAGGGGTTAAATCAGCAATGAGTACATGTTTGTACACACAAGTTTTTTACCCCAATAAGTTGTATGAATATAATGCACCAATTTTAAAAAAAGAGAAAAAAAGAAAAAAAAGAAATGGGCAAATGAACTAAATAGATAAATAGATACTTCACATAAGAAGAGATACAAAGGGCCGATAAATACATGAAAAGATGTTCTACATCATTGGCCATCAGGGAGATGCAAATCAAAACTATACTGAGATTCCATCTAACCCCAGTCAGAGTGGCAAGCATAATGAAATCAAATAACAACAAATGCTGGCAAGGATGTGGGGAAAGAGGAACTCTTTTACACTGTTGGTGGGAGTGCAAACTAGTTCAGCCACTATGGAGATCTGTGTGGAGATTCCTAAGAAAGCTAGTAATAGATCCACCATATGATCCAGCTCTACCACTCCTGGGTATTTTTCCAAAAGTGTTGAATTCAGAGAACTATAGCAACATATGCATACCTATGTTCATAGCAGCACAATTCGTAATAGCCCAAATATGGAACCAACCCAGGTCCCCATCAACAGATGAATGGATTGCAAAACTCTGGGAAGTACACACAATGGAATTCTACTCAGCCATAAAGAACAAAATCATACCATTTGCAAAAAGATGGAAAGTCCTGGAGAGCATTATGTTAAGTGAGACCAGCAAAGCACAGAAGGAGAAGGTTTATATGTTTCCTCTAATATGCCCAAACTAGGGAACCTAGAGGATAACTGGTACTCCAGATAATGGAGGGGAAATACCAGCAAAGCTAGAATGGAAAGATAGAGGAGGAGGAAGGTTGAAATTGATTAACAAGGGTCCACATCAGAATATGTGTAAAATTATGAATATGGCATGGTTACCTGGGACAATCAGTGTTGGGAGGGGGGAAGGGAAGACAGGGGCAGGAGGGGGGAGCAGGCATCAAGTATAGTTTAAATGTATATCATTTATGTTCAATAAAATTTAAAAAAAAGCATGGATATATTTTTTTGACTGCTGAAACCACAAACTGGATTATTTGAGAAGCAGTAAGTAGCTCACTTAAAACATGAATACAAACTATGTCAGAAGTCAGTGAGGTTAAGACCCTTGGGAATGGAACTTGGTTATCACTACAAGTGAGAAGAGATGAATACTGGAACATTGAAAGAAGACTGAGGGGAAGAAAAGCCCTAAATAACTCCACAATACATATCTGTATCACCTTTTGCTATTAACCTTCTGCACAGAATGAGCAATTTTAATTATAATTGCTGTGCTGACTTTTCTTTCCTAATGTTTGTGGAAAATTTGAAAGTTACACATAATTTTTCTTCTGTTCACAGGTCCTAAAGAGGCAGGCAGATTCCCACACTTGGGATGCAGGCACTGTAGCCTTCCTCTCTGCCAAACCTGTCTACTGTTTCTGACAACCTGACTAACAATCTATTTTTGGCTCTACAACTGTTGGATGTTTCTGATAAAAGCCACTGTCTCTATTAATCATACAATTATGGTACTAAACAGGGGAAGAACAAAGATCAACTGGACAAAAGGGCAACAGCTGGCAGCTTCAATTGGTGAACTTGGCAATACAATTAAGTGAGATGGTTTTAAGGGATATTTCCAGTGGGGATACTCTGTGCCAGTTATTTCCCTAGGACAGTCTCATTCAATCAGAGTGGTGCAATTTAGAAATGCTTGCAATTTACGGTGAGCATGCTGAATTTGATTCACCCTGTGTGTTCTAGGCCCAGCTCATGATTCATTAACCTGCGGGAGTATAGGGGGGAGAAATGGATGTTAGAAACCAGAGAGCTGTGAGTGTTTTGCATATGATATTTTGTGTACAGTAATCCAGGTTAACAATCTTCCCTGTCCAAGGCAATATGAGATCGTTTGTTAAATAAACTCTGACACACAAAAATTAGAGAAGTCTATTTTAGAGTTTGGGCTATGAAGCAGCAATAAGTAAAAAAAATCCAATACATTTGTTTAAAAAGGGCAACAGGGCACCAAGATAAGACTTTAACTAAACAGATTTTCTGTGACACAAGAGAGTCTTCCCCCTTTTGCACGTGGGGAATTCTTTCTGAAATAAAGCAGCTCAAAGCTTCAGCTGCAGCTGCTGACACAGATGAATGAAAGAGCTTAAAAAATAATAACAAGAAACACAATTCTTTGGCAGTAAAATTAATGTGTTTGTGCTAAGAAAATAATAAACTGTGATGAGAAAAGATGATATGCGTTCACTTGCAAAAGATGCAGCGTCTGTTGACAGCAGAACACGCACTCTGGGTTACATGACCTTGGCATTTAGTATCAGAAATGTGACAAGTTACACATCCCAGTGGTTGGTGGCTTTTGTGGTAGCTCTGGAATAGCCTGATATATTTCCATACTGGGAGAAAATACTATGGTTCTCATTCATTGTTGAGTGGAAGCTGCCAAACCATTGTGTGTGTGTGTGTGTGTGTGTGTGTGTGTGTGTGTGTAGAATTTTTACTCTGTAGTTTTGTTCCTATCTGTTCCTTCCATATTCAACATTCCACACTAAGATATTTTTCACTTTCACTCATTAATTTTTTTTATTTGTCCCTTTTTTATAGTAGAGATTGAACCCAGGGACAGTCTACATCTGAGCTACACCCCCAATCTTTTTACTTTTTATTTTGATAAGTTGCTGGGACCTGTGATACTCTTATCTCAGCCTTCCAAGCAGTGGGATCACAGGTATGTTTCTGTCACCACACCCTCTTGATATTTTCCTATTAGACACTGTGCATACTGGTGGATAGATAGGATAAAGGAAGCAATGTTGAATGACAAAGTATTTAGAGGTAAAAAGTCATATGGGTCCACTTAACTTCCACTAGACCACACAAATAGCCACACCTTGTGGTCTGGAATGGAATAAAGAGTGAAAATGTAATAAGCTGACAAATTTATTTTCCAACATTCTATCCCCCTCATTAAGAGTATGAGCTCCAAGGATGTTTGATTTACCTGGAAATGGCAAATTTACCCACAGCAAATTTTTGAGAGAAAGTAAGGCTAGATATAGTTAGTTTCATTCATCTATTGATGAGCATCTTGGCTGGTTCCATAGTTTGTCAATTGTGAATTGTGCAGCTTTGAACATAAATACACATGCATTAGTTTTGTAGTTTGGTTTCCATTCTTTTGGGTAGATACACAGAAGTGGTATTGCTGAATCATATGGTGGGTCTATTCTCATTCTTCTGAGGATCCTCCATTTTTTTTCCAAAGTAGTTGCATTATTTTGCAATCCCACCAACAATGTATTAAGGCTCCTACTTCTCCACATCCTCACAAGCATTTGTTGTTACTTGTGTTTTGAATGATTGCCATTTATAGTTGTAGTTAGGTAAAATCTCAAGATAGTTTTTTTTTATTTTTTTTGGTGGTAATAGGGTTCCTGGAAGCCCTTCTACCTCTGGGCTACACTCCCAGACCTATTTTATATTTTTTTCTTTGGAAACAGGGTCTCCTAAGCCAGGGCAGCTGGGTTTGAACCTGAGATAACCTCCTGTCTCTGCCTCCCAAGTGGGGGTATTACAAGAGTATACCACTATGCCTGGCCAGGATAGTTTTTATTTGCATCTCTCTGATTGCTAATGATGTTGAATGGATTACAAAACTATGGGATATGTACACAATAGAATTTTACTCAGACATAAAGAACAAAATCACATCATTTACAAGGAAATGGATGGAACTGGAGAACATTGTGCTAAGTGAGATTAGCCAGTCACAAAAAGTACAAAATTGGGTGTTCTTCCTAATATTCAGAAGCTAGGGAGAAAAAGGGTCATAGGAGGAACTCTAGAAGAAGGGAAAATCATAGATGAGCAAATAAGGTAATATAACTGAGGGTTATGGGAGGGTAGTAAAGGAAATTCCTAATCTACATGATGTATATTCACAAACACATGAAGGCCAATAACTAAGCAAAACATGATAAAGGAGATCCTATAGAGGAGCAAACAATGCAACCTAACTGAGGGTATGGGAGGGAAGAGGAGGAAACTCTCTAAAGCACATGATGTACATAAAAAACATACCAATAAGTTACCAAGAGCATTCCTTACAGACATAGAAAAATAAATCCTTAAATTCACTTCGAACAACAGAAAACCCAGAATATCCAAGGTAGTTCTCAGCAACAAAAAACATGCAGGAGGAATCACAATATCTGACTTTAAACTATACTACAAAGACACTGTAATAAAAACAGCATTGTATTGGCACAAAAACAGACATATAGAGCAATGGAACAGGATAGAAAACTGAGAAACAAATCCACACACTTTCAGCCATTTGATATTTGACAAAGGGGCCAAAAACATACACTGAAGAAAAGATAGCCTCTTCAACAAATGGTGTTGGCAAAACTGGTTAACCATATGCAGAAAAATGGAAATCAATTCCACTTTCTCACTCTGCACAAGAGTCAATTAAAGATGGATCAAAGACTTGGAAATTAGACCAGAGACCTTGAGGCTCCTTGAAGAGGGCATAGGTCCAACACTGCAACACATAGATACAGATAAAAATTTTCTCAACAAGACCCTAAAGGCACAACAAACTAAAAGATATATCAATACATGGGATTGAATGAAACTGAAGAGCTTCTGTTCAGCCAAGGAAACTGTCGGAATTCTCAATCGAGAGCTAACAGAATGGGAAAAGATTTTTACCACCTATGCCTCAGATAGAGGACTAATATCTAGAATATATAAAGAGCTTAAGAAACTCAACACTAAAAAATCAAATAATCCAATCAAAAAATGGGCAAGGGAACTAAATAGAAACTTCACAAAAGAAGAAATTCAAATGGCCAATAAATGCATGAAAAAATGTTCAATGTTGTTGGCTATTAGAGAGATGCAAATCAGAACTACCCTGAGATTTCGCCTAACTCCAACTAGAATGGCAATTATTCAAAACACAAACAACAACAAATGCTGGCGAGGATGTGGAGAAGTGGGAACCCTAAAACATTATTGGTCGGATTGTAAATTAGTACAACCACTATGGAAAACACTATGGAGAATCCTCAGAAAAATGGGAACTAATTTACCATTTGACCCAGCAATACCACTTCTGGGTATCTATCCAAAAGAAAGCAAACCAAAGTACCAAACTTGTAGACCATTTAAAGCAGGACTTAAGTAACTCTTATAGGATTTCAATTGAGGATGTGCATATACAAGATGCAAACTTAAGAAACAGAATCTTTTCTAATTTTTAAATAAAATTTTAACTTTCCTGGCACATGTCCTATACCTGCTTCTTTCTCTATCTGTATAGCAAAAAAGTATAATTTGTTTTGTCATAAGGCTGAAGCAGTAGACTTAAAAGCATTCATTAGTAAATGGCTGTCATGCATTTTGAAGGAGGAAAGATATGCTTTACATGTTAAGTAGTATTTTACTGAAAATAAGATTTAAAAGAGTGACTTTTGCAATTCAATTCAACCACATATTCCATTAATTTTGTCAGGTATGATTTCATCCCAATTCAGGTAGCAACTCTACAGAAGTTGTAGAGCAGAAGACGTTGATCAGTAGAAGGTCATGATCATTATCAGTGATAAGGTGAGAAGGTAATCCAAACAGAAAAAAAAAAAAACCATAGAACTTTAATTTTCCTTCACATATACTACTGACAGTGTATTTCTCTGCTGAGAAGAGAAAGCAAATTATTTATATATACATACACATTTGTGTGTGTGTGTGTGTGTGTGTGTGTGTGTGTGAGAGAGAGAGAGAGAGAGAGAGAGAGAGAGAGAGAGAGAGAGATACAGAGACAGAAAGAGAGAGACAGAAAAAGGGAATGAACTGAGACAATTGAGAGGTATTTGAAAGTATTCTTTAAAACTCTGAAGAAGCCGGGCGTGGTGGCGCATGCTTGTAATCCCTGTGCTTGGGAGGCAGAGACAGGAGGATTGCGCAGGTTTGAAGCCAGCCACGCGTGCTGGCTTAGGAGACCCTATTTCCAAATAAAAATTTAAAAATCGGTCTGGGAGTGTAGCCCGGAAGTAGAAGGGCTTCCAGGAACCCCAGTACCACCAAAAAAAAAAAAAAACTCTGCGGAAAAGAAAATGACCTCTGACCAAAGTAATGTAGTAATTTTACACTTTATTTATTTTTTGCTCTAGACACATAGTGATATTAGGAAACTTAAAAAAAAAGAAAGAAGAAATATAGCTCAAAAAAAAGATGAATATCTTCATAGACAATCAACAGAACAGAACCACTGAATAGCAAGCAGGGCTAAGTCCATGATACTCTAGAATATGATTCTCCAATAACAATACCTGGTACAGAAGGTAATGCATGTGGTAATACAACAGGGAATAAATTGCTCCATGCCAGATGGAATACAGGATCCTATCATAAAGATCAAAGTCAAGCCTGAGATGGAATCATCTGCCTGAAGCATAGAAACTGAGAAAAACTCAGGCAATCAATTACTGCTATTTAGAAATGCAAGAATAAGAAAGATACGGCTTCATTACTG
This sequence comes from Muscardinus avellanarius, assembly GCF_963383645.1. NCBI lineage: Eukaryota > Metazoa > Chordata > Mammalia > Rodentia > Gliridae > Muscardinus > Muscardinus avellanarius. Next base: position 53,398,068 of record NC_137800.1, on the reverse strand, counting down.
GGAAGTAAAATTAATTATATACCAGCTCTAGGGCTGATAATGAATTCTCACAGTAGTTGCACAGCCCAGAGGTCTTGAGTGACTTTTACAAGATCTAGTTTTGGAATTGGGGCTTTGGGCTTTGGTTGAGGCTGCTAAAAATCTGCAATCCAGTCAATATTAATCACAGCCAGTCTAGGTGGCTCACACCTCTAATCCCAGTACTTGAAAAGCTGAAATAGGAAGATGATGGGTTCAAGGCCACATATGGGTGCAGATGCACACAGCAAAAAAATATGTATCTATTAATCATATAAAAGAAAGGTTACTTTGGGGTGGGCAACAAAAAATAATTATACCTTACTATAATCACACTAATCAAATTCTATAACACCTTAATATAATGTGAAGTTTGAAAGTATAGAAAAATAAAATCTGTATTTTGAGTGTCAATTCATTTTTATGGAAAAATATCATATATCTCAAAATTTCTTCACTTATTATACTCTAAGCATATATAGAACTACATTTATTACATAAGGTGAATAAATATTAAAGCCAATCAAATCAAAATAAAATAAATGTTGGGAATAAAAATGTAGCTATCTTGAGGGTGAACAATGTGGTCACTGAAAAGTAATAAACACAAAGCTCAAGACTAACTGAGACACTTAGTTTGAAAATAATACTGATCAAGACATCAGAATACTGTAAAATGATAGCACAATTTAAAACATTACAGTGAATAAAGAAATTTTGAGATTACATCGAGATCCTCAAATAAATATTCAATAAGAGTTAAACAGAAATATAACAAAGATGATGGTAGAGGGAATGCTTTTAAAGAATAGAAGAGGAATGTTTTCCAGGATTAAAGGCAGAGATAATCATGTGGATAAAAAGTACAATCAAATGACCAAATTTAATATGTAACAATAAATCCACATAATGACACATCATAGTTATATGCAATATCAAATATTAACAATTATCAGCTATTTCTGAAAATACAAGCTACCTAGAAAGAAACAGATGACAGCAGATTTTTCATTGTCATTATGGGTGGCTAAAGATCATGGAGTAATATACCATCAGAGTATTTACATGAAATAGCTATTAACTTAAGCTTAGTTGAGAAAATCAGTAAGTAGTAAGAACATTTTTTTTTTTTGGTGGTACTGGGGTTCCTGGAAGCCCTTCTACCTCCGGGCTACACTCCAAGACCTATTTTATATTTTTGAAACAGGGTCTCTTACGCTAGCGCGGCTGGCCTCGAACCTGCGCGATCCTCCTGTCTCCGCCTCCCAAGCCCGGGGATTACAAGCGTGCGCCACCACGCCCGGCATAAGAACATTTTTTTAATTTTTTTGTATTGGTGCACTGATTCATACATCATAAAGGGATAAACAACAACAACAAAAAAACTTTTGTAGTAAGAACATTTAAAAGAACTTTTCAGCCGGGCATGGTGGCGCATGCTTGTAATCCCCATGCTTGGGAGACAGAGACAGGAGGATCGCGCTGGTTCGAAGCCAGCTGTGCTGGCTTAAGAGACCCTGTTTCTAAATGAAAATATAAAAATAGGTCTGGGAGTGTAGCCTGGAGGTAGAAAGGTTTCCAGGAACCCTAGTACCACCAAAATTAAATAAATAAATAAAAATAAAATAAGTTTTCATACTGAAAGATTAATATGCTTTGTCAAATCTAAGCCTTGGTATATATGTTACTAATATGACTGATATTTTTTATGAATTACATGAAAATATAAAACATTTTATACTAGAAATTTCAAATGGAAAAACTTCTACTAGAAAATTAAAAATAATCTTAGATCTAGATTATAGATTTTAAAAAGTAATACTTGAAATTAAAATTTATTGGCCAGTTATAATAGTAGATGAAATAATTAGTGATATACAATAAAAATATCTAGAATAAAGCCTTAGACATGAAAAGAAATAGATAAAGAAGTATGGAAGGTAAATTACATGATGAAAGATCTACATTTGGAATTTCAGTATCAGATCAGTATAACAGAAAGAATTAAGTGCAAATGCAACATTTAAAGAGAAAATACCAGACACAGTAAGGATAGTATTACTGCTTACATATCAACAAAGTGATGGAAAAACCTAAGGCAATAGAATAAAATCAACCTGAAAATTTAAAGCAATTCCAACTTACCCATACAAAGTGAAAATGCCCTATTAGTAGTTTGAATCCAGAATGTTCTCCAAAGGCTTGCAGGTTGAAGGCTTGGTTCTCAGTGCAGCAACATTCAGAGGTGAGACTTTGAAGAAGTCATTGGAGCATGAGGGTGCTAACATCATAAATAGATTAATCTAATGATTTGTTCATTAGTGATTATACTATTAGGATGTTGGACCTATTTGGATTAAGTAGTTACTGCGGGTATGCCTCTGAAGGATCTATTTTTTTTCCTGAGCTACTGCTCTCTCTATTTCTCCCCTTCCCAGCTGCCATGAAGTGAGCTTTCTACCAGGTTGTTCTGCCTCATCACAAGCCCATAAGAGATGAGACCAAGTACCAGTATGTATCTTCACACAAGAGAAGACAATTTATTACAAGCCCCAAATTCATGGAAAGACTAAAATTAGTTTTTTAGGAAGAAAAATATTGGCGTAATATGAACGACCAAATACAATATAGAAAAAAAATCAACAAAAAGTTCACATATTAATAGGATGAATATTGATTTTATACAATGATGAAAACCATGATGTGTTCAAAATATGGATACATACATAAGATTTAAAATTAAACACAACTAGCCCATGGTATAAAAAGTAAGCTTATCTTTAGTCACAAGGTGGGGGGGGTAGTGAATAAGAAAGACAGTAGAAAGGTGTTTGTGGCTGCTTGTGTCAACCTATGTTTTGATTTGATTCATGGCTTCAAGGTGTGTTTTGTGAGAAATCAATTAGCTGTACAATTATGGTTTGTTTGCATTTCAATATATACATTATACTTTAATATGATGTTTATTTTATTTAAAATTTTATTAAAATTCATATCACCAAAAAAAAAATAAAAAAATAGGAACTGTTTTGGCAACTCATTTGACAACAAGTAGTTTAATGATATGCCTCTACATATTGATAACTAAGGTGAAATAATTTGATAAAATTTTAGTCAAAGAAAAGTCAGTTATCTAAGAGAAGAAAAATAAGTACATAAAAAATGATTAAACTCATCAAATATATAGTACTCCACAATTATGACTAGAATATGTTACATAAATTTATAATTTTATACTTATTTCATTCCATAACACAATACAATGCAGAAATGATGATAAAATAAAAACTGTCATTTTCATATTTTACTGCTGGGAGTGTGAAAATTTATAACCCTATAGGAAACTTTCAGACAATATAAATTGTACTATAATTCCACTTTGATAAATGTATTCTATTAGCCTACAAATTCCTATATATATTTAAGAATATTTATTGTTTTTAAGGGTAACACCAGTAGCCTCTGCCCCAGAATGACAAAAGTCACTTGTTCAACAAAAATATTATAGACCTTTAATAGCAAAAATTTTGCAGACATCTCCAGAGCCAAAAGACATTTGCTACATTTTGCATTTATTTGTGACTAAAATTTACTCATCTATAAAAGGCAGAAAATTCTTAAGTTTGATAACTACTAAACCCATAGGCAAAATTCAACTCATTGCAATTAAAATGTTGAATGAGCTAGAATGTGATCACTGTAATTATTTAATCAGATCCTGGATGATGTCATTGCAGTACATACAATACGTTAAAAATTATATTTATAGGCCGGGCGTGGTGGCGCACGCTTGTAATCCCCGCGTTTGGGAGGCGGAGACAGGAGGATCGCACAGGTTCGAAGCCAGCCACGCTGGCGTAAGAGACCCTGTTTCAAAAATATAAAATAGGTCTGGGAGTGTAGCCCGGAGGTAGAAGGGCTTCCAGGAACCCCAGTACCACCAAAAAAAAAAATTATATTTATAAAAAAAACAAACATTATTTATAAATGGATGAAGTTTCTACTGAAAAAAATCCTCAAACTTAATTCTAAAATTACTAAATTACTAAATACAATCCAAAGACTTCATCTATACTACCTAAAGGAAAACAACTAGAAACACTGGATAAAATATTAACAGTTTAAGTGCGTATTCAAGTTTTCTTCAAGATAAAAGGAAAATGGCAAAAATAAAAACCTAAAAATCAGAAGGAAAGTGTATTTTGAATATGTGATTGTCCTGAGGAATTTAACAAAATCTGTAACCTACAGGTTTGCATATTAATGATAACGCTGAGGATTTGGGCAAATTTAGAAAGTCTTTGGGAAGGGAATCATTTGACTTCCAATTTGCATGAAAACTTGGATCCCAAGAAGTACTAAAATATGCCTGAATAGATGGACTAGAAATTTCTAAAAACAGAGACACACCAAAATAAGATTGATTTTTCTTGTTCTGAGATCTGCATTGTAAAAACTGTTTCTCAGATATGGACACACTGCTTGTCTCAAGATGCATTTGATTTTTGTTTTGTTCTGTTTTAAAAGAGAATAATAATTTGAGAGATGATAATAAAATTCAAATCACATGGGGCTAGAAATAAAATAGTATAATTTTTAAAAAATTAAGAGTTTTGGGGTTTTTTGGCTTTCTACCTCCGGGCTATACTCCCAGACCTATTTTATATTTTATCTGGAAACAGGGTCTCACTAAGTTGCTGAGAGCCTCACTAAGTAGCTGAGGCTGGCTTTGAACCTGTGCCAGCTCCTGTCTCAGCCTCCCAAGCGTGGGGATTACAAGCATGTGCCACCACGACTGGCTCTTATTAAGAGTTTTAAAGAAGGCCTTGCTGAATATGTTTTTGCATCAAAATTATATTACCTGCAGAGTTACAGAAAAAAACGTATAACTTCTTTGGTGCTAATGCTTCCACCTTGGGATTTACCACATAAAACCACAATGAATAAGAGCTTACATTCTACTGTGATCAATGCCAGGAAACAAGTAAACATCAATGTAAATCTCAAGCTAAGCCAGGTGTGTTGGTACACACTTTTAAACACATACTTGGGAGGCTGAGACCTGAGGACTAAAGATTCCTGGCTAGCCTCAGCTACTTAGTGAGGCATTCCACAACTTAGTGAGACACTCTTTCAAAATAAAGAAGAAAAATAGGGCTGAGTGTATAGCTCAGAGATAGAATGCCTTTGGGTTCAATCCACAGTAATGCTAAAGAATATTACAGAAAACTTTACATATTACAGTTTTTGTTGTAATTTTTTTCAAGCAAACACTTTTTAATTTATTTTTTGTACTGCAGAGTAAAAACACCAATTCTTGGTGTATTTTAGATTGGTGTAAAACACCAATAATTGGTGTTTTTACTCTGTAAAAATTACTATTTTACTATGCAAAAACTCTCTTTCACTCTACATTTTCTATAAGGCCTTTCATCATATTGAAGACCAGAATTCAAATTTTTTCTTCTTACCTTCTTAATGATCAATATTTGTAGTCTACCTTGTTGTTGAGCTGTGAAAATTAAATTTTTTCTCACTGTTCCTCTTTATTATATTTTCAGAATTCTTGTACTTGTGTTTCTTGGTCTTGGCATCTTCTTTCTCTTTATGAGTTCTGTGTTTATTTGCTATCCCTTAATAATAAAGTCTGTGCTGGGAGTATATATGTACCCCCACCAATCTGACTCAAATACTCAAACATCTAAGTTTGAGTCCCCCAGAGTGGCTTTAACTAGATATCATTTTTAGTGTAGGTAAGCAGGAATCTCTTACTAACTGGAGGTTATTGTGCTGTCCTGCCCCAAAATCCACAGGGCCAGAGACTATGATGCTCTATTCAGGGCCTGATACCTGCTGATTAGAACTTAATGCACCCAGAGACCACTGATGCTCTGTTGATTGTGAACCTCTGATACTGCAGAGTGCTGACCACGGGCTTCTGTGCCCAGGGGACTTTGGCTCAGCAAAGCCAATGGTTGCTATGCTTCAAACTTATGGACTTCCATGCTAAGCCTTGATGGCTCCTGAAACACCTCTCCATATCTGCTTGTTATGGTCAAATATATGAGGTACTGTCAGTCACTAGCTTACATACATTCTAGACAAACTCTGCTGGAAGACAAAGTATTGAATTCTCAGCTTTTGGCTTTCGTCAAGTGATACTCTGTCCTTTTGGTGTTCAGTCTGGTCAGTATGGCATTGCTGTGGCTCTCCATTCGAGTTCCAAGGTCTGGCAAGAATAAAATGCAGATTTCCAAGCTGGGGTTGAGTGGCTTAGTTCACTGAATTTGGAGCATACATCTCAGTAGGCTGAGCTATATTCTCTGGCACCACTAGTCCATATCTGAAGGGATCACCATGGGACACCAACTTCGTCTTTCAATAGAGTTCCATGGCAAGCTTCCTCTGTGGGGACTGTTTGTTAACTTATGTCGTTGATGGGTGTTGCTCCTGATTGCTGCCTGAAAAGATGGTCCACCTGCTGTCTATAACCTTGGAAACTGTTTCTACTACCATCCCACTGTTATTCTATGTTTAGATTGTCAATACTGAGCTGCAGTTACTCTTGGTTTTCCTCTGCCTACTGCTATGGTAATGTTTATGAGTTTCAGGTGTTCATGTCAGGTATTCTGTCTTTTACCTCCTTTATAGGGAATTGGCTCAGAGATGTGAGCAGAAGAGTTTGCGACCTATGTGTTATTAAACCTCAATGTGCAAGCTGTTGGATGTTTCCTTCTGTCAGCTGTGGTTAGTTTATCCTTAGTGTCTGGAAGTCAGTTTTTGTGGTTCACCTCTCTGGTCCAATCTCAGCAGTAAGGATGTAGAGGTGTCAGCTGGTATATACAAGGGTAAGTTGTGTTGGGTGAGGAAGAAGGATCTGGAGTAATGGATGCAGGTATAAGATAAAGTAGAGGATTGAATGAGTTGAATGAGAGTTTAAATGTAGTAAGGTAATATATGGTAGAGATGATAGTAAATATATAGAAGGATTCTAGTAGTCAATGTAGACTATTTAGTTAGAGTGATATGAAGTGGATTGAATATAAGACAAAGAAATAAGTTTTGAAGGAAGGAAATAGATAGGAAAGAAAGAGAAAGCTTGTAAAAAAAGGGGGGGATGCAAACACATATGCAGAAAATAACAAAATAACCAACCTAAAATCAACAATAGCAGCAACAAAAATCCTGAAAATATATAAGTACAAAGCTGTCTTGGACTCTGCAGTCCTCCTGGATCTGCATGGATACTTTCTACTGTTTATATATACTTGCTGTAATAGATTCACAATCATATTCCAAGTGTTCTCATTTGCTTACTGACATGTAGTGTAGTAGTAATGTTAGTTTGTAGCCCCACTTTTGGGTCTCCTGCAGTTATTAGGACCCTGATCTGGTGTATCTCTGTCAGTGTGTGTGCTGAGCCCTCTCACTGCTATACACTTGGGTCTCCAAGTACTTTACAAGGGTCATTCCTATGTCTCTGTCTATACATGCAGTGGGTGTCACTGGGAATGGATCCCATATAAGCATGGGACTCTTTTCTTTCCTCATGTCCTGGGCCTGTGTCTCTCTTTCTGCCCACATCAGTGTCTGCTGTCCAGTATAATCTTGGGACAATCTTTGGATACTCTGTACAGATAGTGTGACCTGGGCACTATGGGGCTCTCCTGTACCTCTGCTCTGTTCAGCAGCAATCTCCAACTCGACCTCCTCAGGACTGGATCACCAAGTCTCAGACCCTGAAAGTCTATCACTTGACAGAAGTTCCTATGACCTTTCTGGATGGATCTTCTGTTGAGAAGTGCAGTTAAATTACTGTCAAGCACTGTCCTGGGTCTCTGAAGGTCAAAGTGGGCTGTGCAGGTTCTTTCTGGGCATCTGGGCTACTGGATCTCTATCGACCTAAAGCAAGGTGCTGACTGCTTTAAAATCTGATGATCTGTAGCCACTTACTTTGAATAAAGTCAATTGCTTCTTTACTGAGCATCTCTAGGGGCTGAAGTGCTGGCAGTCTGGGCTCAATTGTATGGGCCGAGGTGGCACAGTCTACCAGAGTGGCAGTATTCCCCAGGTGAGAAACATGCATGTGGGCACTTTGCTACTCTCTGTTCTGTCTCTTGGATTTTGTTCAATGCAGTTAAGTTTTGTAGCTTAGTTTGTCTTTTTGCTTATTTGTTTCTCTTAAGGAGCTGCTTTCATAGTAGTTGAATTTCATTTGTTACAGTGACTGATAATGTGCTGTATTTCACATTCACCATCTTGCTTGTCTACTACAATATGTGTTTTGACTAAGATTCATTTGAAAATAGTTTCTTATTTCCATTTATGTCAATAAAAGTATTTTGACACCCCCCCAAAATGAAAAAGTTTGAGGTTGCATTATTGCTAAGCACTGAGCCAATGGACATTCTATTAGAGATAAAAATGATGCTCTAATTTAATTCTGTAATGGGGCTACTATTTGTAGAAATGTTTCTTTCTGTTTGTGTCATCATGAGATGGGCCTTTTGTCTATATAAAAGTGATGATAATTATTTTTGATGAATATGAATATATATTCACACCAACCACAATATATATATATATATACATACATATATATATATATATATATATATATATATATATATATATATATATTATGTATATCCAGGTGTGGTGGTATGTTCCTATAATTCCAGTACTTGTGAAGCTGAGACAAGAAGATCTCAAAGTCAAGGCCAGCCTAAGCACCTTAAAGAAACCCTTATTACCTTAGTCCCTCAGAAACTTAATGAAACCCTGTTCCAAAATAAAAAACATTTAGAAAGCCTAGGTATATAGCTCAGAAGTAGAACTCCCCATGGGTTCATTACCATCCCCCAAAAATAACAAAGAAGGAGATGTATGGTATTAGATGAACTGAAGATAGAAAAAGTAAAATTGGCCTTGACTTTGTAAAAACCATGATTTATAAGTGCTACCGCATCTTTTGCAGAACTTGAGAAAGCTCGATCAGAGGATCCGCAACAGTGTAGATCCCCCATGAAGAATGTCTAGCATTCCTTTCTTCATAAAATTATTTTAGGATTATTTGCATTAATATGTATAATTGGTATTTTATGTATAAGCATTATAACTAAAACTGATGGACAGTGACTTGTGAAAGACTCAGACAGCAAGGATTTTTTTCCCAAGGATAAAGTTATTGGGCCAAATATTAAGTTCAAACTGACCTTAGTTAGAGCCACTGTATAAGAATAAGTTTGGGTCAGCCTTGGGAAGTGAGACAAAATACACTATGATTGTTTAAATGTCTAGCACCCTTGCCCTAAACTTTATAACAAATAATAACTTTTTCCCGTCCTTAGATATCCTGCTTGCATGACTATGCCTTGCTTTTCTGCCAACAAAAAAGGTATAAAAACTATAACAAATCCTGAATAAAAGGAAGAAGGTTGAATCTATTTCATGTGGTCATTCTTCTTTCATTTTTTACCTCGGCTTTCCCTCAACACATGAACCCCGACTCTGCTAGGGATGGATCCCGACATATAAGTATTTTTATTAGTTTTTTTTCCTCTCATTTGAAAAAAATAATAATTTTGCCAAATTAGACAGAAAGAAGTTGACATTCAATGGAATGGCTACAAAGATATCTGTACTTTATTATAACTACTGCTAAACAAAATTCTATCTTACCTTGGTGGTTTATAAGAATTCACTCTTAAGTGACTTTGTAAAATGAAACTAACAGACAAAATACTCAATTATTACAATGAAATAATAGGAATAGCTATGTAAATAATCTTATATTTGCTATGATATTGTGGTATTCAGTGTGTGCATCAGAGCTTGTAAATCCTGTTCTGTAGCCAGAAGTGAGGAAGACCTGCAGGGATGCATCTCACTCATCACCAGCACATAATGCATTTCCATTCTTCATTTTATCATGTTTTCTCTATGTAATCAGTGCTGCTCAACAGAACTAGGCACTACCCTGCATATTTTGGAACATGAAAATACATTACAAAGTTGTATATTTCAGAGATTTCTTCTCTTTGATATTGAGTCATTGAAAAATTCTGATATTATGACATTACCAAATGATTTATATATAAAATGGTTTTAAAAATACCACAAATCACACCAACCACAATTGAGCTATTTACTTTTAATGATTCATTATAATGGTTACTCAAAAATATTTTTTTCTGAGATAAAACATTAGGGAAGAATTTTTCCAATTGTATACCTAATTTACTAAGTAGAGATGGAAATCCCATTATATAATCTCAAGGGAACTTATTATTATATATAAAAATAAGCCTGCATCAATTATATCAATTAAGGTAAAATAGAATTAGGCTTATACCAGGCAAGACACATTGGCCATCACCTATAATTCCAGTATTTGGGAGGCTGAGACAGAATTGCAGGTTCAAGACCAGCCTCAACAACTTAGGGAAACTCTATTTAAAGATAAAAAGGGCTGGAATGTATAGCTGAGAAGTAGAATGTCTCTGGGTTCAATCACCAGTAGAGAGAGAGAAACAGAGAGGGAGGATAGAGAGAGAAGAGAGAGAGAGAGAAATAGAGAATGAATGAGAATTAATTAGGCTTATACCAAAGCAAATATACTAGACTGATACTACAATGGTATTGCTTAATTTTATTACAATAATGAGTTCACTACTTATTTGTTTCTACTTTTTATGTTTGATGTGTGTATCGCCTCACAGCTTAAAGCAATAAGATTGTTAATTCTGGAATAGCCTGTCAAAGAATGAACATTTGTTCATCAGCATTTAACCTGGCTGCAGCCTTTCTTGTATTCCAGCATTGCTGTTGCTACATTATAGACAAAATATTTTGAAAATTTAACCACTTTGTATTTATTTATTTAAACACAAGACAGGCAGTGTCCTGTCATCTAGAGGTTCTTGTGACAAAGGCACAATTTCAAGTGCTGAGAAACATGTTGGAGCAAAGCCACCTGGTAAAAATAATTTAAGGGAATTGAATTGTGTATGAATATTTTTGTAAGGGGAGTCTGTTTCTTGAAAAGTGTGAACTACAAATCACAAAGAGAGATAAGGAAGAGTTGTTGGGTGATGGTCATGAAAGTGACCTGGTCAATTCATATCTTTAGCTAGTATGCTCTCTATAAGGAAAAATGCAATTAGTTACTGACAACTTAGAAGAGGCATTTAAAAAAGTAATATAAAAAAGCCTTTTGGTATTTAGTATGTATAGTTTAGGGAAAATATAAACATAAAATAGGAAAGATTCTGCTAAACACACATCTACTTTAAGCTAATACAGTTATTTTTAATCTGTAGAGAAAATATGACATTCTTTGAGTATACAGCATCTGCTTTGTGTTTCCTTTTTCTCTCCCTGGCTATAGTTATTTAATTACCATCATGTAATTAAATGATGCAAAGTATTCCAAGGTGCTCAGTTACAGAATTGAATAATCTAATAAACAACATAAATATGATTGACTATGTGATATTCACCATGTATATATATCTATATCTATATCTATATATATAGAGAGATAGATAGATATAGATAGATATAGATATAGATATTGAGATGTGTGTATATATGTAGGTATTTATGTATATGTATAGCATCATATATATGTATGAAATATATATTGATTATTTCTTCTCTCTTCACCTTTTAGGCACAGAGTAAAGGACAAGCTTTACCTTACTATAGTAACACCTTAAAATAAAACCCCAAAGTAATAAAGGACATAAAATGTCTACAAATGAGCTAAATTATCATTTAGTATTGTCTTACTGCAATGGTATCAACTTATGAGTTTGGTATTTTGCATTTTCTTTCATTGTCTAATTACCATGATTCAAATAAGATGTGAGGGCAAAGTCCTGAAGAAAAACTAATTTCTGAGTGTGCATGATTCTCTAGAGAACAGGCATAGTTGCTGGTGCAAAACTTGTCAGTGATGAATGCTCTGAATAAGGCACAGAGTGGGAATGGGCTAAATGTAAGGTCACTGCTTAACAGAGCTGTCTTCGGATGTCATGGCGTTTGACACCAGCAGGTGTTCACAAAAATGGGCATGTGTCTAAAGCTCCTTTGAATTCAATTAACAGCTTCCTGTTAATTCTTTACTTATAAATTTCCCCCATAGAAAAGTCTCTCTATATATCTGGATGGTGTCATGTAAAAGAATTGCAAATACAATAACAGTTATGGTAATTCCATGGTAAGACAGAAGTAAATAGAATTTAATGAGTTGTTATTGCACACACTTGTAACAATTTTTTTCTCTGTTTTTATGATACTGGGAATGGAACTCTGAGCTACACCCAGCCCTATTTTCTATTCTTTATTTTTAAACAGGATCTCAGTGAGTTGGAAAGGGCCTCACCAAGTAGCTGAGGCTGTCCATAAACCATTATCCTCCTGTCTCAGCCTCCTGAGTACTGCGATCACAAACATGCACCTCCATGCTCAGCTTCATTTTCAAACACCAATCTTACACTACCTATGCTTTTTGAACAGTTGGATAAAAGAAAAAGAACCAGACTGAATATGAAACATGTTACCAGAAAATACATGGTTTAGTCTTAGTAGAAATTTGAAAAATTGAGCATTTGGTAACTTGAAATTTACATAACTTATATGTTTTTATTTTTCTCACTTATAAAATATTTATTAGATATGTATTATGAATCAAACATTGGCCAGGTGACATGGAAGTGACTCTTTAATACATCATCTTATAGTCTAGTCAGGAGAACCTTTAGCAAAAATTTATACAAAAAATAAAAGATTTATCTATTGTTATTAGTGCAAAATAAAATCACTGTGTTTTATGAAAATATACAACTGGAGAACTGGAGCCTGATATTTGGAAGAGGAAGATGGGAATAGGAAAATTTAGTTATGGAATTGAAACTTTAAGGCTATATAATTTAAAGAAGCATCATTTTAAGTATAAGAAAGATTATTATTTTAATAAATATACAAATACAGATGAACGGAAGAGCCAATGCATTAGTGAAACCATATGTAGAGAGTCTAGGCTTAAGCACTTCGAAGAAGTCTAATACTCAGAATTTTCTGTAAGACTTATAAAACATCTCCTAAAGTATTCACCTAAAGGTTCAGCATAGAGAATCAACTGATTTGGTAGCTGAGTCAGATGTATGTCTTAGTGGTAGGAAAATGAGAATAATTTTGTGAGTCATTGCAATGAACTAAGATGATATAATGTATCTCATCATAAGTGTTTTTGTTTTTTCTTTAAATAAACCTAAAATACATCTTGGTATAGGAGAATCAGTTTACACCTGCTATAATGGTTTTTAAAAAGGTAAAGTGCCTATTAAAAATAGCTTTCATGTGGATATTTTATATTTTATAGCATCAAGAAATTTTTATAAAGACTTCTCAAGAAAGTCACAAGACCATTTTATCCCAGTGTATATAGCCTAGAAGATAATGTTCAAAATATTCATACTGCTTCTGTAGTACTTGAGATAATGTTGCTTTTATAAAGGGCTATCTGTTCCTTTTGCAGCAGGAACAGGACAGTGTGGCAAGCTCCCAGAAGAAAACAGCTATTTACCTTTCTAATTCTAGATTGCAAGTCCTTAGGACAATTATTTCTAAGTAAGAATGATACATTTATCTTCTTTCACATATTAGCACTATTTTCCAGTTTTATCTCAATTGACTGGTCTAGACTGTATCATATAAGCTCCCTATTAACCACCTGAAGGCAGAAGAATCTTATTTTAGACTGAGCATACTTCTAGCAGTGACAAATAAAGTATTTCTCTTTATTGTTTCATTTTTTTGCTTCTTATTTTAAAATTTTAATTGATTTTTGAGCATGCTGCTTCTCATTTCCATATAGAAATGTAAGGGTATTTGATAGGCAAAGACATATAATTTCAACTGGATCATATAAGCATGAAAAAAAAAACCCAGGTTTTAAAGTTATCCCTTTAACTTAAATCCATAGGTAGAAAAAGCCTGTGAAAAGTTTGATTACATAAGTATATTGTTCAGTCAATATATAGTTTTCAGTTGTTTGATAGTATAAGTGGACTTATTTTGGTTTTATGTGTTTATGTCCCTGAGCTATTTTAGACAAGTATATTCTTGCTTTGTATGATATGAGATGCAAGATTACTTAAAATGACACCTGGAACTTTCTTTATATGATCTGGACAAGGAGCTATCTGGGCAGATAAAGGAAGGGGGGCTTTCTCCAAACTAGTGAGGCTACCTGCCAGATCAGTTCCCATGAAATTCGTGGCATTCCTTCTTTGGCAATACAACTTCTACAGAGTTCTGGGCAGCAAGCACTTCCAGGCAATTCCTATAAACTGCTGGCATTCAGATATACTTCTTGGAACCCAAAATGGCAGCATAATAATTGGAAATAGCAGCACTGGCTTCATACATCTATTTTGTGGTCATGATCAGTTCATACTGACTCTCCACCCCTATTCAGAGAATATCAGGTACACCCCAAGATTAACTTTAAATCTCTGTTTTGGCATCTGTACCATGTTCTGCTAGTCCCTGCCCACCTTTTTTAAAAATTCTATTTCAAAAAAGGACATGGATTTTGCCTTTAAATAGTTGCCCACAACTGTAAACAGAGCCGTGAGTTTTTTCGGACATTAGTTTGCTCTTAGTCACCAGATTTTGCAATAAAGACTCATACTTTGATCTCTAGAAGTGTGGCATTTCTCTGTAATCTAGTGCTTGCTCTTATAACAGTAACACTGTTACTGTTTGCAGCCTACCTTGTAAAGAAAGAGACCATAGATGAGGGAGAACCCCCATTCCCTTATTCAACCCACATTGAATATGTCTGTCCAGAATGTTTGGTTGCAGACTAATATGTGTGGGGAGCCCATCATTTTTCTTCTTTTAATTACCCATGCCTGATAAAATGGACCTACCCTTGCATGACGATATAAAAAAATATGCAATGTGGAAGTGTCTGAGCACAAAAATATAGGTTGAAAGCTATAATTACTATTTTTATTTGTTCTAAAATTGTTTTCTTCCATGTAAAGAGTGTCTATGTTGTGGGCACATAAAATCCCTATGAAAGATGTAGTATTGAAAATCAGCTAACAGGATGGCTCAAATTTCTGACAATATTTATGATGTTCAATGAGCACAGAATAAATGAACTGCAAACATGAAGTAGGAAGGTGCTCTAGTGAGCGTGTTATCTTTAACTCTGAGAACGCCACATTTCAAGAGGACAGTCTGAGCCTCTCACATGTTCTAGAGTTTCTAAAGTAAACATGTTGGCTAGAGCACCTGTTCTTGTCAAGACGAAGTTCTAACAGAGTTGAGTCATTATAGGAAGATACATTTTCTGACTCAGCTGTATTTTCAGGCTAAAATTATAGCTGCTATGTATATGATTAAATAAAACCAATGAAATCACAATTTTGATCATTAGTAGAATTGGGTACTAAGAATGTGCATGCAATGAGAACTTAGGGATTAGAAAATGCTCCATAAGGAAGAGGGAACTATTCATGCAAAGGCTTTTGAGGAAAGAAAGATGGACAGAAATAAAAACAAAACAAAAAATTAACCACTGTATCTTAGCCAAGTTATATGTAGAGTGAAGGATTGAGAGACAGATGTAGACCAATCTGTAGTAGATTTTAGGTTATGATTATTCTGGGTCTTTATTCTTAGATCTGCTCAGGTTGGTGCCTAGGTTCTTTAGACAAAATGTGATTATTTCTGAGAGATTTTTTTGTTTTCTGGCACAGGAATGCTCATCATGTATTTTTTATGCCACTGTTACTTTCCAAGGTGCCCTGTCTCTTATTATTTTAAAGATCATTCAAAATGTATGTATGTTCTAGTCTAGTGATAACTACATTTTAAGGAACTCTATTTTGTAATGGTTGTGGGATGTCAACTAGGAGAATTTCCACTATTGTTCACTGATTCATAGGCCTTTCTAATGAAGAAAGCTAAAATTATATATTTTTAGAGATAGTGTTGACTTGTATTTACATTGATATACTCAATGGGAAATCAAGACTGCAGAAATTTTATTTAACATCATTGATTTTACACTAACATTTCTTTTATCCCATACTCAAATTTTAGTTCTTAATAACACCAGTATAATTATTTATTTGATTTATTTCATACTATATAGACATGAGAGCCTCAATAATAATAGTATAGTTACCACCAATGATATGATCACTGAAAATAGTTACTTTTTTTTATTTTGCAATTTTCTCCTCATTGTATATATCCCACTATGAATGTACAGAAAATTACTGAGTTTCAAAGTCCCTTGAAATATTTCTTCTCTAAGTAGTTATGTGAAAAATTTTATTACTGGCCAGGCATTGTGGCATCCACTTGTAATCCCAGTACTTGGGAGGCTGAGACAGGAGGATGACCCAGGTTCAAAGCCAGCCTCAGATGCTTAGTGAGGCTCTTAGCAACTTACTGAGACAGACTCTAAGTAAAATATAAAGTAGGTACGCCAGGCGTGGTGGTGCATGCTTGTAATCCCAGCACTTGGGAGACTGAGACAGGAGAATCACACAGGTCTGAAGCCAGCCTCAGCTACTTAGTGAGTCTCTCAGAAACTTAATGAGACCCTGTTTCCAAATAAAATATAAAATAGGTCTGGGAGTGTAGCCTGGAGGTAGAAAGCCCCTGGGTTCCATCTCCAGTACAACACACACAAAAAAAATCTTATTACAGGACTGAGGTGTATCTCAGTGGTAGAGAACCTGCATTGCATGTGTGAAACTCTGGGTTTGATGTCAAGAACCAAAAAATAAATAAATAAATTCTAGAGTTATGATTATTTATTTCAATTTATTTTATTTCTAGGCTCATTTATTGAAATTTATTTTTGTTTTATAATTATATACATAATTTCAAAATATAACTTATAAAATAAGGTATATTCAAAGAAGATTGTTCACTTTATCTTATTTTAATTTAGAAAATTTTAACAATAGAAGCAAATATATAAAAATGTATAAATATATATAAATAATTATATATTATGTGTTTATAATTATAAATACATGAACATACATATGCATATGTATACACATATATGTGTAAGTATATACATTCACACACAAATATGTTTGTCCCTCCTCCTTAGATAAGTAACATACCTCTTGAGAGTGCTTTTTTACATTAACACTTATACAGTACCTAAAAAGACAACCTGCCATGCCAGAAGCTACTATAGGGAATGTGCTAGAAACGTATGAATATGAAGTAGCTGGTAAATACAAAGTTGAAGTTCATTACAGTGATGTTTGTGTTGCTTAATGGCTTTTTATTGTACAATGTACAATGGTTCCATTTCAGAAAATAAAAAATTTCAAATCAATTATGGCTTTTCCTAATAAAATACTTAATTATTTTTTACTTCCTTTTCTTTGTGGCTGGTTTTGCCAGATAAAAATGGGTTTTGGGTTTTCCTGAGTTAAAGACTACTCCTTTGAATTTTTTTTTTTTTTTTTTTTTTTTTTTTTTTTTGAGTGGTACTGTGGTGGAACCCAGAAGCTTTCTACCTCTGGCTATACTCCCAGACCTATTTTATATTTTATTTGGAAACAGGCTCTCACTAAGTTACTGAGAGCCTTACTAAGTAGCTGAGGCTGGCTTTGACCTGTGCGATCCTCCCAAGCATGGGGATTACAAGCATGCGACACCATGCCTGGCTACATCCTTTGAATTTTGAAAGAGTTTCACACAGGTTTTTGTAAGAATATTAGGTGCAAATTTCTCTTTCCACACTCAGCTTCTATGCAACACATACCCCTTGTGCAGGAAGACTGAGTCTGTATTGTATTAGTGAGTTAGAAACATACTTTTCTCTTTGGCTATTTTCAATTTAATGTACTGCTTTTTCATTCAGCAGAGTTAATAAATGAAACTGGATTAATCAATTTCATTGTGGATTACTGTTCAACTTACATTAGGTTTCTTTAGCTTGTGCTCTATAAGTAATATAATGAAGTAAGATTTGGCTGCTAAGGAAAACAACGGTTGTTTTCCAGGTTGTTTTCTGTTTGTTTTTTGTTTTTTGTTTTTTTTTTTCAAACACATGATGTTTTAATTCTGTCATGAAAATGAGTGCTCCCTTCTCATTTCAGGAAAAATACAATTTCAGATTATTTTTGATCATACCAAATTCTGGGGAATTAAGTGGGCTTTAACCAGAGGAAAGCAAAGATATGAGAAGAGAACATGAACAATCAGAGTAAGGAGCCCCCATGAGTGGACCTTATGTGGTATGGAATAGAGGTGGCTGAATTACAGCATGAGAATTGACACACTTGTATTAGAACATAGGAACTTAATAAAACTGTGTGTAAAAATACACTGCCTCAGTATATATGAACCTTTCAAAAATATTAGAATCAAAATGTAATGTTCTTACTAATGTCTCATTTTAAAAATAAAAAAAACTTAATTTAACATTATGGTAACAAACTACAAAAATGAAACATAAAAACAAAAAGTAGAATATAAATATCATTTACAAAAACATTTTTGGTTTTGGCTTCCTAAAGAAATATCAAGCTTCCTTAACATTTTCAAAAATAAATCAGATTCACCAGTATTTGACTTAACTACAACATTGCACAGTGCTGTTAAATAAAAGTAGGTATATTAATAATGTTAATATTTATAGCTTTGTATACATGAGATCATTGGTGACCTTGGGATATTAGTTGCAAATATTTATGTGATAAGTAGAAAATGACAAGGAAGTGGATAAAGCTGATGTAATTTATTAACTCCTTTATTAGTATAACATTTATTACTCTTACAAAGTATATGTGGGAAAGAATCAGAATAATAGTGTGAAGATACAGTAAGACAAAAGGACATTTTTGAAGTTACAATGTAATTTATTTCATTTTTAATTATTTACTTTTTTTTTGGTGTTACTGGGGTTCCTGGAAGCCCTTCTACCTCCAGACTACACTCCCAGACCTATTTTATATGTTTATTTGGAAACAGGGTCTCTTAAGCCAGCACAGCTGGCTTCAAACCTGCGTGATCCTCCTGTCTCAGCCTCCAAAGCGCAGGGATTACAAGTGTGCATCACCACACCCGGCTACCTTTTGTTTTGAAAATACATTTTAAAATAATATCTTTTTTTGGAAAAAAAGATAAAAGTGGAATGTTTCCCCCTAAGGCAAGGTCCATTTTCTCTGATTTTGTGAGCACTTGTGCATCAATATCATGTATACTTTTTCCTGATTTTTCTTTTTGCAAATGTAAGCAAATATTTATGTATATATATCCATACATATACACATATATGTTATATATACACATATACATACATATATTATCTATTGTACTCAGTATATACCTTACAAAATTAAGCATCTCTGATATTTAAAAATTCTGTATTTATTTCATTTACCACTATAATCATATATAGTAATTAATAGATGCTCATTATGAGCCTTAGAAAATTAATTTAAGCCAAACATGATGGTGCACATCCTCAGCAACTTAGGGAGACCCTGTTTTCAAAACAAAAAATACTGTTGGGCTTGGTGGCACACATTTGTAATCCTAGTACTTGGGAGGCTTAGAGAGGAGGATGAAAAGTTCACAGCCAGCCTCAGCTATTTAGTGAGGTGCTCAGCAACCTATGGAGACTCTGTTTCAAAATAAAGAATAAAAAATAGGGTTTATTCTGTAGTTCAGAGGTAAAATATTCCTGGATTCAATCCCCAGTTTTGTAAAATAAATAAATAAATAAATAAATAAATTTATTTATTTTTAAAAAATGGCTGGGAGTATAGCTCTTGGTAGAATGCCACTGGATTCAATTCTTGGTACAAAAAAAAAGAAAAAGAAAAGAAATTAGTCTATTTTTATACGTTCTTTATGCAGTTTGTTTTCTCTCCTTTATACTCCTCTTGCTCAATTTTCTCAATGCTATTCTCCTTAGTGCTTACTATTATACTCTAAACTATTCTTATTTTTGATTTGCCAGCTTTAATTACTCTTTGATTCTTAGCGACTAAAGATAGGACATCCACAATTTTTCTTCACATACATATTTTACCCCTCTTCTGTTCTTTGTTTTCTTGTTTTATTTACATGCTATGAAGCCACTTTGTATTTTCATACTATCTGGTTCCCTCATCTACAAGGTTGTTTTAATTTTAGTTGTAGCAAAATATATTAAAAGCTCACCACCAGCAAAAATGAAAAAAAAAAAGTTTTGCTGAACTTTTCTAGGTATGTACTAATTGGATAAAGTTTTCATAATGATTTCTTCAAGGGAAGTTTTTATAAAAAGCATTATTTTCTGAGTTTTTCATTTTAGGATTTTTTTTTATTTTTTCATAGTTTTTATATATGAGTTATATATGTATATGCTTGGCTACATCTAAAATCCTTAACTCCCAGTTTTTTTAACTTTATTGTTACTTAGGTTCTGCCTCTCTTTTCTAGCATTGGATATTGGAGTAGAGAGAGAAATCTGATGTTAGCTCGATCATATAAAAATGTTTTCCCATGAAAATGACTTTATTTTTTGCATGAGTATTATTATCTTTAACATTCAATAATTTTAGTAGTGTTCATTGTGCAGTTGATCGTTCGGGTCAATTTTACTTGGGAAAAGTGTAGGCTCAAAGCTTTATTTTCAGAAGAACTCCTTAGATGTCATTTTAAATCATTTCCTTTGTTCCATTGCCTTATTGTCATTTGCGTCTAAGAAGTCAAGGCATGAGTGTGTTGATGTTAATTCCTGAGTCCTCTGTAGTTTTAAAATCTTTATTTCCATTCTGTTAGTTGCTTGATTATTTCTCTTTCTGTTCCTCCACGTGGTTACTGAAGTGGCAGCAGCTATTCTTTTTCAGTCTCTCCAACAGTCTTTATTTTTGTAATCCTGCTGTCTCTTCTACCTTCTTTCTCTGAGATTTGTCAGATCATTCTTTACTTGTCTCTATTGTGTAGCCATTTTCCCCTTGAGCTCTTATTTTTCTGTTTTATGTTCTTCCTTTTTGTAGTGATTGCTTCATAACTCATTTTAATGATCTGGTCTTTGGCTAAATCTTCAATTACAACTTGACAATATTTTTCTGGTATTTTTCTCCTATTCGAAACTGTTACTGCTTTTCCATACATTTTAACACTATCTTTGTGTGGATTAGGTTTTTCTGGACCAACAATTTTCAGGAGGTTTCCATGGTGGTTGGGGCTGTGGATATGCAAGGCAAGCAAAAATATATATAATTTAAGTTTATAACCTCTGCTGCCAAAAATAGAGCATTTAATTCAGGTGTTTCAGTTCTGTCTGCTTTTCAACAAGCCTCCCACCTTTTCCAAAGTTGACTTGACCCAAGAGAGATTCTGCCACCAGTACTATACTCACAGGTTTATTCAGAGGGCCCATTTCAGAGGTATTTCACAAAACACTTTTTAACATTGACCACACTCCTCAAATTCTCTTGTCACTTTCCTTGTGATTGATGTTTCCCGAAGCTCTGGATTAGCACTGCTCCTTCTCAACTGTTCTTGTGTCAGACTCTGCACCTTAGGAAATGGGCCCTATCTCCAGTAGGTCTATTTTCTTAGTTCTTTCTGCGATCTTCTTCCCTGAGAAATCTTACAATTTAATTTACTGTTCATGTCTACTCATGATACCAAATGCCATGATAGGTTCCTTATGGTTCTGCCCCAGTCCCAGCAGCGTTTGTCATCTTGTTGCACTTTATATGGTGTGCTTGTACCTGTCTGTATGTATTAACCCTTTTCATTTTTTCCTCAGCTTTGCTAGAGGAAAAGGGGAAATTCTGGTTTAAATACTTGACATTGTATACTAAGGTATCTATTTTAGTATTTTTCCTTTAAAATTGGCAGTTTTCTATTTCTATTTTTCTTTTTTAAAGTTTAATTAATGTTATAACTGATAGCTAAAACATTCAAATTATACATGCCAATGGTGTACCATGTGGTGTTTCTATACATACATACATACACTGTATAGTGCTTCGAATAAGTTAAACATACCTATCTTCCCAACCATTTATCATTTCTTTATAGTGAAAAATTTCAAGATCTGTTCTTCTAGCACATAGCTATTACCTGTAGTTATCTTGCTGTGCAATAGCATACCAAAACATCTTCTCCCAAAGAAACTTTCTTTTTTTATTTAATAAATGACAATTAAACCTATTAATGTATTAAAAGAAAATTAAAATAGAAACCCAGAAACAAATGTGACTAAATGATATAAAAAACAAGTTCTTAGGTATGTTTCTGCAAATTAGATAAACTAGAATAAATAGGTAAATTCCTAAAAAAAAAATAAATAAATAAAAATAAGCTGGGCGTGGTGGACACATGCTTGTAATTCCCGTGCTTGGAAGGCAGAGACAGGAGGATTGCGCAGGTTCTAAGCCAGCCGTGCGTGCTGGTTTAGGAGACCCTGTTTCCAAATAAAAATGTAAAAATAGGTCTGGGAATGTAGCCCGGGGGTAGAAGGGCTTCCAGGAACCCCAGTACCACCAAAAAAATAAAAATTAAAAAATTAAAAAATAAAACATGTACTCTACCATGACTGTATCATGAAGCAATAGAAACTACCAACAGACCAATAACAAACAAACATATTGAATTGGCATAAGAAGTTTTCCATCAAAGAAAGTCCCAAACATGCCGGGTGTGGTGGCACACACTTGTAATACCTGCAATTGGGAGGTGGAGACAGGAGGATTGCACAGGTTTGAAGCCAACCTTACTGGCTTAAGAGGCCTTGTTTCCAAATAAAAATATAAAATAGGTCTGCGTGTGTAGACCAGAGTTAGAAGGAAGGGTTCCATTCCCAGTAACACCAAAAAAAAAGTCCCCCCAAATTATGGCTTCATTGGTGAACTCTTTTAAAGAAGAAATAATAGTGATACTTCTCAGTCTCTTTCAAAAAACTGAGCACTTATAAACTTATTCTTTTTTAAAATTTTTATTGGTGCATTATAGTCATATATCTTAATGGGCTACAAGATGGTAGAGACATATATGCACACATCAACCAATTAGCCCTTACCCAATTCCCACCCCTTTTCCTCCCCCTTCTTCCTTCTTATGCTTGGCTTAGTGATTGATATGTTTGTTAAAGTACATCATGTGCATTAGAGAATTTCCATTCTTAAGGCTGGCATGAATCTGATATGAAAGTCAAAGGGAACTAGAATGACAGAAAATTGAAGGCCAATATCTCTGATTAATATATATGCAAAATACCTTAAAATATACTATCAAAGTGAATTGAACAGCATATTACAAAACAAGAGAATCAAGTGGTATTTACCCCTTTGATGAAAATATGTAAATCAACAAATATAATATGATATACCATATTAACAAAATTTTGAGTTTATGATCATCTTATTGTGTGTAGAAAAAAAGCATTTGACAAAATTTAACATCTTTTCAAGATAGAAAAACCACTCCCAATAAATTAGTTGTAGATGAAATGAACCTCAACATAATAAGGGCCATATATGACAAGCTCACATGGACCATCATACACAATAGCTTTTCCTGCAAATCTTTAACAAGATACTTACTCTTGCCACATGTATTCAGCAGAGTACTAAAAGTTTTAGGCAAAACAATTAGACAAAAGAAGGAAACGAATGGAAAAGAAAGAAGCAAACTAATGTGTTTACAGATGACACGTCCTCAAAAATAGAACTTTCTGAGGACTCCATGAAAAATCCGTTAGAACTAATAAAAAATCACCAAAGTGTGATGATACAATAATCATTACATTCCCTTATAATAACATAAAACTATTCAAGAGAAAAGAATAAATAAAAAAGAATTCTACAAACACTATCATAAAGAATAAAATTCTTTGGAATAATTAGCCAAGAAGGCAAAAGGTTTGTCCACTGAAATTTACAAACATTTATAAAAAAATGTGAAGATAACAAAATATATATAGATATTCCATATTAATGGATTTTAACAAGTAATAGTTGTTATGATATCCATACAACTCAAAGTGATCTAAAGATTAAATAATATCCCTATTAAAGGTCCAACAATAATTTTTATAGAATTATCAAAAAATCCTAAAATTTTAAATGAAATCATGAAAGACTTCAATAAAATCACAAAGAAGTTGTGAGCAAGCACGGCATGGTGGCACACGCTTGTAATCCCCATGTTTGGGAGGCAGAGGCATGAGAATTACACAGGTTCAAAGCCAGCCACGCTGGCTTAGGAGACCCTCTTTCCAAATAAAAAAGTATAAAAATAGTTCTGGGAGTGTAGCCCGGAAGTAGAAGGGTTTCCAGGCACTCCAGTACGACCACAAAAAAGAAAAAAAAAAGAAGTTGTAAGCAAAAAGAACAAAACGGGAGATATTATGCTACCTGATTACAAACAACAAAGCTTTTGTAATCCAAAGAGTATGTTACTGTTATAAAAATGAACAGAGATAATGGAACAGAATGGAGATTCCAGAAATAAATTCATGTAAAGTGTCTATTTAGTTCATTTGCCCATTTCTTGATTGGGTTGTTTGTTTTGCTACTGTAGAGTCTTTTGAGTTCCTTGTATATTCTGGATATTAGCCCCCTATCAGAATGGCGGCTGGTAAAGATCCTTTCCCATTCTGTAGGCTTCCTCTTTAGGTTATTGATAGTTTCCTTTGATGAGAAGAAACTTAATATGACACTTCACAAAAGAAGAGATACAAAGGGCCAATAGATACATGAAAAGATGTTCTTTATCACTGGCCATCAGGGAGATGCAAATCAAAACTACACTGAGATTCCATCTAACCCCAGTCAGAGTGGCAAGCATAAAAAAATCAAACAACAACAAATGCTGGCGAAGATGTGGGGAAAGAGGAACTCTTTTACACTGTTGGTGGGAATGCAAACTAGTTCAACCACTGTGGAGATCTGTGTGGAGATTCCTAAAAAAGGTGGGAATAGATCCACCATATGATACAGCTATACCACTTTTAGGTATCTTTCCAAAGGAGTTGAATTCAGAGAAATATAGCAACATATGCATACCTATGTTCATAGCAGCACAATTTGTAATAGCCAGAATATGGAACCAACCCAGATCACCATCAACAGATGAATGGCTAGCAAAACTGTGGGAAATACACACAATGGAATTCTATTCAGCCATAAAGAAGAACAAAATTATATCATTTGCAAGAAGATGGAAAGCCCTGGAGAACATTATGTTAAGTGAGATCAGCCAAGCATAGAAGGAGAAGATACATATGTTTCCTCTAATATGCCCAAACTAGGAAACACAAAGGATACCAGTGGGACTCCAGATAATAGAGGGGAAATACTAGCTAAGTTTGAATGGAAAGATAGGAGAGGAGGAAGGCTGATCTTGATTAATGAGGGTCTACACCTGAACATGTGTAAAATTATGAATAAGACATGGTTAAGCTGGACAACCATTGGTGGGAGGGGGGAAGGGAAAATCGGGGTGGGGGGGAGATACCTTATATAGTTTAAATGTATACTATTTATGTTCAATAAAAAAATTGTTAAAAGAAAAAAATAAAAATTAAAAAAAATAAATAAATTCATGTACCTATATGAATTCAAATCCCTTTTCTCACTGTTTGAAATCTACAGTAGAGTTGATACTTATTGCCATCCTATTATACAATAGCACACCAAACTTTACACTTCTTTCTATAAATTTATTCTTATTTTTAAAAGTGTTAGTTAAACATAGAAAAATCAAGTTTTTTAAAGAAAGTCTCTTCAATAAAGCAGTGTTAGGAAAACTGAATATCCACATTTAGAAAAATAAACTCTTTATCATATACCATGTGCTAAAATAACTTCTAAAATGTCTAAAAAATGTAAATGTTGGAACTGAAACAGCAAAAGAAAAAGGAAAAATGGTCTGCACAATGACTATTTTATATGACCCTAAAAGCATAGGCAACAAAGAAACTTTCATAAATTTGTCACATTAAACCAAATGCTTCTGCACAGCAAAGAAAATTACCAACAGGGTAAAGAAACTCTTATGGAAATGAAAATATATTTGCAAATTATCATTTGAAAAGAGGTTTATATTTAAAATATAGAAGAAACTCAAACCACTCAATAGCAAGAAACAAATAACCTAATTAAAAATGGGTAAAGGATCAGAATAGATATTTCTCCAAAGAAGACATACAAATTCCAGTCGATGTATGAAAAGATGCTCGATGTCACTAGTCATCAAAGAAAGGCAAAGGAAAGATCGGGAATATAAAGCCGTTCATTCATTTTTCAATGACTACTCTCAAAATAGTCCCCCCCAAAATAACAAGCATTTACATGAATTTGAATAAAAGGGAACCCCTGTACAATGTTAGTGAAAATGTAATTATGGAAGTTCCTTAAAAATTAAAAATATAACTACCATATGATCCAGCAATACTATTACTTCAAGAGGTATATGCATTCCCATATTCACTCTATCATTGTTCTCAAAAAGCAAGACAGGGAATCAACCTAAATATTAAAAATGTCCACTTATGGATGAATAGATGAAGAAAATGTTATATGTAATAGCATGCACACATAGATATGCAAGGAAATACCAATTGGCTTTCTAAGCCTGAAGCAAATCTTGTCATTTTCAACATTATAAATACTAAGGGAAATAAACCAGGCATAAAATGCAAATACAGCATAATCTCACATGTACATGGAATATTATAAAATAAAACTCATAAAAGCAGAGAGTAGAATGTTTACTACCAGGGGCTGGAGATGAAGGTAATAGACATCAATCAAGGTATTCAAAGATTCTGTTTTACAGTATGAATGAGTTCCAATGATCTAGAGTACAAAATAGTGATCATAGTTAATAATACAGTATTGCATATTTAAAATTTTTCCAGGAGTGGACCTTAAACATTCTTCCTACATACACAAAAGAAGATAACTATGTGAGGTGATGAATATATTAATTAAGGTGGTTGCAGTAATATTTCATAATGTATCCATATATCAAAGCATCATTCTGTACACTATAAATACACATTATTTTTGCCATTTATGTTTCCATAAATCTAGAAAAATTAAACAAATAGGTTTTTGAGAAAAGCAAAAGCCTATAGTGCCAGTAATACCCATATTATAACACAGAAGAGAGAAAAAATTAAAGTAACATTCAGGGCCATACTAAAATGATAGAAAACACTTGTTTTTCTGTTGAAAAAGATGAGAATCAGAATTAATGGTGATTAGTTGGGATTTCTCCACAACATGAATAAAAATTATTCTTTGAGAACTATGAATATGAAAGTAACTTTGAGCATTACAAAGGAAGTTTGGAATTCCCTGTGTGGGATATTAAAGAAGTTATAAATGATAACTGAAAATATTTTCTAGGCAATCTAATTGATAGATTACTTAGTAAATAACAGAATAAACATTTCTCAATTTTCTTAGCAGCTAGGAATTAAAACAGGGAGGTGAAGGAGAAGGATAAAAGGAACAGACTTAAGAATTAGCACCAGACTTAAGAATTAGTGAGGCCCTCTGCAACTCAGTGAGACCCGGTTTCAAAATAAAGAATAAAAAAAAATAGGGCAGGGGGTATAGCTCGGAGGTCAAATGCCCCTGGATTCCATCCCCAGACCCACAAAAAAAAAAAAAAAAAGAAGTAGCACGAGAAAAGGAAGATGTTTAGGGGGGAGAAGAAAGATTCCATAGCGCTCAGAAAGGCTATGTTGACCTTTGCTCCTCTCTCTCTCTTCTTTCTTTCTCTATCTCTCTCTTTCTTTTCTTTCTTTGTCTCTTCCATCTGTGTCAGGCCCCTCCAATAAATCTCTTGGCTACAAAAAAAAATTACTTAATCAAGTGCTCTCATTTATCACAATATGAAAATAATTTTAGGCATATAAAGACTAGGAAAAATATTTTAATAAGAATAATAAATACAATGTGTCATGTGAAAAGTGTATTCTAGCATTTTTATTGGCAATAATTTAATCTCATTTAATTTGTAATGCAAAGGTTTCTGTGTCAGTGAATTCTGTTTATATTTTGGATTTAGGCTGTATGGTGAGTTCTATATAAATGTAACTGTGTATTTACATCAAAAGTTTTTATATAGTCTTTATTCTTTCATTTCTTGAATTATACACAATTTCTTTTAGTAATATGTATTTCATATAAACTCTAATAAAATCTGTAGCTTTGCATTTCTTTTTTAATTTTCTTATTGGTGCATTGCAGTCATACATCTTAATGGGATACAAGATGATGGAGACATACATGCACACATCACCCACTTAGCCCTTATCCAATTCCTGCCCCATTCCCTCCCCCTCCCTCTTTCTCGTCCTTGGCTTAGTGATTGACTTTGATATGTTTGTTAAGTATATCATGTGCATTAAAGAATTTACCTTTCCCCCCTTCCATCCTTTCAGGTTGCCTTACTTATCTATAGAATCTACTTCTTCATTTAGAGTTCCTCCTATGACCCATTTCTCCCTAGCTTTCAGATATTAGGGAGATCATCTGATTTCTTATTTTTGTGCATTTTCTAAATATTCCAAATCAAACCATACAGAACAAAGTCATGCCAATACATGGTTAAATTATAAGCACACTCTGAATAAGCATTATATTCTAAAACAAAACTTATTCAAAATGCAAGAACTAACCAAATCTTATGGTGATATTTATTTATTTATTTATTTATTTATTTATTTATTTATTTTGCAAGTTTGGAGATGGAACCCAGAGGCATTTGACCTCCGAGCTACATCCCCTGCCCCAATTTTTTATTCTTTTTTTTTTTAATTTTGAAACAGGTCTCACTAAGTTGCAGAGGGCCTCACTAAGTAGTTGAGGCTGTCTGCGAACTGTAATCCTCCAGTCTCAGCCTCCTGAATGCTGGGATTCCAAGCGTGCACCACCATGCCCAGCTCTCATAGTAAAATGTATGACCAGGAAAGAAAATATTCAGTATGCTACACTTTCAGTATGAAGCTAGGATTCCAGTCATAAGTACCTAATTAAACTCAAGCTCTTGAATGATCAGACTCAGTTACATAAAGAAGTGGTATAAATCCTCATAATATTTGTTATGTAACCAAGATAAATTATATCCACTTGATATTTCCTTGACTTAATTGTGTCATGATCCAGGTTCAGGGAAATAAATTCTCTTCATTAATTACTTGCTAACTTTTGGTATTAAGTAACTCTGGTATATAAAAAGCATGAGTTCATATACATCTTTTCCCAAATTAGTGTCACTTCTACAAAAAAAGTCATAACACAAAGGATTGTCTTTATTGTGTTGATTTATTCAGACAAATGTTTTCAAACTAATTTGCCTCTGGTTCTTAAAGTTTAAGGCAGTGTTGTATAATAGCTGCTCAACAATGGATTTAGTATAAGCACAGAAAAGAAATGCTGATTTCTGGCTCTTATGATCTCTTGGTTATTGTTGCTTCATTACATAAAAAAAAACAAAAATCAGGAAAAAGAGTTAAGATTTCTGATTTAAACACTGAACCACAGTTTTATTGACACTTAAGTTAATATTTCTGTATGTATTTATGATTGAAAATTGTCTAGAGTTTAAAAGTGAGAAGGGAGACATGAATGTAGTCATAGAATTTTTTAAAAATCTGCAATTTTTATACTTGCTTAAGAAAACAAAGGAAATCAAATCAACTGAAATTTCTGCCTCTCAGGGAGGCAATTTAACAGCTTGACTATATGGAAAATTGTGGGTTTAGGGGGAAATATTTCAAATTAAAACATCACAGGAAAGTTACCCATGGTAGTTCTTAAAACATCTTATATACTGTTTTTCACAACACTATGTAGTTTAAAACAGGGGTTGTTAAGAGGAAAACCACAGAAACTCTACAGGAGAAAGTAGGATAGACACTGTATTTAACACAGAAGATGTGAAAACAGAAATAATTTGGTAAAATTTTTAAAATAATTATTCATGTATGGCTTTATATATCAGTTGAAATTGCTTTTACACAATCATAATCTGCATTAAATATTTGTTTAATGAATGAATCCTTTAGTGCCACAATAAACAACAACAATCAAATTACTAAAATGCAACAAAAGAAAAGAAAAAGTAAATAGAAAATTATAGGTATAAGATGGAAGATATTAGATCACTGTATCATCTGGAACTTGTGACTAGAATAGACCTTGGAGTTGGAACCATTTATGTTCAAATACTGACTTTTCCTTTTACTGTCACTAGGCAAATTAATACTCTTAATGTGTTTAATATATATATATATATATATATATATATATATATATATATAATTTTTTTTATTCATCTGTTATGAATATTAAATGCAATGGGCAATGTTATGTACTCAGTACAATATTGACATAAAATGAGAACAAAACAAATATTAACTCATCATTATTATGTTATTAATAAAACATTATTGTGGAATAAGCTGTCATGTATGGGGTGAATTAACTCAAACTTCATTACTTCAAAATTACATAAACTCTGAAATACCTATCAATTTTTAC
The DNA here is from genome assembly GCF_963383645.1 of Muscardinus avellanarius. Taxonomy (NCBI): domain Eukaryota; kingdom Metazoa; phylum Chordata; class Mammalia; order Rodentia; family Gliridae; genus Muscardinus; species Muscardinus avellanarius. Next base: position 53,367,484 of record NC_137800.1, on the reverse strand, counting down.
TTTTTCCAGGAAACAAATAATAATAATACTTTAACAAATATTTCAAAATCAACCACTAAGCCAAGCATGAGAAGGTCAGAGGGGGAGGGAATGGGGTGGGAATTGGATAAGGGCTAATTGGGTGATGTGTGCATGTGTCTCTACCATCTTGTACCCCATTAAGATGTATGACTATAATGCACAAAAAATTAAAAAAATATATAAGACAACAGAATAATGAATAAAATATGATACTAAGTGCATTTACATGCTCTATATTTTATTTTAATTTTTTATCAATGAATTAGAACTATCCATGATTCATAGGGATACATTCATATATGCACACAACAATATTTGGTCTGTTTCCTTCTCCATACCTTCCTTTTTTTTTTCTTTTTCTTGTTTTGTGCATAATAACTACATGTTGTATATTTTTAAGAGAATTATGGGTAAGCAGAAAAGATTTGGGGGTCCTCTGCCCACTCTCAGTAAAGTGACCCTGTGAAGGGGAGAGAGCTGAAGGAGTTAACATTTGGGAGATCTGAAGGAATCAGAATGGTTTTTAGGGAAATAGTGCATTTGCCAGATGAAGAGAATCTCTTGAAATGCTAATAATGGCTGAGATCACATGTCAGGAGAAATTAATGAAAAGAAGAAAGTAAATGTGTTCTCTTTTCTTTAAACAACTGATGCCTACTTAGGATAGATTAAGGTGGAAGGGTAGATATACAATAATAGATTTGTGTTCAGCTGTTTCCTTTTTTGGCCTCTGATTTAGCTAGTTCTCATTACAGTAAAAAGTTACATTAAAGTTCATGAGCATAGACTCTCAACCACTAGCCTGTGAAAGCTATTCTTTTTTATGAGAATAGAAATGCAAGACTTCACTCATCCTATGAGACTTAAAATTCCTCATAAGATTAACAGCATGTGAGGAGCCCCATCCTGTGGAAGCCACACACTGACTGCATGGAAGCAAGTTACTCCTGCAGGTCCAGCCCATGCTACTAGCATAGCATGGCATTTATTTGATGGGGAATCAAAAATTTAGTCTTGAAAACATGAACCAGAAAAGATGTGTCTCTGTGGCTGCAAAACAGAAAAATGTATAGTCCTTGATATGTTGGTGTAAATCAGACTCAAATGACTTTACTTTACTTTACTTTACTTCATTCCTGTGTCCTTTAAATCTGAAAGTATTACCTTTTTCCACTACCCAGACAACCTGTTTTAACTAGAAGTCAAATAGGGATAGACTCTGTGAAAAGAAAACAGGACAGATAATGTATCATCTCCATCAGGACTTCATTCTGTAGCAAGTTTATTTCCCACAGGCTCAGAAACAGGCATCTCTGTATACCTACCACCATGACTCCAGAAAAGATGCCCCCTTCCGTTACTACTGTTTTTCACAGAGTCTTCTCTCCTCTTTTCTTCTTTTCCTCTCTCCTCTCTCTTCATCACAGAATATCTTGTATCTTGCCCCCAATCACCATTCCCTCTGGAGTCAAGCCTTTAAGAAGCAATGGAAAGTTTTTCTTGCTGTTATTGATCCATTTCTCAGGTATACCTTTTATTTTAGAGATTAGAAGCAAGAGGAGAGAAATGGAAAAATATCATATACTTACATATATGAAATGTTTAGTACAATGCAAAGTAGAATAGAAATCTCATCATCATGGACAATGACTAATTAATGTATAGGCACTAGGTTGAATATTATATTTGTATTAGCTCATTTAACTATTAGTACAGTCCTGTGAGATAGAAATACATCATTATTCTCATTTTACAATTGAGAAATGGGGGCATAGAGAGGCTGGGAGGGTACATGGTGGCCTCAAAAAACAGACTGACAGAGCAGAGTACAGAATTCAGTCTCTTACTAGTTATCAAAAACTGCTTTCTCATCCAAGTCTGTTATTATTTCTAGGCCTCCAGAACATTGATGTCTAGACCCTGCTTGAGCATATATAACAAATACAATATATAACATAATATATATATACTTATATATACTATATGTAGTATATATATGTATATATGGTAGCTTTTTGAGAAATGAGTTTATGAAATTAAGTTCACTCAAATTTAACTGACAAGTGGAAAGATCTAATATGAAATATTTTTGGCTGATTTTATGACTCACAATGCTCAATATTCTGTCTAGCTGGGAGGAAACAAAATCACTATACCTAATTACTCCAAAGCAATGAGCAAGTCAAAGACAAGCAAAATGTTACCAGTCAGGAAAAACACTGTTCCCTATGCAAATGATAAGGGCTAAAACTCTGCTTCTAATGGCTCTGATGATTATGAATGTAAGTGGTACTGAGTTGCTATATTAGCTTGATATTTATATGCTTTTTCTCATATCCTAATCTTTCTGTGAATAAAACTTTGGATTTATGGTAAAATGTTCGTAATCATAAAATAAACTAAGTGTGGATTTATCTTTGTCAAATTTTGAAAGGTTTGAAAACCCATCTTCTTCCATAATTGACCTGCTTTCTTCTGTGAAAAAAAAAGCCTGTGCTTTATCACAGTCCGAATATCTATAAGATGATTGCACAAAATTTTATATTTGTATAGACCACTACTCCAAGAACACTTGTATACACCTGGCCCCTAAAAATCTTAATTATTCAAGGCTCACATGATGTGTGTGTTGAGATTAGCTTGATGCAGCCAATGAGCAAGGGGGAATAGTCATCGTTCTTGTAGCTAGATCTTCTTCAAAATGATCATAGGGGAGTACTCATTCAATCACACATCCAAGAGAAAAAATAATGGTATTCTTGAGTCTGGATTTTATTAAGATACAGGGAAGATTCTGGCTGATGAAATAGAATTAAGCACAAGAAAACTCAATGTAGCTGTCTCAGTTCTTGCTCTGTGTGAGCAACATACTCATAGAGAAAATAGGGACAGGAGTTTTGCTAATATCGGTGGGTATCCTTACTGTTCACAGACTAAGTGAAATATTTTTTATTAGCTATGAAAAGGGAGACCCTTATTGGTTTTGCCACATCACAAAGTAATTCAGGGACTTCTGGGAAGATGGCGATGGAGGAAAGCGGCACTTACAAGTCCCGCTAACAATCAAACTCTATTACCACAAAACCAGCACCTTTTGGAGCCAGAAAACACCACCAGCAAAGAAATAAAAACTGTAAATACAAGGGACAGAGAAAAAGAGGGCAGAAAAAACAAGACACCAGAAAGAAACCAGCTCGAAATGCCATGGCCGCTGCAGTGCGGAGCAGCTGGAGCCAAGGCATGAAGCGGCCAGAGTGGCGGCATGTAGCGGCGCGGGGAACGTCTAAAGCTCCCAAGGGCCAAGAACAGCACACCTGGCAGGGACTCAGAGTGGAGCTCAAAACCAGAGAAGAAATATGCCGCATCATGGCAGAGGGTGTGGCAGTGGTGTCTTATTGCCAGTGGCGGCAGCAGTGAATCCACCGAGTTCACTAGAGCTCCATCAGTGCACTCAACAACCATGAGTCAAATTGTGGCACTAGGAGAGAAATCCCAGTACTGCACTCCCAGGGACTTGCGTAGATAGTCTCCCTGGGTCAGAGATTTTAGCAGTGCAACCCAATGGGGGAGTGGCGGTGGCAGAGACATCACACCATAGTCACAACTCCCTACTGGAGAACACCCAACTTGGCACCGCCCATGGTCTGGGCAGCCTCTATTGACTCCCTGGGCCTGAGACTTTGTGATACAACCCAGTAAAGGAGTAGTGGTGACTGAGATGCCACAGACTCGAGATCCAAAGCATCTTAAGTGAACTCATAGTGTCCCAGGGAAGAACCCAGAGAAGGCACAAACACCCAAAATCATGGGAAAGAGAAATAACAATGGATCAGTGAATGCCCACAACCCCATGATATCAGAATCTGATAACACAGAAATCCAAAGATCTCTAGAAGATCAAATCAGGAAAATAACTTTAGAAATAATAGAGGACTTTCGAAAAGAATTCAGAGAGAGTCAAAAAGAGATAAAGGATGCAATCATTGAAATAAAGGCCTCAATTGAAAGTATAAACAACAGATTAGACCACATGGAGAATAGAATCTCGCTTCTTGAAGATGATCATTCAAAAAATGAATGCATAGTTTCTAATTTAGAAATCAAAGACAAAAACCACATGATCATCTCAATAGATGCTGAAAAAGCATTTGATAAAATTCAACATCCATTTATGATAAAACACTGCAGAGAATTGGAATAGAAGGAACATATCTCAACATTATTAAGTCAATCTAAAATAAGCCTACTGCCAACATCATATTAAATGGGGAAAAACTTCAAGAATTCCCCCTAAAAACTGGAACGAGACAAGGATATCCACTATCACCACTTCTCTTCAATATAGTACTAGAGACTCTAGCCAGAGCAATAAGGCAAGAAAAGGAAATTAAAAGAGTACAAATAGGAAAAGAAGAACTTAAGCTTTCACTATTTGCAGATGACATGATACTATATTTAAAAAACCCAGTAAACTCAACCAAAAGGCTTATTGAACTGATCAACAAATTCAGCAAATATCTGGATACAAATCAATCTTAAAAAATCAGAAGCTTTCCTGTACACCAACCATAAATCCACTGAAGAAGAAATTCAGAAAACACTTCCACTCAGGATCTCCCACAAGAAAATAAAATACCTAGTAATAAACTTGACCAAGGAGGTAAAAGATCTCTACAAAGAAAATTATAAAACTCCGAACAAAGCAAAAGAAGATCTTAGAAGATGGAAAGACCTTCCATGTTCATGGATTGGCAGAATAAATATCATTAAAATGGCCATCCTCCCAAAAGTGATCTACAGATTTAATGCAATGCCAATTAAGCTACTAAGATCATTCCTCACAGGCATAGAAAAATCAGTCCTTAAATTTATCTGGAATAACAAAAAGCCCAGAATAGCCAAAGTAGTTCTCAGCAACAAAAACCATGCAGGAGGAATCACAATACCTGACTTTAAACTATACTACAAAGCCATTGTAATAAAAACAACATGGTACTGGCAAAAGAACAATATGTAGACCAATGGAACAGAATAGAAGACCCAGAAACAAGTCCACACACTTTCAGCCAATTGATTTTTGACAAAGGGGCCAAAAATCTACACTGGAGAAAAGATAGCCTCTTCAACAAATGGTGTTTGCAAAACTGGTTAACCATATGCAGAAAATTGGATATTATTACCACTTTTTCACCCTGTACAAAAGTCAACTCATGATGGATCAAAGACTTGGAAATTAAACCAGAGACTTTGAAGCTCCTTGAAGAGGGCATAGGTAGAACACTACAACACATAGGTACAGACAAACATTTCCTCAACAAGACCCCAAAGGCACAACAAATTAAAAGGAGAATCAATACATGGGATTGCATCAAACTGAAGAGCTTCTGTTCAGCAAAGGAAACTATCAAGAATCTCAATCGAGAGCCAATAGAACAGGAGAAAATTTTTGCCACCTACACCACTGATAAAGGACTAATATCTAGAATATACAGAGAACTCAAGAAACTCAACACTGAGAAAACAAAGCATCCAATAAAAAAATCACCAAATGAACTAAATAGACATTTCACAAAAGAAGAAATTCAAATGGCCAATAAATGCATGAAAAAATGCTCAACATCACTGGCAATCAGAGAGATGCAAATCAAAACTACCCTGAGATTTCACCTAACTCCAACTCGACTAGCAATCATTCAAAACACAGACAACAACAGATGCTGGTGAGGATGTGGAGAAGTGAGAACTCTAAGGCATTGTTGGTGGGATTGCAAACTAGTGCAACTACTTTGGAAAACAGTATGGAGAATCCTCAGAAGAATGGGAACAAATCTACTATTTGATCCAGCAATACCACTGTTGGGTATCTACCCAAAAGAAAAGAAACCAAACTACCAAACTAATGCATGTGTATCTATGGTCATAGCTGCACAACTCACCATATCCAAACTATGGAACCAGCCAAGATGTCCATCAATAGATGAATGGGTTAAAAAACTGTGGAATATGTACACAATGGAATTTTATTCAGCCATCAAAAAAAAACTCAGTTACATCATTTTCAGGGAAATGAATGAACTGGAGGACATTATGCTAAGTGAGATTAGTCAGTCACAAAAAATAAGAAATCAGATGCTTTCCCTAATATGTGAGAGTTAGGGAGAATTGGGTCATAGGAGGAACTCTAGATGAAAAAGAAAATCCTATAGAGGAGCAAACAAGACAACCTAAAGGAGGAGAAATGAGGGGGGAAGAAGGAATATCTCTAAAACACACAATGTACTTAAACATATCGAAGTCAACAACTAAGCCAAGCAAGGAAGGGAGGGATGGGGAGGGAATGGGGTGGGAATTGGGTAGGGGTTAAATCAGCGATGAGTACATGTATGTACACACAAGTTTTTTAACCCAATATGTTGTATGAATATAATGCACCAATAAAAAAAATTAAAAAAAAGAAAAGAAAAGTTACACACAAAAATAAACCAAAGTAATTCAGGATTTTTTTTAGTACTGTTACAGTTAGCAAATGTCATTATTTCTTTCTCATCAAGGGCTTATTATCAGCTCTATCATATGAATGGTGACTTAATTCCCATCCCGTTAGGGCCAAGTATGATTCTGCACAAACTTTACTGAATGGGAGTTCTTCCTAGGGGGTTCTAGCCAGCAAAGAGTTTTGATGCACTTCAGGCTGATGATGTGATTATAAAACCCATTCTCCAGGAAGCTTTCGAGCCACCGCAGATCTTTGTCAAATGCCAACGTGGTGAAGACAAACTGAAATAGTCTCTTTATTTCTTTTCTTGATAAATTCAAAATTCAATCTCCCACAAAATATTTTCTAAGAATCCAAATGGGAAGGGAAGAAGATAAGAAGTAGGCATGCCCCTGGTTCCTCTGAATTACATGGAGCATTTAGATTTATAATTGTTACAAAGTTAAATCTTTGGGCCTAAGTATATTTATTAGGCAGTTATGTTACAGGCATGAATATCTCAATGCTATATAAAAGGTACTTTTATTATCTTAATCACACATTTAAAGTATTGAAGGGATAGCCGGGCGTGGTGGCGCACGCTTGTAATCCCCGCGCTTGGGAGGAAGAGACAGGATGATCACGTAGGTTTGAAGCCAGCCATGTGCACTGGCTTAGGAGACCCTGTTTCCAAATAAAAATGTAAAAATAGGTCTGGTAGTGTAGCCCCGAGGGAGAAGGGCTTCCAGGAACCCCAGTACCACCAAAAAGTAAAAAATACCAAAAAAAAGTATCAAAGGGAAAAGTAGCTCCTTTAAGGTCATATAGCTGGTAAACTGTAGAGACAGGATTTGAATCCAGGAATTCTGGTTGATTCCTGATGCCTCCAGACAATTTGTAGTTTCTGCAAGCTTCCAACAGAGAAGACTCTATTTCTGTTGCTGAACAAATACAAATGTTTATTTCTTAGGGAGCTTTCAATGAATTCTTATTATGCTACTTGAGATACAGGGGAATATTCTGGCTGATGAAATAGAATTAAGCACAAGAAAACTCAATGTAAGAACATGTCCAATATAAGAACATTCAGTGCAGGCCCTGTTGAAATGCTGGCCTTATTATGGGACCATTTCTCATATTCTTTTTTAAAGAAACTCCCTTTCTTCATAGACAATGCTATCTGTAGTTGAGGTGTTGTATGAAAGAGTTTTATTATTACAGCATGTTTCTAACAAGTAATGCACTATTTCCATATATTTTAATGCAGACTAATATAATTTATTATTTTTAAATCCATATTGCCAGTCTATGTCTTTTTGTTTTGTTTTGTTTTGTTTTGTTTTGCTGGTCTGGGAATGGAACCCAGAGGCATTTGACCTCCGAGCTACACCCCCTGCCCAATTTTTTATTCTTTAGTTTGAAACAGGGTCTCATTGAGTTGTGGAGGGCCTCACTAAGTAGCTGAGGCTGTCTGTGAACCGCGATCCTCAGGTCTCAGCCTCCCAAATGCTGGGATTTCAAGCCTGCATCACCAGTCCCAGCTCCAGTCTATGTCTTTTAATTGTTGAGTTAAGTCCTTTGACATTCAGGGTTATCACTGAAATATGATTTTTATTTCCTGCCATTTTGTGATCTTCTGTTTGATATAATGTTATTTCTTCTTTGCTTGGTTGCCCCACTGTTCACCTTTATTTCTTCTCTGGTTCTTTAATTTTCTTCTTTTTTCTCCTTTATGGTTTATTTCTTTAAGTATTTTCTCAGTATTGACTTTGTATTCATGAATATTTTGGGATTCTGCTTATCGTAAAACACTTTTTTTTTCTGCCTGAACATTGAATAATAACCTTGCTGGATATTTTAGTTTTGGTTGTAAGTTATTTGCTTCCAGGGTCTAGATTAAATCAAATCAGTCTCTCCTACCATTCATGAGTTGGGTTGTAAAGTCTGGGGTGATTTTTATTGTTTTAATCCTGTATGTCACCCATTCTTTTGTTCTGACTGCTTTTAAGATTCTCTGTCTTAGATTCATCATCAGCCACAAGGATTCACGACTCTGGACTACATAAGGTTCTGGTATCTTCAGGTCATATACCATCCCCAGAGGAAAATGCCTGTTTGCTGGCCCTGAGCTATTGAGAGATGCTCCTGAACAGAGAAGAACAATGAATTGCAGTTTCTGACTACAAAGTGAATGTTTCCTATTAGCTCACTATCTTTTGCAATAAATCAGCTTGGGAGGGGTGATTCAAAATGCTGACTATGTGATGTAGCACATCGCAGTAGCTGGAACAAATAAAGTTTAACTACCAAGAAGTCAGCATCTTTACAAACAAAATAAACGAAGCAGCAGAAGATACCTATGAACCAAAACACAAATGGGAACCACAGCCTAAGAAAATTCAGTATTCTGAACATTAAATCTAATGCAAAAAGCCCAAGGGGACAACTGACCTAGTGTGGTGGCTGGCATTATCTCAGGCCACCACTGAAACCATGATTGTCACCTTGGGGTGCTGCAGCCTCAAGATCCAGACAAATAATCCAACAACTTAAAGTACAGAAAGCAGCAGCAGAGTTTCAATATTTTAAGTGACCAGCACCACACTTCAGGGACACAGAAAAAGATCCAAATGCCTATGCATTCACCTGAGCCAGTACCCACAGCAGCACACTGTGCCCTCCAAAAACCCAGCCCACAGAACAGTAAGATAACCATTTATGTTACTCACTACTTGGTGGAGACAGAAGACCACTCATAGTAGCCATGGGACCCAGTGGGATAAGACCTGGTGGCATATCTCAGAGGTTGTCCAGTTAGAACTTCCAGAGACACAGGAAAGGCATAGTGCTCAAGGTGTGGTGCCTGCACAAAATGACAGGGGATCACTCCAAGAATACACTGGATGCCCTCTCCCAGTGGGAGTAGGGAGGTACAGGCACAGAGTTGAAAGGCACAGAACACAAGGCCTGAGATTATAGAGCCCAGGTTGGAAAGCACAGAGCCAGGGTCAGAGATTTCAGAGTGCAAACACTCATAAAGTGGGTCCAAAAGCTGACAATAGGTTACAGAGTAAATGAGAGATACTAGAATATACTTCGGAATCTACCACAGTGAATAGATATACAGATATATAGGCCTGGGCCCTATATAATTTAATTAACAGAACTGCTCTTTTTTATGTTTTTATTTTACTAGTTTTCCCTCTCACACTGTTACTAATTCTTATCATTCTTTTTCTTTTTTTATTTTTATTTTCTATTTTTTTTCTTGTACCTTTTTGGCTTTGAGTTGTTTGTTTTGTCTTTGATTTATAATTGTCAGTTTTTGTAGCTTATTTTGTTACCTTATGCATGTGTGTTTGCTCCTTCCCCCTATTCCTTTTACAAATGTCCTAACTCTAGCCTATCTACTCTCTTCTCTCGAAAATGTTTTTTTTTCTTACTGAATCTCCCTGTTTTATATTCAGCTCTTTTATATCTCCATACCTGAATACTCTACTAATTACAAGAATCCTACTATCTAAACTTCTCTCATTCTCAACCAGATACTTCCTTATTATACTTAAATCCTTACTCAACTTAATCATATCCTCTACTTTATCTGACTCCTGTACCCATAACCCCAGCTCTTCCCCCTTACCCAACCCTCACCATTGAAAAAAAGCACTGAACCTCTAAATTCCTACTGCTAAGATTGTATTAGATTACCCACAGAATCACACAGAAAAAGATGCCACGACATCAGAGAAATAAGCCTGAAAACCCTGAAAATATGAGAACTAGGAACAGTGAGGAAATAAGGGAAATCATGAATACTGACCTAGAAGAACGCAAGAAGGAGAATTTTGAATCCTGATCTTCAATAGGATGAAATGCCTCAGAGCAAGTGTTCAATTAATGAAAGAAAGAAGAAATGGAGATATTAAGAAAGAATCAGAAAGAGATGAATCTAAGACAGATGATGTAGTTCTCAGATTCATTTTCTTTACACTCAACAAGAAGCATCAGCACCATCTATTGCAGAAGCAATATTTTGTGAAAGATCTAATACTAATAGCATTGGAACAGCAAGGCTGGCACTGGGCTTCTTGAAGCTTCACAGCTTGATAAGGGGAAAATGTCTTTCTGGCCTTTCAAGTTGGCACCATCTCTTACTCCCTCAGGAGAAACAAATGAAGGTCTACTGACTTTTGAGGACTATCTTCTGCATCCCCTTCACTCCCTGCCTTCTGGACACATCAGAAAATCTTGGATGGGAGACCTTGATGCCCACTCGATTTTCTGATGACCTTTAGTATATTTATAACCTGCTGATTATTGTGGGAGTCATTCATAAAATCAGTAAGTATCTTGGGTTTACTCATTTCTGTCTGCCATAAAGCAGGCCTGCTAAGCTTCTATCTGGAAATCAGAGCAAGACAGCCAACATCTCTATACAGACACCCAATGGCTGTTTCAAATCTGGCCCATCCAAGCAAAACTGAAATAGTATCAGTTCTTCTAGAAAATTAACTTGGATTCTTCTCTATTTATATTTAACTTCTTTGGCTCACTCTCTTTTCTCCTTTGCCAGGATAATACATCACTTTAGTTTGGTATCAGTCCATTTTGTCTGATTTCCTAGATGTGATGTTTCTCTGGTGATAAAAAGAAATTCCCACACCAGCTCTGAGACTTTCATAAATCTTATGGCCCTAGCAACATCTACCTCTTTCCCCTTATATTGTCCTATGACTCCTAGGGAAAATGAGACAGATTTTATTACATATTAGAACCCCCAATTATGTCATTATAGCAATTTTAAACTTAAAAAGTTAAATAAAATAAAATGTAATTATTCATCAGTAGAACAATGTGAAGGCAATTTGAGCAAAGTCTTTATACAAACAAATCCTCCTAAGGATGAAGAAGACACTGCTGGCTCCAGAGACATCTGAACACTTGTTTTCTTGGAGAGAATCTTGTTACCAGTCCCATTTTCCCATTCAGTTCAAATCCTGCTGAGTTGAACCTAAAATGCAGGCACTGAGTTTTCAAGATAAAAAAAAAATATTATTAATGAGTTAATGGAATCAGATGTAATATTCAGATCTATGTAAATGACTATTGAGATCATAGAGATGCACATGGAGTACAGAGGGCTTTGAATAATCCCTCAGAGGACAGGACACCCAGGTGAAGCAGGAGTACTGCAAACATAGAGTGGTGGTGCAGAGAACACTCATGAGTTACAGAGTATGATTTGGTGTGTGGTCCACTGTAGAAGTCTGGTAGTAACTCAGCATAAAGTGTGAACCAGGAGAACATTCATAATGTGTTATCTGTTTTCAAATATCATGGGCAAGCAAAACCTTAGAAATCTAGAAGCATGCCTGAATCTTCATTATATCTCTACCCTAAAAGCTTAGAGTCTTATGGTATCACTGAATGACTTCTTTTAACAAGCCAAATGATACTGGTTGGTACTATTAAAATATTAAAAAGTAGCATCTTATGCATAGAAGCTGTAATGAGAAAAAATGTATTTGGATAAAACTTGCCTGTATGATTTGCAGAGACAACATTTTTTCCTGTATATCTGGCAAAGGTTGTCAACTCTAGCTCTGGAAAAAATGGAGAATACTGGAACATTTTAGCTCACAAGCCTCACATGGCTCCATTGCCTAATTTGTCATGGTCCCACTTTACTTGATTTGGGAAATTTAATAAGAATGAAGATGAATCCATTGGATTTTCTATATGCATCTGCATTATTTTTCTCTTTCTTTAGAATCTGTACTTGCTGGAACAGTTTTACATTGGTACTCGTACCATGGATGAGGTTACAGTGGCAAACAAGAGCTATCATGAGCTGGAAGCTCTGAATTTAGTGGGACAACCTATCGGGCACATGGCAAAGTTTGAAGTACACTGTAGTATTGCATAAGGCCCAGCTCCCTCTGTCTGCAAGCATCAGAGAAAATACTGTTAGTGTTGCATTATGATCATTATTCTTCCATAAAGAAAGTACAACTGCCTATTCTAATGAAATAATCCCTTCTTCCTGCTTTAATAAACTGATTGGACTCTCTTTTAAGATTAAATAATAGTCATATAATCTAATATAGTAAAAAGAAAATCAGCAAAAATATATCAATGATAAAGAAATGTTACCCAAACCAGTTAAACAATTTTTTATCTGCCCTGCCTTATACACATCTGGAAATTTAATATATCTAGGAAAATATATTCACAGAATTGTGAGCTAAGCAAAAATTTCTGATCAACAAATAATACAGTTTATGCCTTGCTGAATTATCTTAAGCTTTTGTGAACAAAGGCTTATAGAATTTGGAACACTTTAAAGGGATCCCAAAAAAACTAGATCATAGAAATTTTTTTGTATTGCCCTTTAATTCTTCATGGTATTATGAGAGATGGTCCAACATAGAGAAAGCATTTAGGTTTTAGCAAAAGTACAATATGGATTGCCCATTTTATAGCTACATGAGCTGACACAATTTAGCAATAACTCTGATCCTTGGTTTCTCCATCTTTAAACCAGGAATAAAATGAATTTTATTGTGAGAATATACAAGGTATTTTATAATATGTGTTATGAAAATATGCACTCATTAAATATTACTATTCATAAATTTCTTTAAAATGTTTTTATGTTTTTATTATGCTTTCATGGGTGAAGGTTGTTGGCATAAGAATTGGACAATTCTAAAACTATTATGCTGTGAAGAAGTCCCAAGGAGTTGCTACATGGAAAGAAAGAGTGAGAAGGAGAAGAAGATGCATCTAGGTAGTCCCAGATTTTCCAGTCATCCAAGCCCAGGCACCACACAGGAGAACAAAAGATCCCAGATGGCCCTAGCATCATTGCCTCTTGACTGTAAGTTCATGTCAGATCCGAAATAAGATAGTAAGGTGGGTCCAGTCAGCTCTCATGGATGAAGGATAATAATGATGTGCTTTCTTGAAAGTGTTATTTATAGCATTCTTTACATTTCTCAAGATCTAAACCTCTACTTTATGCAATACTTATGATTTATAAGTAAACTGACTACTTTTTTATTTTTATATTGTTATTAAACCAAAACACCAGCATACCATATCCATGAATCTCTGTAACAATAGATCTTAACATACTTGGTTTTATCCCCATATATTTTTACCAGTGTGTTCATTTTCTCTAAATGTGCTTAGAGGTGTAGTCACATACAAATAAAAATAGTGGTTATGGTACATTAATACTATGTCTAATTTATAAATTATAAGAAGAAAAATGTCAGAAAAAATTACAATATGAAATAATCAGCTATAGGGTTGTTAGCTTGTTTATCTTAAATTTGTGGTTTTGTAAAAAAATATAGGAGCAAAAATTCTCCTAGAAGCTGAGTACAGTGGCAAACCTGTAATCCCAATACTTAGGAGACTAATATAGGATGACAGTAAAATTAATCAACAGCATTGTGAAACTCAGCAAACTAGTAAGATCCTGTTTTATAAAACAAAAACAAACAAACTAACTAACTAACTAAAAGGACTGAAGGTGTAACTTGAGGTAGAATAGCCCTGGCTTCAATCCCCACTACCACTAAAAGCAAATACATACCTACTTACATACATACATATATACATACATACATTCATAAATAAATAAAATAAATTTTACCAGATGTTCGCCCTAGATAATAATTTTATTTAAATGGTATATTTAGTTTTGGATTTCCACATGCTAAAGCAAACTCAACCAAACAAATAAATAAAAAAGTTTTATATTGTTAATAATCTAAAAAATGGCTATTGGTTATTTAGATGAGACAGTTCTGGCAATAAATACATTGAATAACAACTTAACATAAATCCTTCCATTAGAGTTCCTGATTAATATCAAACAATTCTTTGAAAGGTAACTTTTCAAGAAGATAAAAAAAAACTTACTTTATGATGACATTTCTTCTCATGGCCCTAAATAAAATAAGGCTATAGCGTTAACTTTCAATTTAGTTTTTGTGTTTTCTATATCAGGTGTGATACCAAAGAGGTTGATTGGTGAGAACTAATGATGAGCTGCTTCAATTGAGAAATAGTGAGAATTAATTTTATTCATTTCCATTTGTGGTAAAATTGAAGTAGAGTTCAACACCAAAATAATGAAATATGCAGGAGAAGACAAAAGCTTTCTACAAGAGAACCCTGAAGCTAGCCTAGAAAATATAACCTGAATTAGCAAATTGGAAACCACATTGAGCTGATGAAAAAATTGGGTGCAAGGAAAAAGATCACAAACATTAAAGGGTGGGGAAAATCTCCAATATAAAACAATTTTCTATAGGACTGGTCTAGTGTTTGAGCTGTCATAAAGTTGTTCTCTCACAAATGATTATTTGATGAAAAGTGATCGAATACAACCTAATTTTTTTTCCTACAAATGAACTTCATGCAAAATAAGCTGGAGAAAGCCTCTAAGAATGCCTCATACCAAAGGCATGTTGGCACATGATTCTAACCTCCAGTATTTGGGAACTGAGATAGGAGGATTGCAGATCCATCCAAGCCTCAGCAATTCACTGAAGCCCTAGCTAATTTAGAGAGACATTGTTTGAAATAAAAGAAAATAAAAATAGAGCTGGAGTAGTAGCATCTCAGAGGTAGAATGATCCTTGGTTCATGCTCAGTAGGGCAAAACAAAAACTAAAAAAATAAAGCAACAATAAAGCAAACAAAAGAATACTTTATATACTTTCTGTGACAAGTTGTAATCATTCTATCTTTCTGTTTTCATCAAGTTGAGGAAGAGATAATCTAGATTAAGCATTGACAAAAAAAACTGCATTTCGGATTACTGACATATTGGCAAGGCAACATTCATCTGATTTACATTCTATGTGTACCTGGCAATGGTAATGTGATGATGATTTGATGTCCTTATATAAAGGATGATTGCTTTTCTCTCAGAGATGAACCCAGGTGTACACTTACAGGGCATTTTTTATGGTACTGGGTAATAAGCCCAGGGCCATTCTCTTTCTGAGCAACACACCTAGCCTTACTTTTTATTCTTGATTTTTTTTCTTATTTATAAGTGGAACATATTGAAAATGGTGGACATTTAGATTGTGCTTCATGCCCTTCTCCCCCCATATCCCTTCCCCCCAACCAATAAAGAGTTTCCAGGTTAACCATGTTATATTTAAACTATTACACATATTTGTATGTAGCTCCCTCATTGAACAACCTCAGATTTCTTCCTCTCCTATCCTTCCATCCAAGCTTTGTTTAGATTTCCCCTCCATCATCTGGAGTCCCTCTGATATTACCACTACTCCCTAGCTTGCTTGAGCATATTAGAGAAAACATATGTCCCTTCCCTTTCTGTGCTTGACTAATCTCACTTAACATAATGTTCTCCAGTTCCTTCCATCTTCTTGCAAATGCTATTATTTTATTCTTCTTTATAGATGAATATATTGTGTGTATTTCCCATAATTTTGCAATCCATTCATCTGTTGATGAAGATCTAGGTTGGTTCCATATTTTGGCTATTACAAACTGTGCTGCTATGAACGTGGGTATGCATATGTTAATGTAGTTCTCTGATTTCAACCCCTTTGGAAAGATACCCAGGAGGGGTATAGCCAGATCAAATGGTGGATTTGTTACCAGTTTTCTAAAGAATCTTCATACTGATCTCCATAGCGGCTGAACTACTTCGCACTCCCACCAACAGAGTAAGAGTTCCTCTTTTCCCACATCCTCACCAGCAATTGTTGTTTGATTTCTTTATGTTTGCTACTCTGATTGGGGTTAGATCGAATCTCAGCATAGTTTTGGTTTGCATCTCCTTGATGGCAAGTGATGTTGAACATCTTTTCATGGATCTATTGGCCATTTGTATGTCTTCTTTTGTGAAATGTCTATTCATTTCAGTTGCCCATTTCTTGATTGGGTTGTTTGTTTTGCTAGTGTAGAGTCTTTTGAGCTCTTTGTATATTCTGGATATTAGCCCCCTATCAGAGTGATGACTGATAAAGATCATCTTTATGTTCTTCTCTTTAGGTTCTTGATGGTTTCCTTTGATGAGAAGAAATTTTTTAGTTTGAAGAGATCCCACTTATTAATTCTTCCTTTAATTTCCTGCATTTTGGAAGTCTTATTGAGAAAGTTACTGCTTGTGCCTATATGTTGTAGATCCTATGCCTTTCTCTAATAACTTCACAGACTCTGGTCTAATTTCTAAGTCTTTGATCCATCTCGAATTGCTTCCTGTGCATGGTGAGAAATAAGGATTCAGATCCAACTTTCTACAAATGGATAGCCAGTTCTTCCAGCACCATTTGTTGAAAAGGCTGTCTTTTCTTCAGCGTGAGTTTGGCACCTTTGTCAAAGATTAACTGACTGTAGATGTGTGGGTGTGTTTCTGTATCTTCTATTCTGTTCCACTGGTCAGTCTGCCTATTGTTGTGCCAATACCATGTTGTTTTTATTACTATTGCTCTATAGTACAATTTGAAGTCCGGGATTGTGATGCCTCCTGCCTGGTTCTTGTTGCTGAAAATTGCTTTGGATATTCTGGGAATTTTCTTTCTCCATACAAAATTCAGAACTGATTTTTTTCAGGTCTTTGAGAAATGTTGTTGGTATTTTAATGGGAATTGCATTGAATCTATAGATCACTTTTAGCAGAATGGCCATTTTGATGATATTTATTCTGCCTATCTATGAGCAAGGGAGATCTTTCCATCTTCCAAGGTCTTCTTTAATTTCTTTCTTTAATGTTTTGTAGTTTTCTCTGCAGAGGTTTTTTACATATTTGGTTAAAGTTATTCCTAGGTATTTTATTGGTTTAGAGGTTATAGTAAATGGAATAGTTTTCTTTATTTCTTTCTTTGTGGATTCATTGTAGGCATAAAGGAAAGCAACTAATTTCTTTAGATTGATTTTGTATACTGCAACTTTGCTGAATTAGTTAATTGTTGGGGTGTGTACATACAGCACCTAAAGAGATGCAGCCTCCCTAGGCCTGAGCGGCCTGCAGGCTAAGCCTTAGGTAAAGTTTAAGAACTTCTGCAGTAAAAGGTGCTAAGATGGCGCCTGGAGGAAGTTATGAAGGCGTGGTTTCCCCATTCATTATGTGTGGGGAGACTGAGCAGTTTTTCCATTTTTACCTTTAAAGGAGCTTCTGAACACATAAATGGCTCATGTACTGGCCTGGGATTGGCTGCAAGCTACATGCTGGGTCCGTAAAGAGGTGACCTTTATCCCGATAGGCTAGGCTATTTCCTCATTGGAAATTCCCCTTGTGGTTTTGTGCTATATGTATGTTGCTTGAAGAAGAATGAAAAATGAGAGAAAAATGAGCTCCTGCTTGACTCGGCTCCCGGCTCCGTGTGTTGCTGTTGTTTGGGGTTGTCAGTACTCAACCTTCCTGCTCAGCCCCACTGCTGATGGGATGGACCCATCAGTATGGTGCCCCATGTGAGGAACTCTTTCTTGGCGAAATGCTGACAGGCCAATTGGTCCGCAGGTGAGTGTCCCCTCATAAATTATGGGGAAGTGTAGTTCTAAACCTGACCCTGCCCTAGAATCCCTTTGACTCTTTCTCAAGAGCTGAGGACTTAATCTCACTGATAACCAAACCACCCAGGCCTGGGGGTAACTTTTAAAATCTGCCCAATGGCTCCCCAAAAGTAATCTTTTTGATTGGGATACCTGGGATCAAGTTGAGGGCCTGGTTAGGCAAGCCCAGACAGAGCAAGGGAAGATTTCCCCCCCCCAGGGGTTCTCCCCACCATCTCTGTGCTTAAAAGTTGTTTTCCCCCATGACCCCCAGAGAAACTTGATGGCTGTGGCCCCAAGCCAGCGGAAAAAGGGGTTGCCGAGTATACACCCTTCTCTGGTCCCGAAGCCCCTAAGAAACCTCCAGATCCCTCCCTTGATCCCTTTGCAGATGCTAAGGGCTCTCTGCCAATTCCTTCTCCATACCCTCGGCTCCACCACCATATGCCGGCAAAGGGAGTGCCAGAAGAACTGTGGGACTCTTTCCTGTCAAGGTCAACCCAGGAGGAAACCGTCCAGCCACCTGGTAACCCTGGGAACCGCAGGATCTCAAAGAGATCCGAAAGGCGGTGGTGGAGGATGATCCCAATTCCCCCTGGGCAGATACCCTAGTGGAAGGGCTCGCCCATCAGGCTTTAGTCCCCCGGGACTGGAGGGACCTAACCAAGGCAATTCTCCCTGGGCCGCTCTTTATGAAATGGTTGACCTATTATCAGGAGTAGTGCTGAATCTTGGGGGAGAGAAATCAGAATGCCAATCTCACCATCCCCTTAACCTACATCATGCTTATGGGGATGGCTGAGCGGCATCCCACTGGCCTACAACAGGCGGCCTTGCCCCCCACATACAAGGATCAGGTTAGGGTGGCTGCACTGGTGGCATGGAGAAAATTAGATGATGGGCCCACTGAGGCCCCTATTGTGACAATCACTCAAAAGCCCAGTGAGGATCTACCTACATTTATAGAGAGAGTATATAACAGCCTTAAGAGGAAGTTTCCGGCCGGTCCATTAAGAGACAAGTTTGTCAGAATGCTCATGTGGGACAGGATGACAGCCGACCATAAGCTGGCCTGCGCAGGGTTGAAAGGGCATACTTTAGAGAGATGGATCATGGCCTCTTGGGATGTTAGCTCTATGAGCCACCAACTTCAAGCATGACAGCTGCGGTAAAGGAAGGGCAATGGGAGGGCCTACAGACTCTGATACAGGCAATGCAGCAGTCAAGGGTTAAACCCCCCACGTGTTTCAAGTGTGGAAAAGAGGGCCATTTCCACGGAGACTGTCCATCCCAGGCCACGCCTTCTATGGGAGGAGGGAAGAAAGGTGAACCCCTCCGGACCCCCTGCCACATATGGCGTAAGGGCTTTCACTGGGCCTGGGACTGCCGGTCCAAATTTAACTTAAAAGGGGGAGCCTTTAAACTCCCAAGGGGGCTTCCCCAGCCCGATTAAAAAAGGGGAACTTTTCCACCGAGATTCATTGGATGGTACCTCTGGTGACCGGGTTAAGACCCAAGATGGTCGTCAAAATTGGAGATAAAAATTTTAAATGTTTAATTTATACTGGAGCCAATCAAACAGTGATTAGGAAAGAGGAAGTCCCCCATTCATGGCAGCTAGTCCCTGGAACCTCCGTTCAAGGGATGGGTGGTCAATCCTCATCTTGGGAAACCTTCACGTGGCTGCCATGGAAGGACCCATCTGGCCGGAAGGGAGAGGTCTGCCCTCTTGTGGTTTCTGGGCTCTCTGCCAATCTTCTAGGACAGGACATTCTTGGGGAAGCTGAGGCTGTCATTACCACTGATAATCGAGCCTTTTATGATGATCTTCTAGATGAGGAGGAATATCAGCAGCAGTGTGAGCAGGGCAGAAGGTATCATTCCAATTATAGGGATGATCCCCATTTTGAGCGACAACGCAGAAATCATCCAGACCCATTTAAGGGCCACTGCCTCACCCTCTCTAATCAGACTTAAGTGGAAGTCAAAAAAATCCCACATGGATGGAGCAGTGGCATCTTCCATTACACAAACTTGATCAGTTACATTTGCTAATAAAACAACAATTACAACTTGGACATATCCGGCCATTCATCAGCCCTTGGAACTCCCCTGTTTTTGTTATTAAAAAACCTAATGGGACCTGGAGGTTTTTACAGGATCTTAGAAAAATTAATGAACAGATGATCCTTCTTGAGGCCCCACAGAGGGGACTTCCATGGGTTCCAGCCATCCCTAATCAATATCATTTGACTATTATTGATATTAAAGATTCTTCTTTTCAATACCATTACATCTTGATGATATGGAAAGGTTTGCCTTTTCTGTACCCTCCTTAAATTATCAAATGCCTGACCTTAGGTATGACTGGACAGTCTTGCCACAGGGCATGGCTAATAGCCCCTCCATTTGCCAATATTATATGTCTAAGGTACTCTCCCCTTTTTTCAATTTATCTGAGTCCCTGATATATATATGGATGATATTATTTTGGGTGACCCAGACCCAAGAGGATTATGTTTATTAGTAGATGAGAGCATGAAAAGATTGGCCTCATTTGGATTTAAGGTGGCCCCTGATAAAATCCAAAGGATTCCTCCCTTCAAAATATTGGGCTCCATGCTAACCTTGGATGCTGCCTCTCCTACCTAGCCTCAGCTTGTAATACAACAAGTATACACTCTTCCACAACTACAACGATTGTTAGGGGAAATAAATTGGCTACAGCCCTGGGTTTTCATCTCTACTGAAGAACTTCCCCCATCTTTGATCTCTTAAAAAGATTGGACCTTACTTCCAAAGTCCCCCTTCCCTCACATTGCAGGGCAATGCTGATCAAGGTGTAAGAATCCATTAGTGATGGAAAATTAAGAAGATATGATTCAAATTTGCCGCTTAATTTTTATATATTTGTGAGAAATGTTCTATGCTCAGCAGTACTTGCTCAGGAAGGAGAACCTATTCATTGGATCAATTTAGCTGTTGGGGGGATACCTAGAGTATATTCCATCACTGATCAAATGGCTGATTGTATTATAAGAGGCAGGGATATTGCCAATTAGTTATTTGGAATAGACCCCAATAAAATTATCATTCCCTTTCGCCTCGCCGATTTTACATGGTTACAGAGAAATAATTCAAGAATAGTACTTGCATTAGAGGGATTTTTAGGAGGCTTGGACTGCCATTATGGTCCCTAGAAGCAGATGAGATCTTTTACACAATTAGAATGGAAACCCCCAAGGCTATTTTTACTTACCCCAGATCCCAAATTTATTACTGTATTCACCGATGGAGGGCGCGAAGGGGCCTCCATGGTTACTTATCTCTTTTGTAAAAGAAATGGATCCTCAGCCCCATAAAACCATCTTTCAGCCTGTAAAAGGATCCCCCAGTTGAAAGAACTTTTTGCCATAGTCCTAGCCCTGCAAGAATTTTTTGAGTCTATAAATTTATTCTCAGTTTATATGTAGTAAATTTGTTACCTACTTTAATAGATGCTTATATTAAATAAGATGACAATTCTATTACCCCTTTAATGATACAATACTATGTCTGCTTACACAACATTGATATCCAATATATATTCAGCATCTTAGGGGACATCAAAACCTACCTGGATTATCCAATGGCAATGCCATGGCTGACCAACTGGCCTCCACAAAAGTTCAAGCCCTATCTGTAGAAGAGGCCATGGATTTTCATTGATTAACCCATGTAAATTGGAGGGAATTAAAACATAAACATCCTCAAATCCCTACTAAGGATTTAAAAAGAATTATTTGCATTTGTAAATAATTTCAACCCTTCTTGCAAATACCCCCCCTTCAATCGCCCAGAGTTAACCCAAGAGGCCTATGCCCCAATGGGTTATGGCAAGTGGATGTAACTCATTTTCAACCATTTGGAAAACTCAAGTATATTTTTGTTTCCATAGATACCTATTCCAGGGCTGCTTGGACCTCATCTCATTCGGGTGAAAAGACAAAACATGCTATAAGTCATTTTTTCAATGTTTTGCTATTCTTGGTATTCCTGAACAAATCAAAGCTGATAATGGCCCTTGTTTTATTAGTCAACATTATGCCTCCTTCCTACAATTATGGAAAATTATTCACACTATGGGCATCCCATGTAACCCAAAAGGACAAGCTTTAATAGAAAAATATAATCATACCCTAAAAGTTCAATTACAAAAACAAAAGGGGGAGTCGCTACCCCCACATGATCAATTAAGAAAAGCATTATTAACCCTAAATATTTTAAAATTTTCAAAAGACTCCAATCTGTCTCCTTTACATAGGCATTGGACCACAGAGATTCCCTTTTCCTCCATCAAAGTAAAATGGAGAGATCCCCTGACAGAAATGTGGAAGGGCCCAGATCCCTCATAACTGTAGGAAGGGGCTTTGGATGTGTCTTCCCCTATGATGATAGAAGACCACTTTGAAGCCCAGAGAGAGATATCAAACACCTGCCTACAATAACTAATAATTATGATTCCAGGGAAGAGGAAATCCCTGAGATTAGTCCTTTGTTTTTTATTTTAAAAGAAGACAGTCATGAAATCCCTAATGTTCATCATCCTGTCCCTGCAAATACAGTATAGTATGCCAGGCTTTAGAGACCCAGGTAGGGCAAGGGAAATATTAAATACAGGCCTTTGCACCCTTGCCTCACTGCTCCCTGATTAATCAGCCTGGGGATTACTGTCAGAACTGCCACAGGAGCAGCTGGCATTGGGATGGCCTTTGAGTTACATAGGAAACGCTCACTCCAAATGATCGATGGTATTAAGGCCATATCAGAAACCATCCTAGACCTACAAGCCCCATTAGATTCTCTAGCCAATATGGTATTACAAAAAATATGGGGATTGGATTTATTAACAGCCGAAAAGGGAGGCATCTGTTTATTTTTGCAGGAAAAATGCTGTTTTTATGCAAATAGATCTGGCCTTATACAAGATAAGATTAAGTAGCTCCAAGATGATCTGGAGAGGCGGTGATGAGATCTTCAGGAGAGTTCGTTCTGGACCAGCTTTCATGGACTTTTGCCCTATTTTCTTTCTTTGTTGGGCCCGTTGCTGTTTATCATGGTTTTGTGCACCATAGGCCCCTGTGTTTTTAATAGATTAGTTCAGTTTATACAAAATAGAATGGAAGCTGTTAAAATCAACCAAATAGAAGTGCATTACCAAAGGCTTGCCATAAAAGAAAATGAATCTTATGATTGGCGCTCTGAATATGACCACCCCTCTTCTGCCATACAAGTCCCCCAGATGGGGGAAATTGCAACATGTTAAAGGGTTGGTGACCAATGATGGGTAAGATCCCCATGGCCCAGGGAAACCTAAGACAGGAGGTACAGCATATCTGTGCTATACAATGATGGGTAATCCCTGTTACTCAATGGAGACAACCTAAGACAGGCCCAGCCCCAATAAAAGAAAAGAAAAAGGGGGCGATGTTGGGGTGTATGCACACAGCGCCTAAAGAGATGCAGCCTCCCTAGGCCTGAGCAGTCTGCAGGCTAAGCCTTAGGTAAAGTTAAAGAACTTCCTCAGTAAAAGGTGCTAAGAAAGCACCTGGAAGAAGTTACGCAGGCGTGGTTTCTGCATTCATTATGGGTGGGGACTGAGCAGTTTTTCTCTTTTTACCTTTAAAGGAGCTTCCGCACACATGAATGGCTCATGTTCTTCCTGGGATTGGCTGCAAGCTACATGCTGGGTTCGTGAAGAGGTGACCTTTATCCCGATAGGCTAGGCTATTTCTTCATTGGATATTCCCCTTGTGGTTTTGTGCTATGTGTATGTTGCTTGAAGAAGAATAAATGATCTCCTGCTTGACTCGGCTCCCGGCTCCGTGTGTTGCTGTTGTTTGGGGTCGTCCGTACTCAACCTTCCTGCTTAGCCCCACCGCTGATGGGCTGGACCCGTCAGTTAATCAGCTCCAGAAATCTTTTGGTTGATTTAATTTGATCTTCTAGATAAAGAATCATATCATCTGCAAATAAGGATAGTTTTAGCTCCCTCTTCCTATTTGAATTCCTTTGATTTCCTTCTCTTGTCTTATTGCTGTGGCAAGAGTAACAATGACTATATTGAAAAGGAGTGGTGATAATGGGCATCCTTGCATTGTGCCTGATTTTAAAGAAAATTCTTGCAGTTTTTCTCCATTCAATATGATGTTGGCTTTGGATTTATTGTATATATCCATAATGATGTTGAAATATCTTCTATTCCAATTTTCTGCAGTGTTTTTATCATAAATGGTGTTGGATTTTGTCAAATGCTTTTTCAGCATTTATTGATATGATCATGTGGTTTTTGTTCTTAGTTCTATTTATGTCATAAATAATATGTATTGATTTGCATTTGTTGAACCAGCCTTGCTTTTCTGGGATGAAAGCAACTTGGTCATGGTGTACAATTCTCTTGATATGGTTTTGAATGCATATAGCTAGTATTTTGTTTAGAATTTTTGCATCTATGTTCATTAAGGATAATGGTCTATAATTTCCCTTTCTTGAATTATCTTTATTTGGTTTTGGTATTAATGTGATACTGGCCTCATAGAAGAAATTATGGAGAATTCCATCTCTTCCAGTTTCCCAGAACAAGTTGTGAAGTACTGGTATTAGTTCTTCACTGAAAGTTTTATAGAATTCACATAGGAACCCATCATTGACTGGGGCTTTTCTTTGTTGGCAGAATTTTGATTTCTGTTTCTATTCCTTTGTTTGCTATTGGTTGATTTAAGCTTGCTATGTCCTCTTGATTCAGTTTAGGTAGGTTATATGTGCTTAGATATCTATCAATTTCTTCCATGTTTTCCAGTCTGCTGGAGTATAAATTCTCAAAATAGTTTCTGATAATCTTTTGAATTTCCCCTCTGTCTGTGGTGATGTCTCCTTTTTCATTTCTGATTTTAATAATTTGAGTTGATTCTCTTTTTCTTTTAATTAGTTTGGCCAGGGTCTGTCAATCCTATTAATCTTCACAAAGAACCAGCTTTTTGTTTTGTTGATTCTTTGAATTTTTTTTTTTGTTGTTCTCTTTTTATTTCTGCTCTGATTTTAATAATTCCCTGCCTTCTGCTGGCTTTGGGATTAGACAGTTGCAGTCTTTCTAGGTCCCTGAGTTGTGTCATTAAGTTGTTTGCTTGGTGGCTTTCTGTTATTCTTATTTGGGCACTCAGTGCTATGAACTTTGCTCTCAACACTGCCTTCAAAGTGTCCCTTAGATTTTGGTAAGTTGTTTTTATATTTTCATTTAATTCCAGAAATTAATTTATTTCTTCCCTAATTTTGTATCTTACCCACTCATCATTCAATAGTGCATCATTCAGTCTTCATGCATTTAAATAGTTTATTTTGTGTTTCCTGTTGTTGATTTCTACTTTCATTCCATTATGGTCTGAAAGGATGTAGGGAATTATATTACATCTTTTGAATTTGCTGGTGCTTGCTTTGTGTCCCAGATTGCGATATATTTTGGAGAAGGTGCCATGGGCTGCTGAGAAGAATGTGTATTCTATTGTTCCTGGTTGAAATATTTTGTATATGTCTATTAAGTACATTTGGTTTATAGTTTTCATTAGTTCTGAAGAGTCTTTTCTTATCTTTTGCCTTGAAGGTCTATCCAGTGGTGTGAGAAGTGTATTGAAGTCTCCCACTATTATTGTATTTGGGTCTATTTGAGATCTGATGTCCAAGAGGGTTTGTTTTACCTCTGTGGCTGCACCTACATTCAGAGGATAAAGATTTAATATCATTATATTTTCTTGGTGGATTGTTCTTTTTAATAAAAGGAAGTGCCCTTCTTTGTCTTTTCTGATGTGTTTTAGTTTAAAGTCTGTTTTGATGGATATTAGTGTTACTACTCCTGCCCGTTTTTGGTCCCCATTGGCATGATAGATCTTTCCCCATACTTTCACTTTTAGTCTGTGAATATCTTTTGCTATGAGGTGTGTTTCTTGTGAACAGCATATATTTGGATTATATTTTTAATCCACATTGCCAGTCTGTGTCTTTTGATTGGAGACTTAAGCCCTTTGACATTCAATGTTACTATTGAAATGTGGTTTTTGTTTCCTGTCATTTTGTGTTCTATCTTCTGTTGGATATAGTATTTTTTTTTATTCATACTTAGATTCCCTGGTGATCAACTTCATCTCTTCTCTGGTTCTGGAGTCTGTTTCTGTTTTATTCTTTATGGTTTATTTCTTTAAGTATTTTCTCTAGTGTTGTCTTAGAATTCATGAATTTTTTGAAGTACTGCTTATCTTGAAACACTTTAGTTTCTCCATCAATTTTGATTAATAGCAGTTTTGGTTGGAAGTTTTTTCTTCCAGGGTCTGGATCACATCATACCATTCTCTCCTGGCATTCATTACCTGGGATGTATAGTCTAGAGTGATTCTTAATGTTTTGTCTATATGTCCTCACTGCTTTTAGGATTCTTTCCTTGATGTCTATGTTGGTCATTTTAATTATTATATGACATGGGGATGCTCTTCTTTAATCTTGTCTTAGTTGTGTTCTGTATGTCTCTTGAACGTGAAGATCCAAGTCTCTTATCATGTTTGGAAAAGTCTCTGAAATTATTTCATTGAAGAGTTTACGGATGCCCTTGGTCTTTACTTCTATCCCTTCTTCAATGCCTTTTATCTGAAAGTTAGTATGCTTCATACTGTCCCATAGTTGCTGGATGCTTAAGTTTTTTTTGCTGTACTGACTTCTGACTTCTGTATGCTGTTTAGTCTGTTTTTGGTGTTGGATGAACTGTCTTCTAACAGTGATATTCTACTTTCCATTTCATCTAATCTTCCAGTATTTCTTTTTATTGCTGTATTCATTTCATTTATTGACTATTTCATTTTATTCCAGACCTCTTTCTAATTCTTTCTTAGTGTTTCAGTTTCCTCTTTCATTTCCTGTAGACTTGTTTTAAAGCCTTTCATTATATTGTAGATCAAGATTCTGAACCCCCCTTCTTGCATTTCTTGTAGGTCAGTATTCGTGATTTCTGTTATCTCTTGATTATTCCTGATTTTCATATTTTCAAAGTTCTCAGTCCTGCTTTTCTCATGTCTACTCGTCATTTGTGAGTATTACATCTAATCCAATCATAGTATTAGGAGTTTAGAAGTATCAGCAGGTCAGCAGTGCTTTTCCAATGTTGAGGGCTGGGTGATGGGGGAGGAGCCGGGTTGATGGGTACAGGAGTTGGGTTAGGTAGAGGATATGTTTAGGTTGATTAAGAATTTAAGTATGATAAGGTAATGTCTTGTTGAGAATGAAAGAGAGTTAATTAGTAGGACTCTTATAGTTAGTAGAGTATTTAAGTATAGAAATATGAATACTTTGAATATTAAACAAGGAGATATAGTATGGGGAGAAGTTTTGAGGGAGAAGAGTAGATAGGTTAGTGTTGGAAAGTTTGTAAGAGAGGTGGGGGGAGCAAACAAACACAAATAAATGTATCAACACAAGATACTAAAACTTACTATTATGTAATTAAAGAAAAAACAACCAAAAGAGAAAAAAGAAAAAAAAGAAAAGAAAGAGTAAGAAAAAGGAATAAAGGACAAGAATAAAATAAAAAGAACCAGCAACTGTGTGAAACCAGAAAACAAAGCAAACTATCACATATATAAAAAAACAAATAAAAGTAAAAAAAAAGATGGGGAAAAGACCAAAAGAGCAACAACAATAACAAAACAAAATCAAAAACAATAAATAAAACAAAACAAACAAAACAAACAAAACAACAACAACAACAAAATAAAAAATAGTCTACTAATTTACGAATATATTTTCGTGTCCATATAATATTTGAAAGTCTTATTGCTTGGTAGCCTTTGGGATATGATCCAGTGTCTCTTAATTTGCTCTGTACTCTATTGTCAGCTTCTTAAGCCACTCTATGGGTGTTTGGACACCTTTTTTTTTTTCTCTGACAGCTTTGGGTTTAGGTGTCAGAACATCTGGTGTCACTGTTAATAAATTCTGTACAATTCCCAGGTTCTGTGTATTTCCAGCCTGTATTCAGTGCCTCTGCACTCTCCACCCTAGACTCAGGCCTGTGCTTTCCTACTGCAGGGGTGGAGGATGTCCAAAGTAGACTTGGAACCTCCCCCTGAGGCCCTGTGCACATATTGCATCTTGATGAGTTTTCCTGTGTCTCTCGAAATT
Source organism: Muscardinus avellanarius (assembly GCF_963383645.1). Taxonomy (NCBI): domain Eukaryota; kingdom Metazoa; phylum Chordata; class Mammalia; order Rodentia; family Gliridae; genus Muscardinus; species Muscardinus avellanarius. The sequence goes on along the minus strand of NC_137800.1, from coordinate 53,339,241 downwards.
CTAACTAGGCTAGCCCATGTGGTCCCAAGATGCACCCTGGGAAAAGGGTTGCTGTAGGGTCCCTGGATGCACACACACTGCCAGAATGCTGTCAGGTCCCAGGGTGCAGGCTGGGTGCATGGCTATCACTGGACCCAGGCATGGGTGGCTGCAGATGCCTAGTGCCTGGTCCTGGGGTCAGGCAGGGTGCACAAGGCTGGAGCCCGACCCAGGGAGTGGGCTGGGTGCTCTAGACTAGTGCTGAGTCTCCAGCTGTGGGGCAGGAGCAGGCAGCCAGTGGTGGGTCAGGGGTGTGGGGCAGATGCACACTGGTCAGGGGGCACAGGCTTAGCGCAGGGTCTAGAACTGGTCTCTGGCTCAGGCAGGGTGCATGAGGGTAGTGCTAGGTCCCAGGACGTGGGGCAGGCATACATGCTAGTGCTGGACCCAGCACGTGGGCTGGGGGCTCAAGGATATCCCCTGGTGTTGGGGTGCAGGTGGGGTGCACAGAGTTGTGAAAAGTCTAACTAGCTGAGACTGGCTGCAAACCTGCAATTTTCCTGTCTCAGCCCCACAGGTACTTGGAGTACAAGCATGCACCACCATGCCCGGCTGCTTACAGAAATTAGATATATGGATTACTAATTTCTACTAGTGTCATATTGAACAGAAATATATTCACAGTGTTTATTCATGCACATAAATTTACTTGCTCATCCACACACAGAATTAACTCCAGAATTTGTTGCTATAACAAATTCAGGAAAGATCCTTAATGAAACTCAGTCCTATAAAAACTGATAACTATTTGTCATATGTGGATTAAGAATCACTAAACTTTTTCTGTATTAGACCAGGTCAAATGGTCTCTTGTAATTACTCAATGTTGCTATCTTGTATATGAAAGTAACCATAAAGATACATTGTTTGAACTCATGTTAACTAATGTGGCTGTGTTTCACTAAAACCTTATTGATAAATATAGGCAATGGGCAGTATTTGGCTTTGAAGCAGTGTAAACACAAGCATACACATTGTACCTTAAAACCATATATATGTAATAACTATTTTCTTTCAACTTTTTACATAATGTACTGACAATACTAGGATATATTCAGCTAGTCATTGTAACAATACAGTAATATTCATAAAAAATACAATGTAAAGCTAGATTTGATAGTATATACCTGTAATCTTAGTACTTGGGAAGCTCAGACAGGAGAATGGGGTACTTAAGCCATGCCTCACAAACTTAGCAAGATTTCCAGCAGCCTATATATATATATATATATATATATATATATATATATATAATAAGAATTCAGTCAGGCACTATGTACTGATTATTATGTAGATTTTATTGTATAGGATTCCTAAATTTCTTCCCCCATAGATATAATTTCAATTCACATTATGAATGAATTTAATTACATGAGTTGGATTTTTGGAGGCAAGAAACTGAAATTATACTTATGTATGTGATAATCCTTTGCCTTCTGATCTATGTATATTTGTAGATGGGTTACACAAAATGAGAGTTGAGATTTTACAACTGCTTCTTGCTCTTGTCACTAATGCGTGATACATTTCTTTTTCCAACAGGAAAGAGAAGATTTTCATCACTCATCAGCTGCTCTTAAAATTCCCTTCAGCTTAGGTAATTAAAAGGCCAAACTCATCTTACTTTCTCTCTCTGACTTTACACATTGCCATTTTTCTTTATCTTATTAAAAAAAAATCCAGAGGATGCTTAAGTGGGGTAATCTCTATTTTTGTGAAATTAAAAAAATCACTTATTAGTTTGTAAAGATTGTTTATATTAACTGATTTTTATTATTACTTATTAAAAATCTTTCAACACTCATATTAAATACTGAAATATCAACTCTCTTCTTTTTGTATAGTAGGCAGTGTCTTCCTGGTTTTAGAAATCACTTTTTCTTTTTCAGACAAACACTATTCTTCAAACAGGAAAGCACCATTAAAGAAAAGGCCACCCAAGTAAAGAAAGCAAAGCAAAGGATGAGAGGATACACCATGAAAGAAGTCTTCAAAAACATTCTGTTTCCTGCAAGGTAAAACCCTCATTCCTCCAACTTTCCTTAGTCATTTCACTACAGCTTAAAAAGAACTTAACATCAAAAGAGGGTGAATACTAAGTATTTAAAAGGTAATTGTAATAAACTGAGATAATGGAGTCATTATATTTAAAAACTTAGTGTACTTTTTAAGCAAAGAAAATGATTTTGGCAAGTAGTAGTCAAAATTGTTTAGGTTAGCAAAATTGAAGTCTAAGAAGAGCTAGGTAACAAACTGTTTAAACTATGAGTATTGCTTGTACTTGTGAAATAAAGGCAAATAATATAGAAGATATGCATAAGAAAGGAAATAATTATTTTTTCCAAAATATTTAGACCTTATGAATCCTCAACAAGTGACTCTTTCCAGAATATTACCTGAGCTGCACCTCAAATTTTCTACAGAAATCGAAGCCAATGGGATTTTTCATCTTCAGAGTTCCTAAGTCACAAGACAAGCAAGGTTTTCATTGTGAATTGATTTTTGAGTTTCATTTGTGGTGTGAAAAAATCCACAGTATTGTTTTTTTTTTTCCTAAACAGTATTGTTTTCCTACCATTTTTGTTGACTATTTTTTTTTTTAATCTCTGGAGGAAAATAAGGTCCCTTAACCTTATCAGTCTTTAACAATGAGGTTTTTTTGATGGCTGAGAGTGATTTCTTAGGAAAGGAATTTGGGGGATCCAGAAATGTCACACTATTCTCTGACATATGCAGTTCTTTTCCTTGGAATTTTCCATGCTGATTATCTATGTATCTAATGTCACTATATCATGTCAGGACAACCTGTAACAAAGTCAGCTTGTGCAGGGCTCTGTGGGCCCTACCACATTGGCCCACATGCACTGCTTTTCCCTCAGCAACTGAAGCCAGGCCTCATACTGATTGCTCTGATGGTTCTTTAAGGAAAAGCTTTGCCAGGGTTTCCGCTGCCTGTTCAATTCAGGAAGCCCACTCTGCAACTTTCCTAAGGAGAATAGCCTCCTATTGATCATGAAGCCCATTCTGTAACTTTCCTAAGGAGAATAGCCTCCTATTGATCATAAGCTGAAATGAGAAAATTTCAGGAAAATATCCTGCCAGTGGATGTGTGTGAGGGTGTGCATGCAAGAGAGACAGAGGAAGTATGCTTTCTTGTTGCAATGAAACAGAATATATGAGAAGAAACAGACAGCTTTTGCTCATGCTTGGCACCATGCCTAAGAAAGAGTCTTGTGTCTAGGTTTTCTCAGGAACTCAGTTTTAGATGTGTGTGTATTAGTGTGAGTGCCAGGGAAAAAGAATCTGGGAGCCTAAGGAGAGTTAAAAGAAAACAGGCAGGTGAATTGATCAGCAGAGCAAAGCAAGAGGAAATCAGTGCTAGTGATAGTCCTTTTTTACTTCCAAACATGAGGTGGCCAAGGATGAAAACAACTTCTATAAACCAGCCTTTAGATTTCTTTAATTGTGCTAAGGCTTGTATGGTACTTTATGCTATCCATAAAGAGGATGGAATGTGGCCAGGCCATAGCAATACAGTAGTGGCAATATAGTAGTGGCAAGATCTGGGCAGATGTAATGAGAAACGTTAGCTACCTAGGCTTTGATTGGCCTGTGGGACTCAGGCTAGACACCCTCACAGACATCAAATTCATGTTCTTATATATTAATAGGTTTTGGCTAGATAGAAAGAGAATTTTGTTTGTTATTAGTTTTTCTGCTGTATAAAACCAGGAAAAAAGATTTTTTAGAAAATCTTAAAAGCAGATTTTAAGATTTTTAGCTTTATACATTTTCAGCATAATTAAGTGCATATTCTAGAATTTTTTCCTGTCAATCTCCAATGCCAATCCCAATATCATATATGGAGAAGAGGGAGAGGGTAGGGAGCTGGAAGAAAGTTCATCAAGTGCTGTATGCATGTATATCACCATTACTATGAACTACATTATGATATAAGACTATAATGCACCAATACAAGTATTTTAAAATCATATTATATACCTTAAATTCACTTAATAAAGGCTTAAGAAATAAAAAAGATACTTTTGTCAGGCAGGATGAAATTTGCAGTGCTCTTAAACTAACCAATAATTAATTTTAAGGTAAAAAATATAAACTTTAAAAGTTATCCATGTTTGGTCATATTGCAATATGCTGCTAGCAAAATAAATATTTTCCAGAATTACTTTGCCACCTACTGTCCAGATATAAATCGAATCTGTATTTTATTTTTATATTTTTATTTTTTATTTTTTTGGTAGTACTGGTGTTCCTGGAAGCCCTTCTAACTCCAGGCTACACTCTCAGACCTATTTTATGTTTTTTTTTTTTTTTAATTTGGAAACAGGGTCTCTTAAGCCAGCGAGGCTGGCTCCAAACCAGTGCGATCCTCCTGTCTCCACCTCCCAAGCACGGGGATTACAAGTGTGTGCCACCACACCCAGCCTAATCTGTATTTTAGTGGAGATGAATAAAATGTCACCTCCTACTGGAAAGAATATAAAAAATTTGTGGTTATATATTAAAAACCACAATGGCAAATAGTACATGCTATGGAAGAGACTGATTTGAAGCTATCTAAACATCCTGCTTCTGAATGTTTTGCCCATTAATTTTAGCATCTTGTTACCAGAGTAGTATATTGGTGTGTATTTCCCTCATTTCTTGTATATTTATTATTTAAGAATCTTATATAACTAGTATTTTCTCACTTTGCCATTTATTTATTTATATCATCATATCATGGACTAAATTAGGCAGGGGATATAGCTCATAGGTCAAATGTCTCTGGGTTCCATCCCCAGACCCGCCAAAAAAAAAAAAAAAAAAAAAAAAACCTACCTAGAAGTAAGATCGCAAGTCTGTTCATATATATCTTCCCATACTACACACACACACACACACACACACACACACACACACACGCAGATGGGATGAAACTGAAAGTTAACCAATAAAACCTTGGTTATGTTGACCCCCCCTTCCATGTGGGAAGGGGGACAGAACACAAGAAACTCCATAAGTAACAAAACAAATAACCCAATCAACAAATGTGAAAGTGAACTAAATAGATATTTCACAAAAAAAGAAATTCAAATGGTTAATAAATCATGAAAAAATGCTCAACATCATTAGAAATCAGAGAGATGCAAATCAAAACTACCCTGAGATTTCACCTAACTCCAAATAGAATGGCAATCATTTAAAACACAAACAAGAACAAATGCTAGCAAAGATGTGGAGAAGAGGGACTCTAATACACTGTTGGTAGGCTTGCAAATTAGTGTAACCACTTTGGAAAACTCTATGGAGAATCCTTAATAGAATGAGAATTAACATACCATATAATCCAGCAATACCACTTCTGGGTATCTACCCAAAATGGAAACCAAATTACTAAACTATTGCATGCATATTTATGTTCATAGCCACACAATCATCAAACTATGAAACCAGCCAAGATGTCCTTCAGCAGATGAATGGATTACAGAACTATGAAAAATAGACACCATGGAATTTTACTCAGCCATAAAAAAGAACAAAATTACATCATTTGCAGGAAAATGGATGGAACTGGAGAACATTATGTTAAGAGAGATTAGTCAGTCACGAAAAGTAAGAAATTGGATGTTCTCCCTAATGTTTAAAAGCTATGGAGAAAATGGGTCATAGGTGGAACTCTAGACAAAGAAAGAGAATCTATAGATGAGCAAATACGGTGACCTAACTGAGTGGGATGAGGGAGGTGGGAGAGGGAATTTCCCTAATGTACATGATGCACATTCACAAATATATCAAAGATAAACTAAGCCAAACATGAGAAGAAAAGAGAGGGGAGAGAATGGGGTGGGAATTGGGACAGAGATAATGGTATGTGCATGTATGCTTCAACCATTTTGAACCCCATTAAGATGTATGACTAAAATGCACAAATTTATAAGAAGAATAAAAAAGAGAAACAAATAGAAAAACTGAATTAGTTTAAATGGCATTATTTGGAGAGCCATATAGTATCATGCACTGAACTTGTTAATGTAGCTGTAGGAGGCTTAGGGGTTTATTTTTTCATGATATTGAATATGTGGTTCAATAATGTTCCATTGGGATGGAGTACAATGGTTTCAGAGGTATTTCATTGATACATCTCTTTTTTGGAAATGTATCATTTATCTGACATAGGAAAATGCAGAAATCATGAAACTAGATGTCTTAAAATATTAATCATGGGACTTCAAATAATGGAATAGCTTAGAAATGCCCAGAAACATGGTGGTGCCTGATGAGTTTGGTGTTTCCTGGGTCTCGGAGCTGAGTGTGCTCAATCTGCTTATTAAAGGATGCTGTCCTATGGAAGGCTGAGCTTGGCAGGAGCATGCACTCTTCAGTGGAGCTAAAGGTGGACCTGGCAAACCAGAGGTCCAATTACTTGCTTGAGGATTGTGGCTGTGGAAATCTTCCCAGCGTTCTGGAGAATGTGGTTCTTTTCAGCTTAGTAAATTAAGATTGCTGATTCTCATTTAGTCTTGTAGAAAGTGTATGGCTGGCTTTTGGAAATGGTTCAGTTCAATAGTTTCTTATGGAAGTTATGTCAGGTATCATTGGGAACTGATATATTGTCAGAATTATGAGTAAGAGTGTTCAGGCCCCATTTTGAAAGGCCTTTCTTTTCTTTTTTCTTTTCTTTTCTTTTTTTTTTGTGGTACTGTGGTTCCTAGAAAACCTTCTACCTCCAGGCTACACTCCCAGACCTATTTTATATTTTATTTGAAAGCAGGGTCTCTTAATACAGCAAGGCTGGCTTTGAACCAGCGCAATCCTCCTGTCTCCACCTCCCAAGAGTGGGGATTACACGTGTGCGCTACTACTCCTTGCTTAAAAGTCTTTTTCTAATTTTTCTATGAAGGATATTTAGAAGTGTCCTGTGAGTTTGGAGGTTTGTACAAGTCTATAAATATTTTTCCTGGTATTATAATTCCAGAGACCTGAGTTTCAATGTCACCCACTGGATAGCGATTCTCAAAATTGTGGAACAAAGATAAACTACCACAGAGAGCACAAAAAGCTTTGCCTAACATTTTTTTCTCTGTTTTCCTTTGCCTTATCAACAGCTAATTTCAGACAAATGTGAGTGAGTTCCAACTTCTTGTTATTTTAACTTACCTTTACCTTTATACATGCTACCTAAAAGATGACTATATTTATTTTATGGAGATACGAAAAGGGGGGTCATGTGCAGTGACATGTGTTTGTAATCTTAGCTACTTGTGAGGTTGAGGCAGGATAATCACAAGTTTGAGAACAACATCAGCACTTAGTAAGACCTCGTCTAAAAATAAAACTGAAAGATATGGGGGTTGTTCAGAAGAAAACTTTTATAATATATGCAAGGCCCTGGGTTCAATCGCTATTACTAAAATAATAATAATAACTTTAATTAACTCTCTGTAGGGAAGAAAAATGCATACCTGTTTCCCATATATATATATATATATATATATATATATATATATATATATATATATATACACATGTACACACAGGGTTCTAGTTTTTTTTTTTTTTTTTTTTTTTTTTTTTTGGTTCCTTGAAGCCCTTCTACCTCTGGGCTACACTGCCAGACCTATTTTTACATTTTTATTTGGAAAAAGGGTCTCCTAAGCCAGCGTGCGTGGCTGGCTTCGAACCTGCGTGATCCTCCTGTCTCTGCCTCCCAAGCGTGGGGATTACAAGTGTGCACCACCACGCCCAGCTGGGTTCTAGTTTTTGTTTTGCTTTCTTCTCTCTGCTGGATAGAATACTGAAGTCAAAACTTCTGTTTGTTCAAGGAACCTGCAGCATTATTAAATATCAAAGCCAAAAAGACAAAATCAGGTATGGGAGAAAAAAGATGAGGAATACAGTATTACTTTTCATATAATAAAACAGACAACAACAGTGCTCTAACAGAAAAACTTTCTGAGGGAATTGCAATATAATGAATATTTTAAAATATTTTGATGAGGAAAACTATAGTGAAGCTCATTTAAAAAAAAAAGAAAACAAAAATGATGAAAGGAAATCTTAGGTTTATTTAAATATAGGTCACAGTTTGGGTCCTGTGAAAATATTCTATTTAAATTTGTGGATGAACCACCTGCTTGGTGGATACGTATAATTTCTGGTGGTAGCATTGAAGCAGGTCTCTGATAGCTGCCAGGAAGTGCTGGGGTACAGAAGCATCTCTGCAGCTGTTTGTAGATTACATTCCTGCAGGCAATATGATTGTTCTGCTTTGCAGCAGCTCCACCTATAGGTAACAAGTGGCAGAAGACAGTCCAATTCAGATTACTTAAAGGCAGATTTTAGTCAATTTGGCTGTGTTTGTTCCTCGCTGCTAAAAGACACGAAGACACGGGACTGCCATTTTGAACCTAAAACTACATGAATTGAGGAAAAAGTTGTCATTACCTGTTAGTTTAGTCCTGGCTCTAGAAATTAGCTCTTACAAAAGTACAGTGAATGGATTTGCAGACTAAATTAAAAAATGCTACCTGAGGATTTCAAGCTCTGCATTACTAACAAATATCAACAAAGATTTTCAACCTTTGGAAACTCTATTAATAGGCTTTTCCTTTTCCTTTTCAGGTGATTGTGGGAAAGGCCCTCCTTAAAGGTAATGAACTTTGAATGCTCAATCAAGGAATTCTATTCTGCGAGTAGACTTTCAGGCCTAAGAATTTCAGAGGCCTTGATGAGTAGGTTGTCTATTGACATTCCAAATTATAAAACTGTCCATTCAGTATCTCTCAAGCACGGTGATGCTAGTTGAATGGACAACTTCTATAGTGTATGTTTGACACAGCAGTATGTCAGTGCTCATGTTGTTATGGAGCTGCTCAATAGAAAATGAACCAATTTTCAGTATTTACTTAACTTTTCATTACAATTGAAGTCACTTGGATTTCTTAAGGTGAGAGAGAAATGAGAGCTACTTAGCTGCATTGGTTTTCTCATGTTTTTATTGGTAGCTTTACTTCTATCTATTACTTCTGATTGACCATTCCCTCCTCCTTCCTCAAGTTTGGAATGAGTGGAGAACAAAGATGGCTGGGTCATCATGGTGTTCCAAGTAGGATCTGGTTAGGATTGCTTGTAGAAGTGGAGAGATCATTAGAGAACATTTCTTCTTCTTTTTTACATATACTCTCATTGCAAGTAGACAAGGGTCATTGCAGCTAGATCATAAATCTCAGGATCATTTGTTTTACCATAAGTAATGGCTTCAAGAATTAAGAAGAAGCCCTTCATTGTTATCAATTCTTCCTCAGTGAAATTTTACATGAATCTATAAATCTATTGCAATGAGATATGAAGAAAGCAAATACGTTTTTTATGCATTATCTATAGTAATACAAACAATAAACTAGTCGAATTATTGCAAGTGACAAAGGGGAACAGAGTGGTAAATATTGTGGGATAGACTTGGTATTAAAACTCAGACATTAGGACTCGGTGGCCGGGAGAGTGCAGGCGCAGGCGCAGTGGGCCTCAGCGCCACTGGCCCAAACCGGACTTTTGGGTCTTTAACATTCCCAGAGAAGCTCTAAAGTCTGAAAGTGACCAGAGAATTCCAATACCTGCAGTTGCTAGCTGACTGGAGCTCCTGAGCAGCTCTGTTCACCCAACAAAGGCGGCCCTGCAGACATGCCCAGAGATCGGCAGGGACCGGGAAGTGGACGGGCTCACCACAGGAATGAAAAGTCAGCAGGATACGGGACAGCTGCCAGAGTTTCAGAGCCACAGATTGTACTGCCAGCATGAACTCAGAGGAGCCACGGACCCGGCAAGCACACAGTGAGTATGATATATGTGAGTGCTAGTGTGTGCAAAGTGGGCCAATTCAACTCCGGGACCAAAGAAGAGCACTTAAAGTGCAATACCTGCATGGGGCCACAAGGGGACATTCAAAGAAAATACAAGATTCACCATACATCCGCAACATAGTAGAACTGTTATCTCTTTTATTATTTTTATTTTTTTTATTTTTACTATTTTTCTATCCTTTTATATTTTATTTTTTGCTACTGTGGTTTGGTATTGTTTGTTTTACTTTTTGGGTCTTTGGGTTTGTTTTGGTTTTTGGTTTTCTGGGGGGATAAGTGTTTTTCAGTGGGGATAAGCCATTTCTAAAGTCCTAATACAAAGACTGGGCTAAAAATAATACCCACTAATGATGGGAAGACAGCAGAAAAGCAGACATGAGAACTTTGAAAATATGAGAACTAGGAATAATGGAGAAATGACAGAAATCATGAATACTGACCTACAAGAAATGCAAGAAGGGGAGTTCCAAATTTTGATCTACAATATGATGAAAGGATTTAAAGCAAGTTTAGAGGAGATGAAAGATGAGTTAGAAATACTTAAAAAAATCAGAAAGAGGTTTGGAATGAAATGAAAAAGTCAATAAACAAAATGAAGTCAGAAATAGAAAGAAATTCTGGAAGATTAGATTAAATGGAAAGTAGAATATCACTGTTAGAAGACAGTTCATCCAACACCAAAAACACAGTCAATAGTATGCAGAAGTCATTACAGCAACAAAACCTAAACATACAGCAAATTTGGGACAACATGAAACACCCTAACTTACAGATAAAAGGCATTGAAGAAGAGATAGAGGTACAGACCAGGGGCATCTGTAATCTCTTCACAGAAATAATTTCATAGAATTTCCCAAATATGGAATGAGAGATAGGTCTTCATGTTCAAGAGACATACAGAACACCATTAAGACAAGACCAAAGAAGAACCTCCCTACGCAACATAATAGTCAAAATGACTAACATAGAGGACAAGGAAAAGATCTTAAAAGCAGTGAGAACAAAAGGTCGGGTGACATACAGAGGCAAAACAATAAGAATCACCCCAGACTATACAACCCAGGTCATGAATACCAGGAGAGACTGGTGTGACGTGATCCAGACCTTGGAAGAAAATAACTTCCAACCGAAGCTGCTCTACCCAGCAAAACTACTTTTCAAAGTCAACTGCAAAATAAAAGTGTTTCAAGATAAAATCTCAAATAAATTATGAATTCAAGGCCAACACTAGGGAAAATACTTAAAGAAATAAATCATAAAGAAGAAAAAAGAAGCAGACTTCAGAACCAGAGAAGAGAGGAAAGTGATCAGAGGGGCTTCTAGGTAAGGAAGAAAGAAAAAGCTACCAAACACATGACAGAACACAAAATGACAGAAAACAAAAATCATATTTCAATAATAACTCTTAAAATCAGAGGACTTAACTCACCAATCAAAAGACATAGATTGGCAATGTGGATCAAAAAACATAACCCAAATATATGCTGTTTGCAAGAAACTCACCTAACAGCCAAAGACACTCACAGACTGAAAGTGAAAGGATGGAAAAAGATATACCATGCTACTGGAGAACAAAAAAGGGCAGGGGTAGCAATCCTGATATCCAACAAAACAGACTTTAAACTAAGACACATCTGAAGAGACAAATCAGAACACTTCCTTTTATTAAAAAGAACAATAAACCAAGATGATATAATGATAGTAAATGTTTATGCTCCAAATGTGAATGCAACCACGTTTGTAAAACAAACCCTTCAGGACATCAGATCTCAAATACACCCAAATACAATAATTCTGGGGGACTTCCATATGCCTCTCACACCACCAGATCGATCTTCAAGGCAAAAGTTGAGTAAAGACTCTTTAGAACTAAAGAAAACTACAAACCAAATGGACCTAATAGACATATACAGAACATCTCATCCAGAAACTACAGAATACACATTTTTCTCATCAGCCCATGGAACCTTCTCCAAAATAGATCACATCCTGGTACACAAAGAAAGCACCAGCAAATTCAAAAGATGTAATATAATTCCTTGCATCTTTTCAGACCATAATGGAATTAAAGTAGAAATCAATAACAGGAAACTCAAAAGAAACTATGCAAATACATGGAAACTGAATGATACACTATTGAATGATGAATGGGTAAGAGCAGAGATTAGAAAAGAAATAAAGAAATTTTTGGAAATAAATGAAAACAGAGACACAACTTACCAAAAACTCTGGGACACTATGAAGGCAGTATTAAGATGAAATTTCATTGCATTGAGTGCCCCCCACATAAGAAGGACTTTGAATAACCAAGTTCAGACCCTATTGGCACACCTCAAGGACCTAGAAAGACTGCAACAGTCCAACCCCAAAGACAGCAGAAGACAGGAAATTATTAAAATTCGAGCAGAAATAAATGAAATAGAGAGGAAAGAAACAATTCAAAGAATCAAGAAAATGAAAAGCTGGTTCTTTGAAAAGGTTAATAGAATTGATAAACCCCTGGCCAACCTAACCAAAAGAAAAAGAGAATCAATTCAAATTACTAAAATCAGAAATGAAAAAGGAGACATCACCACAGTTAGTGAAGAAATTCAAAGAATTATCAGAAACTAAAAATTTATACTCCAATAGACAAGAAAACATGGAAGAAATTGATAGATTTCTATTGTCTATTGGAGTACAATAAACACAGTTAACCTACCTAAACTGAACCAAGAGGACATAGCAAGCCTAAACCAACCAATATCAAACAATGAAATAGAAATGGCAATAAAAATTCTTCCATCAAAGAAAAGCCCAGGCCTAGATGGGTTTCCAGCTGAATTCTACAAAGCCTTCAGTAAAGAAATAATACCAATACTTCATAACTTATTCCAGGAAATTGAAAGAGATGGAACTCTCCCAAATTCCTTCTATGAGGCCAGTATCACATTAATCCCAAAACCAAATAAAGATACCTCAAGAAAGGAAAACTACAGACCAATATCTTTAATGAACATAGATGCAAAAATTCTAAACAAAATACTAGCCATATGCATTCAAAACCATATCAAGAGAATAATACACCATGACCAAGTTGGTTTCATCCTGGAAAACCAAGGTTGGTTCAACATATGCAAATCAACACATGTCATCCACCACATAAACAGAATCAAGAATAAAAACCACATCATCATAGCAATAGATGCTGAAAAAGCCTTCGATAAAATCCAACACATTTTCATGTTAAAAATGCTACAGAAAATTGGAATAAAAGTAACATACCTCAACATCATTAAGGCAATATACAACAAACCCAAAGCCAACATTGTACTGAGTGGGGAAAAACTGCAAGAATTTCCCCTAAAATCAGGAACAAGATAAGGATGTCCACTATCGCAAATCTTCTTCAATATAGTCCTTGAGACTCTTGCCACAGGAATAAGACAAGAGAAGGAAATCAAAGGAATTCAAATAGGAAGAGAGGAATTAAATTATGCTTATTTGCAGATGACATGATCCTTTACCTAGAAGACCCTAAGAACTCAACCAAAAGACTTCTGGAGTTAATTAACAAATTTAGCAAAGTTGCTGGATACAAAATCAACCTAAAGAAATCAGAAGATTTTCTTTATACCAACAATGAATCCACAATGAAAGAAATAAAATAATCAATTTCATTCACTGTAACCTCAAAACCAATAAAATACCTGGGAATAAACCTAACCAAAGATGTAAAAGACCTCTACAACAAAAACTATAAAACATTAAAGAAAGAAATTGAAGAAGACCTTGGAAGATGGAAAGACCTCTCGTGATCGTCGAAAGGCAAAATAAATAGCATCAAAATGGCAATTCTGCTAAAAATGATTTATAGATTCAATACAATTCCCATTAAAATACCAACTACATTCTTCACAGACCTAGAAAAATCAATCAAGATCTTTATATGAAGAAAGAAAAGACACAGAATAGCCAAAACAATTCTCAACAAGAATCACTCAGGAGGCATTACAATCCCAGACTTCAAACTATACTATAGATCAATAGTAATAAAAACAGCATGGTACTGGGCACAATAACAGGTACACTGACCAGTGTAACAGAATATAAGATACAGAAACAAATCCACACACCTACAGTCAATTAGTCTTTCACAAAGGGCCAAATTCATACGCTATAGAAAAGAGAGCCTTTGCAACAAATAGTGCTGGGAGAACTGGCTATCCATTTGTAGAAAGATGGAACTAAAGCCCTATATCTCACCATGCACAGGAATCAACTAGAGATGGATCAAAGACTTAGAAATCAGACCAGAGACTGTGAAGTTATTAGAGGAGAACATAGGCTCATCACTACAACATATAGACACAGGCAGTAACTTTCTCGACAAAACCTCCAAAGCTCAGGAAATTAAAGCAAGATCAACCAGTGGGATAGCATCAAACTAAAAAGCTTCTTCTCATTAAAGGAAACCATCAAGAACCTAAAGAGGAAGCCTACATAATGGGAGAAGATCTTTACCAGTCACCACTCCGAAAGGGGGCTAATATCCAGAATATACAAAGAGCTCAAAAGACTCTGCACTAGCAAAACAAAAAAACCCAATCAAGAAATGGGCAATAGAATTGAATAAACACTTTACAAAAGAAGAGATACAAATGGCCAATAGATTCATGGAAAGATGTTCTTCATCATTAACCATCAGGAAGATGCAAATCAAAACTACACTGAGATCCCATCTAACCCCAATCAGATTGGCAAGCATAAAGAAATCAAACAATAATAAATGCTGGTGAGGATGTGGGGAAAGAGGAACTCTTTTACATTGTTGGTGGGAATGCAAACTAGTTCAGCCACTATGGAGATCTGTGTGGAGATTCCTTAGAAAACTGGGAATAGATCCACCATATGATCCTGCTTTACCACTCCTGGGTATTTTTCCAAAGGGGTTGAAAACAGAGAACTACAGCAATATATGCATACCTATGTTCATAGCAGTACAATTTGTAATAGTCAAAATTTGGAAATAACCTAGGCCCCCATCAACAGATGAATGGTTTTCAAAGTTATGGGAAATACACACAATGGAATTCTATTCAGCTATAAAGAAGAACAAAATCACATCATTCATAAGAAGTTGGAAAGGGCTGGAAAGCATTATGTTAAGTGAGATCAGCCAAACACAGAAAGAGAAGGGACATATGTTTCCTCTAATATGCCCAAATGAGTGAGCATTGGGGATACCAGAGGGAGTCCAGATAATGGAAGGGAAATCTCTGCAAAGTTTGAATGGAAAACTAAGAGAGGAAGGAGGCTGAACTTGATTGATAAGCGGCTATTTCCAAATAGGTGTATAAGTATGAATATAGCAAGGTTAGCCTGGGTATTAAGTATCGGAGGGGGGAAGGGAAACAAGGGGGGGGAGGGCACTAAATACAGATTAAATGTATAACATTTACTTTCAATAAAATTTAAAAAAAGAAAAGTTGAAAAAGATAAAAAAAACAACTCAGACATTAATTGAGAGTAAATTGTTTCTTTTTCTTTTTGTTGTGTCTTAGAACTAAGTCAAGAATTATATATGCTTAGTCATTTGAGTATTAAGCAAAATAATATGAATCACAAAGTGACTTATTTTAATATAATCCCACAAAATAGTCCTTGTTTAATCAAAATATGGCAAGTAAACTTCCTGAAATCAAGTTTCTTGATCAACACAAACACACATAAAAAGTAACAGGCAGTAAAGATCAAAGATAAAATAGAGTTAAGTTAACCAACTAAAGAACTGACACTTTTTCCCCAAAAAAGATAATAAGCATAAATATTTCACTGTATACTCTAAAGTTTAAAACATAACCAAAATTTTCAAATTGTTATTTAAATCATATAGAAATCAGACTGTTAAGTTCTGAGAAGATTTTATGCTTAAATTATTCATAACCTAGCAAGAAGAGAGAGCATATGCATACATAAGTAAATACCAGAAGAATAAGTAAGAGAAGTAGGTAATATCACAAAACATTAAATGAATCAAGAATTAAATAGCAAATGAGTGGTATAACATGCAATATGAGTTTATCAGAAGGAACAGACACTGAAAGTTTGGAAAGCAAAAAAGGATTACTTTGTTTTGAAAGATAGATGAAATTGAAATGATTACTTGGTAATATTACCACCCTTCTTTGTTCTTAAGTGTACTCTCCAGAGATATGTTACTTTGATCTCTTATGCATTTTTGAAGGTTAGTGATTTTATACTTCTTTTTTATTGTTTTTAATTTTTTATTTTTTATTGGTGCATTGTAATTACATATCACATTGGAATACAAGACTTGAGAGGATATACAAGCACACATCTTCCAATTAGCCCTCATCCAGCCCCCACCCCATTCCCTCCCCCTCCCTCGATCCCATGCTTGTTTGGTGATTAACTTTGATACATTTGTTTATGTACCTCTGCGTTTTAAAGAGGCTTCATCCTCCCCTATTCCATACCCTCTGATTGGTCATCTTAGTTGCTTCACTAAAGGGCCCTTTCTATAGCTTGACTTCTTCCTCTTGCCCCTTTCCTCCTAGTTTTGCTGATTAGGGGAAGCATCTGATTCTTATTTTCTGTGATATTTCTCTGTGCATGCCATGTTGCAAGTACCAATCCCACTCTTGATGGCCCCAGTAGTGGCCTGGCTACCCGGTGGACTGTTCCAGACCTCGCTGGCAAAAGCACCGGCCTTGCCTCATGGGACACCCAGATTCTGGTCTCACTGGCCCTGACATCAGAGTAACCCCTCAGCTGGCTCTGATCCTGGCCTCGGAGGCCCCAGTAGTGGCCTTGCCTAATGGCAAGATCCTATGCTGACCATTGGCTCCGGCACCGGCCTAAACCCTTGCCAGGCTCCGATCCCAGCCTCGCTGGCCCCAGCACGGTCTAACCCCTCGGCAGGCTCTGATACGGCCTCGGAGGCCTCAGTAGCGGCCTTGCCTCGTGTAAGGCTCCGATGCCGGCTGCTGGCCACAGCACCATTTTAACCCTTCGGCAGGCTCTGATCCAGGACTCAGAGGCCCCAGCACCAGCCTTGCTCACGGCAGGCTCTGATGCTGGCCATTGGCCACAGCCCCGGCATAATTCCTCGGCAGGCTCTTATCCTGGCCTCAGAGGCCCAAGCACTGGCCTTGCCTCACAGAAGTCTCCAATGCTGGCCACTCGCCCCGGCATCAGCCTAACCACTCGGCAGGCTCTGATCTCAACCTCGGAGGCCCCAGAATCGGCCTTGCCTCACAGTGAGCTCCGATCCTGGCCATGCTATCCCTGGCACTGGCCTAACCCCTCGGCAGGCTCCGATCCCGGCCTCGGAGGCCACAGCACCGGCCTTGCCTCATGGCAGGCTCTTATGCTGGCCTCGCTGGCCCCACTACTGGTCTAATCCCTGGGCAAGCTCCAATTCTGGCCTCTGGGATCACAGTAATGGCCTTGCCTCACAGAAGGCTCCAATACCAGCCACAGGCCCCCCGCACTGGCCTAACCCCATGGCATGCTCCAATCCCAGCCTTGGAGGCCCCAGCACTGGCCTTGCCTCACAGCAGACTCCAATGCCTGCCATTGGCCCCGGCACTGGCCTAAACCTTCGGCAGGCTCTTATCCCAGCCTCGGAGGCCCCAGCACCGGCCTTGCCTCACAGTGGGCTCTGATGCTGGCCGCTGGCCCCAGCATTGCCTAACCCCTTGGCAGGCTCCGATCCCAGCCTCGGAGGCCACAGTAGCAGCCTTGCCTCATGGCAGGCTCGGATGCTGGCCGTTGGCCCCGGCACCAGCCTAACCCCTCACCAGGCTCTTATCCTGGCCTTGGAGGCCACAGCACCAGTTATGCCTCACGGCAGGCTCTGATGCCAGCCTTGCTGGCCCCAGCAATGTCCTAACCCCTTGGCAGGCTCTGATCCCGGCCTCGGAGGCCCCAGAACATGCCTTGCCTCATGGCAGTCTCCGATGCTGGCCTCGCTGGCCCCAGCACCAGTCTAACCCCTCGGCAGTCTCCGATCCTAGTTTTGGAGGCCTCAGTAGTGGCCTTGCCTCACAGAAGGCTCCAATGACGGCCGCTGGCCCCGGAACCGGCTTAACCCCCTCAGCATGCTCCGATCCTAGCCTCGGAGGCCCCAACACTGGCCTTGTTTCACGGTATGCTCCAATGCAGGCCATTGGCCCCGACACCAGCCTAGCCCCTCAGCAGGCTCTTATCCCGGCCTCAGAGGCTCCAGCACCGGCCTTGCCTAAAGGAAGGCTCCGATGCTGGCTGCTGGCCCCGGCATCGGCCTAATCCCTTGGCAGGCTCCGATCCCGGCATTGAAGGCCCCAGTAGCTGCTTTGCCTCCTGTCAGGCTCCAATGCTGGCCATTGGCCCCAGCACTGGCCTAATCCCTCGGCAAGCTCTTATCCTGGCCTTGGAGGCCCCAGCACTGGCCTTGCCTCACGGCAGGCTCCAATGCTGGCCGCTGGCCCCAGCACTGGCCTTGCCTCATGGTGAGCTCCGATCCTGGCCTTGCTGGCCCCGGCACCAGCCTAACTACTCACAGGCTCCGACCTCAGCCTCGCTGGCCCCACCACCGGTCTAAACCCTCGGCAGGCTCTGATCCCAGCCTCAGAGGCCTTAGTAGCGGCCTTGCCTCATGGAAGGCTCCAGTGCCAGCTGCTGGCCCTGGCACTGGCCTAACCCCTTGGCAGGATCTGATCCCGGCCTCGGAGGCCCCAGCACCGGCCTTGCCTCACGGCAGGCTCCGTTGCTGGCCATTGGCCCCCGACCCGGACTAACTCCTCGGCAGGCTCTTATCCTAGCCTCAGAGGCCCCAGCACTGGCCTTGCCTCACGGCAGGCTCCAATGCTGGTTGCTCGCCCTGGCATCAGCCTAACCCCACGGCAGGCTCTGATCACAACCTCAAAGGCCCCAGCACCAGCCTTGCCTCACAGAAAGCTCCGATGCCTGCTGCTGGCCCCAGCACCAGTCTAACCCCTCGGCCGGCTCTGATCCCAGCTTTGGAGGCCCCAGAACTGGCCTTGACTCATGGTGAGCTCCGATCCGGGCCACGCTGTCCCTGACACCGGCTTAACACCTCCTCAGGCTCTAATCCCGGGTTCAGAAGCCCAGCACCCACCTTGCCTCTCGGCAGGCTCCGATGCTGGCCTCGCTGGCCCCAGCACCAGACTAACCCCTCAGCAGTCTCTGATTATGGCCACAGGGGCCCCAGCAGCGGCCTTGCCTCACAGCAGGCTCTGACGCTGGCCGCTGGCCCCGGCATCAGCCTAACCCCTCAGCAGGCTCCAATCCCGGCCTCGGAGGACTCAGTAGCGGCCTTGCCTCACTGAAGGCTCCGATGCCAGCCACTGGCCCCACCAACAGTCTAATCCCTCAGCAGGTTCCAATCCCAGCCTCAGAAACCCCATCACTGGCCTTGCTTCATGGTGAGCTCCACTCCCAGCCTTGCTGGCCCCAGCACCAGCCTAACCCCTCACCAGGCTCCGATCCCGGCCTTGCTGGCCCTGGCACTGGCCGAACCCCTTGGCAGGCTCCGATATCAGCCTCGGAGGCCTCAGTAGTGGCCTTGCCTCACGGAAGGCTCCGATGCCGGCCTCGTTGGCCCCACCACCGGTCTAACCCCTAGGCAGGCTCCGATCCCAGCTTCAGAGGCCTCAGTAGCGGCCTTGCCTCAAGGAAGGCTCCAATGCCAGCCGCTGGTCCCGAGACTGGCCTAAACACTTGGCAGGCTCCGATCCCATTCGCGGAGGCCCTAGCACTGGTCTTGCCTCACAGGAGGCTCCAATGCTGGCTGCTTGCCCAGGTATCAGCCTAACCCCTTGGCAGACTCCGATCCTGGCCTTGGAGGCCCCAGAACAGGCCTTGCCTCATGGGGAGCTCCGATCCTGGCCACGCTGTCCCTGGCACCAGCCTAACCCCTCGGCAGGCTATGATCCTGGCCTAAGGAGGCCACAGCACCGGCCTTGCCTCACGGCAGGCTCCGATGCCAGCCTCGCTGGCCCCACCACCAGTCTAACCCCTCGGCAGGCTCAGATCCCAGCCTCAGAGGCCACAGTAGCGGCCTTGCCTCACAGAAGGCTCCAATGCTGGCCACAGGCCCCAAAACAGGCCTAACCCCTCAGCAGGCTCTTAACCTGGCCTCGGAGTACCCAGTACCAGCAGTGCCTCACGGCAGGCTTCAATCCCAGCCTCAGAGGCCACAGTAGCAGCCTTGCCTCACCGAAGGCTCTGATGCTGGCTGCTGGCTCTTGCCCCGGCCTAACTCCTTGGCAGGCTCTTATCCTGGCCTCAGAGTCCCCAGCACTGGCCTTGCCTCACGACAGGCTCCGATGCTGGCCACTCACCCCAGCATCAGCCAAACCCTCGGCAGACTCCGATCCCAAATTCAGAGGCCCCAGCACCGGCCTTGCCTCATGGCAGGCTCCGATGCCAGCTGCTGGCCCCACCACAGGTCTAACCCCTCTGCAGGCTCTTATCCTGGCCTCAGAGGCCCCAGCACTGGCCTTGCCTCACGGCAGGCTCCAATTCTGTTCACTCGCCCCGGCATCAGCCTAACCCCTCAGGAGGCTCCGATCCCCAATTTGGAGGCCCCAGCACCAGCCTTGCCTCACAGAAGGCTCCAATGCTGGCCTCGCTGGCCCCACCACCGGTCTAAGCCCTAGGCAGGCTCTGATCCCAATCTCAGATGCCTCAGTAGCGGCCTTGCCTCAAGGAAGGCTCCGATGCTGGCCACTGGTCCCGTCACTGGCCTAAACCCTTGGCAGGCTCCAATCCAGGCTACAGAGGCCCCAGCACCCGCTTTGTTTCATGGCAGGCTCCAATGCCCGCCTCGCTGGACCCAGCATCAGTCTAACCCCTTGGCAGGCTCCGATCCTGGCCTCAGAGGCCTCAGTAGTGGCCTTGCCTCACAGAAGGCTCCGATGATGGCCGCTGGCCCCGGCAATGGCCTAACCCCTCGGCAGGCTCTGATCCCAGCCTCAGAGGCCCCAACACTGGCCTTGTCTCATGGCATGCTCCAATGTCGGCCATTGGCCCCAACACCAGCCTAACCCCTCAGCAGGCTCTTATGCCTGCCTCGGAGGCACCAGCACTGGCCTTGCCTAAAGGCAGGCTCCAATGCTGGCTGCTGGCCCTGGCATCAGCCTAACCCCTTGGCAGGCTCCAATCTGGGCCTCGGAGGCCCCAGCACCGGCCTTGTCTCACAGCATGCTCCGATGCTGGCCATTGGCCCTGGCACCGGCCTAACCCCTCGTCAGGCTCTTATCCTGTCCTTGAAGGCCCCAGCACCAGCCTTGACTCACGGCAGGCTCCAATGCTGGACGCTGGCCCCGGCATCGGCCTAACCCCTTGGCAGGCTCCGATCCCAGCCTCGGAGTCCCCAGTAGCATCCTTGCCTCACGGCAGACTCCGACAGCGGTCATTGGCCCTGTCAGTGTCCTAACCCCTTGGCAGGCTCTTATCCTGGCCTTGGAGGCCCCAGAACCAGCCTTGCCTCACAGGAGGCTCCAATGCTGGCCACTTGCCCCGGTATCAACCTAACCCCTCAGCAGGCTATGATCCTGGCCTTGGAGGCCCCAGAACTGGTCTTGCCTCATGGTGAGCTCCGATCCCAGCCATGCTGTCCTTGGCATTGGCCTAACCCCTCGGAAGGCTCCAATCCCGGCCTTGGAGGCAACAGAACCGGCCTTGCCTCACGGCAGGCTCCAATGCCGGCCTCCCTCGCCCCACTACTGGTCTAACCCCTAGGCAGGCTCCGATCTGGGCCTCAGAGTCCTCAGTAGCGGCCTTGCCTCAAGGAATGCTCCAATGCCAGCTGCTGGTCCCAACACCAGCCTAAACCCTGGGCAGGCTCTGATCCCAGCCTTGGAGGTCCCTGCACCGGCCTTGTCTCACAGCAGGCTCCAATCCCAGTCATGCTGTCCCTGGCACTGGCCTAATCCCTCGGCAGGCTCCGATCCCAGCCTTGGAAGCCCCAGTACCCTCCTTGCCTCATGGCAGGCTCCAATAATGGCCTCGCTGGCCCCAGCATCAGTCTAACCCCTCAGCAGTCTCCAATTCTGGCCTCAGAGGCCTCAGTAGCGGCCCTGCCTCACAGAAGGCTCCGATGATGGCCGCTGGCCCGGCACCGGCCTAATCCCTCGGCAGGCTCCAATCCCAGCCTCGGAGGCCCCAACACTGGCCTTGCCACATGGCATGCTCCAATGCCGGCCATTGGCCCTGACACCAGGCTAACCCCTCAGCAGGCTCTTATGCCAGCCTTGGAGGCCCCAGCACCGGCTTTGCCTCACGGCAGGCTCCAATGCTGGCCATTGGCCCCAGCATTGGCCTAAACCCTTGGCAGGCTCTGATCTCGGCCTCGGAGGCCCCAGTAGCTGCCTTGCCTCACAGCAGGCTCTGATGCCAGCCATTGGCCCTGGCACCAGCCTAACTCCTTGGCAGGATCTTATCCTGGCCTTGGAGGCCCCTGTACCCTCCTTGCCTCACGGCAAGCTTCAATGCTGGCCGCTGTCCCCAGCATTGGCCTAACCCCTCGGTAGGCTCCGATCTCGGCCTCGAAGGACTCAGTAGCGGCCTTGCCTCCAATGCCGGCTGCTGGCCCCACCACCAGTCTAACCCCTCGGCAGGCTCTGATCCTGGCCTCGGAGGCCCCAGCACCAGCTTTGATTCACGGTGAGCTCTGCTCCTGGACTTGCTGGTCCTGGCACAGGCCTAACCCCTCACCAGGCTCTGATCCCAGCCTCGCTGGCCCCACCATCAGTCTTTCACCTCGGTAGGCTCCGGTCCGGCCTTAGAGGCTTCAGTAGTGGCTTTGCCTCATGGAAGGCTCTGATGCTGGCTGCTGGCCCCGGCACTGGCCTAACCCCTTGGCAGGCTCCGATCCTGGCCTTGGAGGCCCCACCATCGGCCTTGCCTCACGGCATGCTCCGATGCCAGCCATTGGCCCCAGCACTGGCCTAACCCTTTGGCAGGCTCTTTTCCTGGTCTCAGAGGCCCCAGCACCAGCCTTTCCTCATGGCAGGCTTCGATGCCGGCCTCGCTAGCCCCAGCATCGGCCTAAACCCTCGGCAGTCTCCAATTCCATCCTCGGAGGCCTCAGTAGCGGCCTTGCCTCATGTAATGCTCCGATTCTAGCCACTGGCCCTGGCACCAGTCAATCCCCTCGGCAGGCTCCAATCTTAGCCTCAAAGGCCCCAGCACCAGCCTTGCCTCATGGTGAGCTCCAATCCTGGCCTTGCTGGCCCTGGCACTGACCTAACTAACCCTTTGCCAGGCTCTCATTCTGGCCTTGAAGGCCCCAGCACTGGCCTTGCCTCACGGCAGGCTCTGCTCCCAGTCTCACTGGCCCCAGCATCAGCCTAACCCCTTGGCAGTCTCCGATCTCAGCCTCGGAGGCCCCAGTAGTGGCTTTGCCTAACAGCAGGCTCCAGTGTTGGCCACTGGCACCAAAACCGGACTAACCCCTCAGCAGGCTCCAATCCCAGCCTTGACGGCCCTAGCACTGGCCTTGCCTCATGATAGACTCTGATCCCGGCCTCACTGGCCCCAGCATGAACCTAACCCTTTGGCAGGCTCCGATATCAGCCTCGGAAGCCCCAGTAGTGGCCATGCCTCACGGAAGGCTCCAATGTCAGCCATTGACCCGGCACCAGCCTAACCCCTCGGCAGGCTTTGGTCGCTGCCTTGAAGGTCTCAGCACTGGCTTTGCCTCACGGCAGGCTCCGATCCCGGCCTTTCTGTCCCTGGCACCAGCCTAACCTCTCAGCAGGCTCTGATCCTGGCCTCGAAGGCCCCAGCACCGGTGTTGCCTCACGGCAGGCTCTGATCCCGGCCTCACTGGCCACAGCACTAGCCTAAACCCTTGGCAAGCTCCCATCCCAGCCTTGGAGGCTCCAGCACCAGCCTCGCCTCACAGCAGGCTCCAATCCCAGCTTTGCTGTGTCTGTCGCTGGCCTCACCCCTCGGCAGGCTCCAATCCGAGCACCCTCTTCGCCCAACCAATTGTCCCACATTCTTGAGGGTGTGTGGTGGTAGCACTCTGCCTCTGGAGTTATTATTTCAAAGGTTCCAGGTGTAATGCATCAGATCTCTGACTCCCCTGAGTACTGGCCACTGCCACTGTCACTGCCTCCACCATTTCAAATCTTTCCCAAGCTCTTTCCACTCTGAATGTTGTCCAGTGTTTCTAAGCATGCGTGATGGTAGCATTTGACATTTGGTGTAATTTCTCCAAAAAAATTGGTAGGATCCAATTTCTGCTTCTCCTGAATACAAGTCTCCACTGTCATTGTGGAGATCGCTTTCAACACCACCTTTCTCCTTGGTCTCCGCTAAACTCTCTCCATACAGGTGATGTCCAAGATTCTTAACAATATAGAGAAACAGTAGTCCTTCTTCACGGGGAATTTTTCCATAAGTTCCAGTGCATTTGGATAAGTTTTGTCTGCATCTCCAGTATCCTGGCATTCACCACGGCCTTCTTAACCCCTCTCTGATATTTTTCTTTCTTCTTTATCTTTTTCTTTTTTTAATTTTTTTTCAATAAGAGAAGACAGTATGTGTGGTTTGAGGAGATAGTGGGATCAGGCACTCAGTAGCACTGTGACATGTCCCGGTTTCCCCATTGGTCCAGCATGCTCTGCACTACTCCACCTGGGGCCCAGAGTCCTGCAACCCGGGCCCCAGCTGTTCCAGGGTCCTGCGTGCCCCGCCTGACCCCTGCCTGGGGCCCAGGGTCTTACTGGGCCCAGTTTATCCAGGGGTCTGGCATGCTACGCGCCGTCTGGCCTGGGGCCCAAAGTCCCACGACCCAGGCCCCAGCTGGCGTGCCCCACGCGACCCCTGCCCAGGACCCAGGGTCTTACTGTGCCTGGTTTCTCCAGGGGTCTGGTGTGCTATGCACAGTCCAGCCCGGGGCCCACAGTCCTGTGACCTGGGCACCAGCTGTTCTGGGGTTCTGGCGTGCCCCGCACGATCCCAGCCCGGGACTCAGGGTCTTACTGGGCCCGGTTTCTCCAGGGGTCTGGCGTGTTATGCGTGGTCCAGCACGGGGCCTAGAGTCCTGCGACCCGGGTCCCATCTGGCATGCCTCGCGCGACCCCTGCCCACGACGCAGGGTCTTACTGGGCCCAGTTTCTTCCAGTTTTATACTTCTTAATTCAAGAAAATATTAAAATATGCTTTAAAATATAAAAAGTAAAAGACAGCTTTGAACCCCAACCTCTTCAAAGAGTTGATAAAAATGAACAACTGTAGAAACAACAACAACAACAACAACAACAAATCTTTGATAAATTGGAATATATACAGAAGAACTATTAGACTAGATTTTGAAGGTAAAGACTCTACTGTAAGTCATTTTTGTACATGCTAAGACCTAGCAATGCAACTCACATATTAAATGTGCTTAACATTGAATTCTGTACATTCTTTCATTTTTTTCAACCAACTGCTAAATGTTTATTGGGTACTTTCTTTAAGTTCAAACCTTGGTCCAAATAAGTAGAACTCAAACATGGGACAGGAAGGGAATGACCAAATATGCAGTTTCAAAAATTTCTCAAATAATGGTAAGGAAAGAAAGTCAGAGTAAAAGTTGACAATGTGATGGAATAGCCAAAATACACAATGGGAATAGTCATCATTTTGACATCAGAATTGGAGAAAATTCCACAAAGGATGCATGCTATTTTGAGCTTTTAAGAAAAATAAGCATTTTGACAGCAGAAAAAAATCATAACTTTTTATAACTATATACTAATAAATAGAATATTTATTCTATTTATTAAATAAAAAATAAAAAGCAAATATCTTGAATAACAGGGTAAATATTTTGGAGCATAAAAAAGGTAGAGAAGACAATTGTCACACCTTGAAGGCAAGGATGAGACCTAGAGGGAAATGAACTACTAATGCTGTGTACAAGTAAGTTCTATTACTTTGAACCTAACTATGGTGTATAATTACAATGTATTAAATGATTTAAAAATCCCTATAGGATATACCAAAGAATTGGATATTCAGTTTTATACCAATGTATCAAGGCATTTACAGGATTTTAAACATATTCATTTTATTTTATTTTTAATTTGTTATTGGTGCATAATATTCATACATCATATTGGGGTAAAAAACTTGTGTGTACACACATGTACACATCACTGATTTAACCCCTACCCAATTTCCACTCCATTCTCTCCCATTCCCTCCATCCCTTCCTTGGCTTAGTGGTTGACTTTGATATGTTTAAGTACATTGTGTGTTTGGGAGATTTTCCTCTCCCCCCAACTTTCTCCTCCTTTAGGTTTCCTTGTTTGCTCCTCTATAGGATTTCCTTTTTCATCTAGAGTTCCTCCTATGACCCATTTATCCCTAACTCTCGCATATTAGGGAAAGCATCTGATTTCTTATTTTTTGTGACTGACTAATCTCACTTAGCATAATGTCCTCCAGTTCATTCATTTCCCTGAAAATGATGTAACTGAGTTTTTTTTTAATGGCTGAGTAAAATTCCATTGTGTACATATCCCACAGTTTTGTAATCCATTCATCTGTTGATGGACATCTTGGCTGGTTCCAGAGTTTGGCTATGGTGAATTGTGCAGCTATGAACATAAACACATATGCATTAGTTTGGTAGTTTGGTTTCTTTTCTTTTGGGTAGATACCCAACAGTGGTATTGCTGGATCAAATGGTAGATTTGTTCCCATTATTCTGAGGATTCTCCATACTGTTTTCCAAAGTAGTTGCACTAATTTGCAATCCCAACAACAATGTCGTAGAGTTCCCACTTCTCCACATCCTCACCAGCATTTGTTTTTGCTTGTGTTTTGAATGATTGCCATTCCAGTTGGAGTTAAGTGAAATCTCAGGGTAGTTCTGTTTTGCATCTCTATGATTGCCAGTGATGTTCAGCATTTTTTCATGCATTTATTGGCCACTTGAATTTCTTCTTTTGTGAAGTGTCTATTTAGTTCATTTGCTGATTTTTTTATTGGATGCTTTGTTTTCTTAGTGTTGAGTTTTTTGAGTTTTCTGTATATTCTAGATATTAGTCCTTTATCGGTGGTGTAGGTGGCAAAAACCTTCTCACATTCTGTTGGCTCACGATTGGGGTTCTTGATAGTTTTCTTTGCTGAACAGAAGCTCTTCAGTTTCATGCATTACCACATATTAATTCACCTTTTAATTTGTTGTGGCTTTGGGTTCGTGTTGAGAAAGTGTTTATCTGTGCCTATGTGTTGCAGTGTTGGACCTATGCCCTCTTCAAGGAGCTTTGAGATCTCTGGTTTGATTTCCAGGTTTTGATACATCTTGAATTGACTCTTGTGCATAATGAGAAAGTGGGATTAATTTCCAATTTTCTGCATATGATTAACCAGTTTTGCCAACACCATTTGTTGAAGAGGCTATCTTTTCCCCAGTGTATGTTTTTGGCTTCTTTGTCAAAAATCAATTTGCTGAAAGTGTGTGGACTTGTTTCTGGGTCTTTTATTCTGCTCCATTGGTCTAAGTATCTGTTTTTTTGGCCAGTACCATGCTGTTTTTATTACAATGGCTTTGTAGTATAGTTTAAAGTTAGGTATTGTGATTTCTCTTGCATGGTTTTTGTTGCTGAGAACTACTTTGGTTATTACTGGCCTTTTTTTTTTAACTCCAGATAAATTTAAGGACTGATTTTTCTATGACTGTGAGGAATTATCTTGGTATTTTAATGGGCATTGTGTTAAATCTGTGGATCACTTTTGGATGGATGGCCATTTTGAAAGGATGCCAATCCATGAACATGGAAGATCTTTCCATCTTCTAAGATCTTCTTCAATTTCTTTTTTTAATGTTTTATAATTTTCTTTGTAGAGATATTTTACCTCCTTGATCCAGTTTATTTCTAAATTTTTATTTTTTATTTTTTGGAAGATACTGAGTGGAAGTGTTTTCTGAATTTCTTTTTCAGTGGATTTATGGTTGGTGTAATATAAACCTTCTGATTTTTTAAGATTGATTTGTATCCAGATACTTTGCTGAATTTGTTGATAAGTTCTATAAGCCTTCTGGTTGAGTTTGTTAGGTTTTCTAAATATAGTATCATGTCATCTGAAAATAGTGAAAGTTTGGGTTCTTCTTTTCCTATTGGTACTCTTCTGATTTCCTTTTCTTGCCTTATTGCTCTGGCTAGAGTCTCTAGTACTATATTGAAGAGAGGTCTTGATAATGGACATCCTTGTCTTGTTTAATAGTTTTACATCCAAGTTCATCAGAGATATAGGCCTGTAGTTTTCCTTCCTTGAACTGTCTTTATTAGGTTTGAGTATTAATGTAATATTGGCTTCATTGAATGTATTTGGGAGAGTCTGGTTTTTTTCTATTTCGAGAAATAGTTTGAGGAGCATTGGGGTTAGCTCTTCTATAAAGGTTTTATAGAATTCACTTGGGAAACCATCTGGTCCTTGGCTTTTCTTTGATGGTAAGTTCTTTATTGCTGTTTCAATCTCTTTGATTGTTATCGGCTGGTTTAAGTGTTCTATATCTTCTTGACTCAGTTTAGGAAGATTGTATTTATCTAGGAAGTTGTCAATTTTCTCCAGATTTTCCATTTTGTTGAAGTATAGATTTTCAAAGTAGTTTGTGATAATCCTCTGGATTTCTACACTGTTAGTAGTAACATCTCCTTTTTCATCTCTTATCTTCATAATTGGTTTGATTCTCTCTTTTTTAGTTTTTTGGCTAGTGGTTTATCTATATTTTTAATTTTTTAAAGAAACCAGCTTTTAGTTTTGTTGATTTTCGGTATTTTTTTTATTCTCTATTTTGTTAATCTCTGCTCTAATTTTAATAATTTCCTTTCTTCTACTGGCTTTGGGGTTCAATTGATCCTGCTTTTCAAGGGCTTTGAGGTGTGTCATAAGGCTATTTATTTGAAGATTTTATGTTTTTCTTATGTGAGCACTCAGTGCTATAAATTTTCCTCTTAATACTGCCTTCAAAGTGTCACAGAGGTTTAAATATGTTGTATCTTTATTTTCATTTGTTTCAGGAAATTTCTTGATTTCACCCCTTATATCTTCTATGACCCATTCTTCATTTAGAAGTGTGGTGTTCAGTCTGCACATGTTTATGTTGTTTCTCTGGGTCTTGTTATAGTTGATTTCTAGTTTCATTCCATTATAGTCTGAAATGACACAGAGAAGTATGTAACATTTTTAAAATTTGCTAGTGCTCATTTTGTGTCCCAGGATGTGATCTATTTTGGTGAAGGTTCCGTGAGCAGTTGAGAAAAATGTACGCTCTGCTGTAGTTGGGTGAAATGTTCTATATGTGTCCAACAGGTCAATTTGGTTAGTGGTGTTTTTTAGTTCTCAGGCATCTTTACTGACCCTTTGTCTGGAAGATTGGTCTAGTATTGTGAGAGGTGTGTTGAAGTCTCCCAGTATTATTGTGTTGGAATTTATGTGTGACTGCATGTCACAAAGAGTTTGATTTATGAAAGTAGCTGCCCCTATGTTTGGGGCATCGATGTTGATTATTGTTATTCCCTCTTGCTGAATTATTCTTTTTACCAGTAAAATATGACCTCTTTGTC
This sequence comes from Muscardinus avellanarius, assembly GCF_963383645.1. Classification (NCBI taxonomy): domain Eukaryota; kingdom Metazoa; phylum Chordata; class Mammalia; order Rodentia; family Gliridae; genus Muscardinus; species Muscardinus avellanarius. Next base: position 53,309,756 of record NC_137800.1, on the reverse strand, counting down.
TTTTCTAATAAGTTTGGGTTTGAAGTCTAAAATGTCTGATATCATAGTTGCTACTCCTGCTTGTCTTCGAGTTCCATTAGCATGGATAACTTTGCTCCAGCTCTTTACCTTGAGTTTGTTCCTATCTTTACTTGTAAGGTGTGTTTCTTGTAAGCAGCAGATGGATGGATTCTGTTTTTTAATCCATTTTGCGACTGTATGTCTTTTTTATTGGGGAGTTGAGACCTTTTACATTTAGTGTGATTATAGAGAGATAATTTTTATTTCCTAACATGTTACAATTTTTTATGGTTTTTTTAAATGTTGATACTGTTTATTCTTCTTTGCTTACTTGTCTGCTGGATGGGAAATCTTATTTCTTTGCTTCTGTCGTGTATTACCTATTTCTTCTTTGCAGTTCATCTCTTTGAGTATTTTCTCTAGTGCTGGTTTTGAAGACATAAATTCCTTCAGTTTCTGTTTGTCATGGAAGCTTCTTATTTCCCCATCTAATTTGATAGATAGTTTTGCTGGGTAGGAAATTTTGGGCTGGAAACTGTTTTCTTTCATAGTTTGGAATATGTTACTCCAAGCCCTTCTGGCTTTCATGACTTAGTTTGGTAAGTCTGCAGTGATTCTAATTGGTTTGTCTCTGAATGTCACTTGTCCCTTTGTTTTGTTGCCTTTAAAATTCTCTCCTTGGCTTCCACATTAGTCATTTTGACAATTATATGGTGTGGGGATCCTCTTCTTTGCTCTTGTCTAAAAGGAGTTCTATAAGTTTCCTGGACCTGTGTATCGACCTCTTGCTCTATGTTTGCAAAATTTTCTGCTATTACTTCCTTGAAGAGATTGTTGATCCCTTTGGTTTCACCTTATTTTCTCTCCTCTATTCCAATTATTCTTAGGTTAGCTCTCTTAAAATGGGTCATATTTCTTCAATGTCAAATTTCTGTTGCCGAACTTTGTTTTCTGAATTAGAGACCATGCGTTCATTTTTTGAGTGATCATCTTCTAGGAGCAAGATTCTATTTTCCATGTTGTCTAATCTCTTTTTTTATACTTTGCATTGAGGCCTTTACTTCAATGATTGCATCCTTTATCTCTTTTTGACTCTCTCTGAAGTCTTTTTGAAAGTCCTCTATTAGTTCTACAGTTATTTTTCTGATTTGATCTTCCAGAGATCTCTGAATTTTTGTGGTATCAGGTTCTGAAGTTGTGGGTTGTGGGCATTCATTGCTCCATTGTTATTCCTCTTTCCCATGATTTCGGAAGTTTGTGCCTTCTTTGGGTTTTTCCCTGGGTCACTATGACTTCACTTAAGGTGCTCTGGATCTTGAGTCTGTGATATCTCAGTCACCACTACTCCTTTACTGGGTTGTATCACAAAGTCTCAGACCCAGGGAGTCAATCGAGGCTGCTTTAGACCATGGGGGTGCCAGGCTGGGCTTTCTCCCATAGGGAGAAAACTATGGTGTGATATCTCTGATGCCACCACTCCCCCACTGGGTTGGACTGCAAAAATCTCCAACCCAGGGAGACTATCTACACAATTCTCTGGGAGTGCAGTACTTGGATTTCTCCTCTAGGGGCCACAATTTGACTCACGGTTGTTGAGTGTGCTGATGGAGCTCTAATGAACTCATTGAACTCGCTGCTGCTGCCACTGGCAATATGGTGTCGCTGCCATGCCCTCGGCCATGAGGCTGGTGTATTTCTTCTCTGGTTTTGACCTCTACTCTGATTCCCTGCAAGGTGTGCTGAGCCCAGCCCCTGGGAGCTTTAGATGCTCCTTGTTCCAAAAAAAACTGCTGAATCCCACCTGGCTATTCCACAGCTGCTCACCTCAGCTCGCTGTTAGCCCCTCCTCTCTGGAGCCTGATGGTTTGTTGAGTCTGCTGATCTGGAGCCATCCGGTGAATTCCCTGCTGCCACTGGCAGTATGGCGCTGCTGCCACATCCTTGGCCATAAGGCTAGTGTATCTCCTTTTTGGTTTTGAGCTCAGTTCTGAGTCCCCCTCCTCTCTGGGGCCTGGTGATGCAAGGGAAGATGGTGCCGGTGCGGCACTGCATACTGGTTTCTTTTCTGATGTCTGGTTGTTCTTCCAGCCCTCTTTTTCTCCATTCCTTGTATTTACAGTTTTTATTTCTCTGCTGATGGTGTTTTCTGGCTATAAAAGGCACTGATTTTGTGGTAATAGAGATTGATTGTTAGTGGGACTCGTAAACACCGCTTTTCTCTGTCACCATCTTCCCAGAAGTCAGCATATTTACTTTAGGTGTTGACTTGTGTTTAGGAAGTAAGACAACATGGGGAAGAGTTAAATAGGACAAGATATTTGAAATAGAATGGTTGAACATAAGTTGCATCAGTCCTAGCAAAAGATACAAAAGAAGGAGACTAAAATGTGGACAAATAATCTGGGAAAATTGTGGCAAAAATGGAGAGATTTAAAGACAGGGAAGCTTAAAGAAAATTATTGGGAATTTTGAAGGATTGTGTATACAAAATAAGTAAGACATCAGGGTCAATGATGATTAAACTTGCTCATGTGATCATGTTGAACAGAGTATGCTAATTTCTCTAATGACTAACACATAAGAACTCAGTGACAGAAAAGAGTAAAAGTTTATTTCTCAGTTGTTGTCAAATCAGAGTTGACAGAATAGACAATTTTGTTCCATGGAATCACCCAGGAACTAATCTTCAACTGTGTTTTTACAGCCTTGCCAGATCTTAAATGACTATCTGCATCTGGCCAGCCAGTTTGATAAGAGAAAAATATAGAATAGAATATTTTACAAGTCTTTAAGTTCAGGCCTATCATTTTTCATTGGACAGGGGCCAGTTAGATCCTCCATTTAACCTCCAGAGAGTTAGGAAATGTAGCCTATCAGTGTGGCATTAAGAATGAAAACATAGATATTGGTAAATAATTAGCAGCCTGCCTTCAACAATTATAACAAGTAATTAATGCTATGAACCCAAAACCAAAAATTCAAAAGTGAACTGATGGGAAAGAAAGAAAATGAGTTCAGAGTTGGACAGGTTAGTGCTGTATATATCAGTTTATCTTGCTTAGAATATTTTCTTTTTTTTTTTTTTTTGGTAATGGGGATGAACCTCAGGGGCATACTACCTTTGAGCTACACCCCCAGCCCTAGTTTTTAGTCTTTTTAATTTTGAAACAGGTCTCACTGACTTAAAAAGGGCCTTACTAAGTAGCTGAGACTGTCCATGAGCTACAATCCTCCAGTCTCCACCTCCCAAATTCTGGGATTACAAGTCTGTGCTGCTTAGAATATTTGTTAGTTAGTAGTAAAAGTCATTAGTATGTGACAGTAAAAACCAAGGCTGTGTTTTAGAGAAAACACAGATGACCATGGGTGAAACTTTAGGGAGTTATGAGAGAGTAGTAAAAAAAAGAGGAGGAAGCAAGAAATATGGGAAAGGAATATGTATATGGGAGGAAAATCTGAAGAAAATATAGTCTAAGGAGACAAAGGAGAGCAAAAGCATAAACAAGGAGGTATACAAAAATCATGAGACCCGAGTCATCAGCACTCTCTGCTGCATTTGTGATAGTGGCTGGCTCTAGACCTGATGACTTCTCAAACCACAATGTTTGCTAATAAAACTGACCCCTGAAGCTGGCTTCTGCAACCATACATGCACATGTAAATAGTCCTATATCCCATAACCATGTGTATATATGCACATTTATAAACCTGCTGTTCTTCTGTAGAGACCTCAGCTATCTCCACCATGCTCATTCCCTGAAGTCAGCCCCTATTGCCATGTATATCTCTGCAGCTTGTTACTGCAGCCATGTCTGCGCACATGATGGGTTCCACCCTCCATTTAGGCCTGCTTGATCCTTTGTTCTTGGAGATAGAGGTGCCACTGGTAATGCCAATGGTGCTTGAAGAAGACAAGAATCTCCTACAGCTCTTGCCACAAAAAACCATGTAATTGTTTTTGTCATAGACCTCAGCTCCAGACACACTACCCAGTGGACCAGAAAGTTCAGTCCTGAAGTGCTATTCTCACCTGGAACTGAGATATTACCTACTCTTGCATTTGGCACTCTGTGTCATTAGTCCTAGTGCTATGGTGGAGTCACTTCATCACCACAGATGAGGGTCCTTACAAAAGCCAATCCAGAGAGTCTGAAAGATGTGACTGTTTCTTCAAAAGTGAAAACTTACACAAGGATACCAATATCTCAAAGAATTTAGAAAACATGACTCCACCTGGGAAGCACAATTAAGTTCAAGTAGTCAAAACTAAACATTTAGAAATTCATGAATTTTCCAAGAAAAAAATTCAAAATAATTGTTCTAAAGAAGCTCAGAGATAAACAAGAGAACACAGATACACAATTTAATTGTATCAGGAAAACTATAGAAGAATAAAGCAAGGTCAACAAACAGAAACTATAAAACAGAACCAAATTATAGATCTAAAAAGTACAATGACAAAAAAATGTGATACAGAGCTTCAGTAGTAAACTTCATCAAGCAGAAGAAAGGAAAAAATTCAAAGATATACTGTTCTAAATTATCTAGTCAGATGATAAAAATAATGAAAAGAAATGAAGAAAACCTTTGGAATTTATAAAACATCATCAAGAGCATTAACATTTGTATAATGGAACTAAAACAGAGAAGACAGAAAAGGAAAAATATTTATCTTACAAAATAATGGCTGGCAACTTTACAATTCTGAGAAAAGATATGGACATACAAATGTAGAGTTCAAAGGTCTCAATTTATAGTCAGCCAAAGAATAGTCAAGATGCAATCAAACTATTAAATATTCAAGGAGAATTTTGAAGGCAGGAAGAGAAATGAAGCATATCAGACATTAGGTATATTAGTCAACTTTGCATTACTAGGACAAAATACCTGATAAGAATAACTTAGAGGAGGATAGATTTTTCTCTCACTTTCAGGGGTTTGCTACATGGTTGGTTGGCTCTAAGATCAGAGACAAAGATCATGCCAGCAAGATGTGGCAGAGGACAGCTGCTCAGCTCATGGAGATGAAAAGCAAAGAAAGGAGAGGGTGAAGGCCAGACATAGTCCTAAAGACCATGCTCCTAGTAATCCACTTTTACCAACCATACCCCACCTCTGAACATTGCTGAACTGGGGGCCACACTTTCAACATATGGGATTTGGGAAGGACATTAATTATTCAAACTATAGCAGAAGAGGAACTAAAAAATGATAGTAGCAGGCCACTTGGTAGTCAAATAGTCAAGGAGAGAACAGGATAATATAGTCAAAGTGATTAAAAAAACCCACAAATACAGCAACCAAAAATAATTTTTCTAATAAAGCTGCATTTAGCAATGAAGGAGAGATGAAGACTTTTCCAAATGAAAAGTTAGCATATTTATAACAAGTAGACCTGCCTTAAAAGAAATGCTAATTAGTAACATATATATAAAAGTCACTGGTAAAGGTAATAAATAGACAAATTCAGAATACATTAATAATGTAATGGTGGTATATAAAACTTTTATGACTTAGTATTATGGTTAAAATACAAATAATAATTATATCCACAAGAACTTATAAATAGACAAATGATATAAAATCTATAAATTTATATAAAATAAATTGCGATTATAGAGTAAAAGTGAAAACTTTTGTGTACAATTAAACTTATTCTCAATTTTTTAAATGTATTTGTTATATTTTTTATGTGGATCATATTGAAAATTGTATACATTCAATTGGTGCCCTCTCCTGCCCCCCCACTTCTCCTTCCAACTCCCAACAATAAGTGCCCAGGTTAACCATGTTACATTCATTTTTTTACACATATTTGGATGTAGCTCCTCCATTAATCAACCTCAGCCTTCTTTGCCTCCTACCCTTTCAACTTTTCTGAGGTTTCTCCTCCATTATCTGGAGTCCCTCTTGTATTCCTAATAGTCCCTAGATTGGGCATATTAGAGGAAACATATGTCCCTTCTCTTTCTGTGCTTGGCTGGTCTAAATTAACATAATTTTCTCTAGGTCTTTCCATCCCCTTGCAAATGACATGATTTTCTTTTTCTTTATAACTGAGTTGAATTCCATTGTTTGTGTTTCCCATAATTTTGCAATCATTTCTACTGTTGTTGGAGACCTAGGTTGGTTCCATATTCTGGCTATTACAAATTGTCCTCCTATGAACATGGGTATGCATATGTTACTGTATTTCTCTGATTTAAACCCCTTTGGAACAATACCCATAAGTAGTATAGCCTGATCATATGGTGGAATCATTACCCATTTGCTAAGGAATCCCCACACTGATCTCCATAGGGGTTGGGACTTTCCTTTCTCCATATGAAATTCATGACTAATTTTTCTACATCTATGAAGAATGTTTTTGGTATTTTGATAAGAATTGCATTGAATCTGTAGATCACATTTGGCAGAATGGCCATTTTGATGATATTTATTCTGCCTATTCATAAGCAAAGGAGAGCTTTCCATCTTCCAAGGTCTTCTTCAATTTCTTTCTTTAATGTCTTATAGTTTTAATTGTGCAGGTCTCTTATGTCTTTGGTTAGGTTTATTTCTAGGTATTTTATTGGTTTTGAGGTTATAGTGAATGAAATTGTTTTCTTTATTTTCTTCATTGTGCATTCATTGTTGGCATATAGAAAAGCAACTATTTTTTTTAGATTGATTTTGTATCTGGAAACTTTGCTGAATTGATTACTCCAGTAATATTTTGATTGAGTTATTTGGGTCTTCTAGATAAAGGATCATGCAATCTGCAAATAAGGGTAGTATTAATTCCTCTCTTCATATTTGAATTCCTTTGACTTCCTTCTCTTTTCTTATTGGTGTGACAAGAGTCTCCAGGACTATATTGAAAAGGAGTGGTGATAGTGGGCATCCTTTTCTTGTTCTTGATTTTACAGGAAATTCTTACAATTTTTCCCCATTCATTATGATATTGGCTTTGAGTTTATTGCATATTGCCTTAATATTGTTGAAATAGGTTCCTTCCTATCCAATTTTCTGCAGTGTTTCTTTTTTTTTTTAACATAAATGGGTGTTGGATTTTGTCAAATGCTTATTCAGCATCTATTGATATGATCATGTGGCTTTGTTCTTAGTTCTATTTACGTAGTGAGTAATGTGTATTTATTTGCATATGTTGAAACAGCCTTGCTTTTCTGGGATGAAATCAACTTGGTTGTGGTGTAAAATTCTCTTAATATGGTTTAGAATGCATATAGCTAGTATTTTGTTTAGAATTTTTGCATCTATATTCATCAAGGATACTGGTCTGTAATTTTCCATTCTTGAGGTATCTTTATTTGGTTTTGGGATTAATGTGGTACTGGCCTCACAGAAGGAATTTCGGAAAATTACATCTTATTCAATTTCTCAGAACAAGTTGTGAAGTGTTGGAATTATTTCTTCACTTCACTGTAGGCTTTTTAGAATTCATCTGGAAACCCATCAGGGCCTGGGCTTTTATTTGATGCCAGAATTTTTATTGCTGTTTCTCTTTCTTTGCTTGTTATTGGTTGGTTTAGGCTTGCTATGTCCTCTTGGTTCAATATAGGTAGTTGATATGTGCTTAGAAATCTATTGATTTCTTCTATGTTTTCCAGTCTATTGGAGTATAAATTTTCAAAATATTTTCTGATAATCCTTTGAATTTTCCCATTGTCTATGGTGATATCTCCTTTTTCATTTCTGATTTTAATAATTTGAGTTGATTCTTTCTTTTGGTTAAATTGGCCAGGGGTTTGTCAATATTATTAATATTTTCAAAGAACCAGCTTTTTGTTTTTTTTCTAGATTCTTTGAATTGTTTTTTGTTCTTTATTTCATTTATTTATGCTCTGATTTTAATAATTTCTTGACTTCTGCTGGCTTTGGGATTATACTGTTGCAGTCTTTCTATGTCCTTGAGATGTGTCATTAGGTTTTTTGCTTGGCAACTCTCTGTTTTTCTTATGTGGGCACTCAATTCTATTAATTTCCCTCTTAACACTGCCTTTTAAGTGTCCATCCCATAGATTTTGGTAAGTTGTTTCTCTATTTTCATTTATTTCCATAAATTTCTTTATTTCTCCCCTTATTCCTGATCTTACCCACTCATCATTCAACAATATATCATCCAATCTCTATGTATTTAGGTAGTTTCTTTTGGTCTTCCTGTTTTTGATTTCTACTTTCATTCCATTGTGGTCTTAAAAGATGCAGAGAATTATATTACATCTTTGGAATTTTCTGGTGATTGCTTTGTGGATCAGGATGTGATCTATTCTGGAGAAAATTCCACAGGCTGTTGAGAAGAATGTGTACTCTGCTGTTTCTGCTTGAAATATTCTGTATACGTCTATTAGGTCTATTTGGTTTATAGTTTTCTTTAGTTCTGAAGAGTCTTTACTCATCTTTTGCCTTAAAGCTTGATCTAGTCGCATGAGAAGTGTGCTTAATCTCCTAATATTATTGTATTTGCATCCATTTGAGATCTAATGATTTTGAGGGTTTTTTTTTTACAAATATGGGTGTTTTTTTTTTTACAAATTGTGGATTTTTTACACACATTTGAGGCATAAACATTTACTATCATTATATCTTCTTGGTGGATTGTTCTTTTTAATAAAATGAAGTGCCCTGATTTGTCTCTCTTATTTATTTTAGCTTAAAGTCTGTTTGGTTGAATATCAGCATTGCCACCCTAGCCGTTTTTGGTCCCCATTAGCATAATATATCTTTTACCATCCTTTCATTTTCAATCTATGAATGCCTTTGAATGTAAGGTTAGTTTTTTGCAAACAGAATATATTTGGATTATGTTTTTTAATCCACATTTCAAGTCCATGTCTTTTGATTGGTGAGTTAAATCCTTTTAAGTTCAGTTATTAATGAAATATGATTTTTGTTTCCTGTCATTTTATGTTCTATCTTCTGTTTGATGTAATATTGTTTCTTCTTTACTTAGATGCCCAGCTTATCAACTTCATCTCTTCTGTGGTTCTCAAGTCTGCTTTTTTTTTCTTCTTTATGGTTTATTTCTTTATGTAATGTCTCTAGGCTTGGCTTTGTATTCGTGATTTTTTTTGAGATTCAGCTTATCTTGAAACACTTTTGCTTCTCCATAAATTTTGAATAATAACTTTGCTGGATATAGCAGTTTTGTTTAGAAGTTGTTTACTTCCAGGGTCTGTAGTACATCATACCAGTCTTTCCTGGCAGTTATGACTTGGGTTGTATAGTCTGGGGTGATGTTTTATTGTTTTGCCCCTATATGTCACCTGTTCTTTTGTTCTCACTGCTTTAAGATTCTTTACTTGGCTTCTATATTGGTCATTTTAATTATTATATGTCATGGAAAGGTGTTTCTTTGATCTTAATGGTGTTTTGTATGTCTCTGTATGTCTCCTGAACATGTAAGTCCAACTCTTTTTCCATACTTGGATAATTCTCTGAAATTATTTCTCTAAAGAGATTATGCATACCCTTGGTCTGTACCTCTATTCTTTCTTCAATGCTTTTTATCTCTAAGTTAGGACTTTTTATGTTGTCCCATAGTTGTTGGATGTTTAGTTATTGCTACTCTACTGACTTTTGTATGCTGTTGATTTCGGTTTGAATGAACGGTCTTCTAACAGTGATATTCTATTTTTTGTTTTCATCTAATCTTCCAGAATTTGTCTATTACTGTCTTCATTTCATTTATTGACTCTTTCATTTTATTCCAGACCTCTTTATGATTCTTTCTTAATGTCTCCATTTCTTCTTTCTTTAGTTGAACACTTGCTTTGATGCCTTTCATCATATTGAAGATCAGCATTCAAAGATCTCCTTCTTGCATGTCAGTATTGAGGATTTCCCTTATTTTCTCACTATTCCTAGTTCTCATATGTCCAGGGTTCTCAGGTTTGTTTTTCTGATGTCTTGGCATCTTGTCTTTTGTGGATATTATGTTTGATCCAATCTTTGTAGTAGGAATTTAGAGATGTCAGCAGGTAAGCAGAGGAGTCTCTGTTCTACACAGCTAAGGCTTGGCTTGTCTGACTTCTCCCCATTCACCATTATTGAGAGATCCTAATAGTTGGGTCTAGCATTAAGCATAGGTTACCCCCCTCCCCAAACTTTCCATTGATCAGAGCCTGAGTCTGTCTGTATCTCTGCTATGTCCAATAGAAGACTCTACTCCCACCTCTTCAGGTTGTAACACAAAGTATTAAACACAGGGAGTTTATTGAGGCTGTGGGAGTCCCTGGGAGTGCCAGGCTGGGCATATTTGTGCAGGAGCCACAACTTCATTATGGCATTACTGAGATCCACTCTGGGTCTCTGGAGGGTATAGTAATTTCAGCCACCAGTACCCCTTCACTGAGTTATATCTCAGACACAGGGAGTTTACTGCAGTTGCACAAGTCCCTGGGGGCACAGTGCTGAGAGTTCTCCTGTGATCACTGCTACTGCTGACAAGATGGTACCACTGATGTGCCTTCAGCCACAAAGGGTGTCGGTTTCTTTTCTGGTGTTGAGCTCTACTCTGTATCCCTGGAGGGTGTGGTGAGCTCAGCCACTGGGAATTGTAGTTGGTATTTGTGCAGGAAACAATGATGACTTAAAACCTGTTGATATACAGCTGCTAACTTCCAGTCCTTGTTTTCCTTTTTGTTTCTGGAGTCTGGAGCTGTGAGGCAAGATAGAGCTGCCATGACTCTGACTGCCACAAGGTGGGTGGGTTTCTTTTCTATACTCTTGTCGGTCTTCTAATCTTCTTATTATCTATCCCTTGTATTTTTTATTTTTATTCCTCTATTGATAGTATATTTTGGCTTTGTAGACTGCTGTTTTTGAGGCAATGGAGATCAGGTATCAGCAGGACTTGTAAATGCTGCTTCTCTTGGTCACCATCTTCCTAGAAATTTTAAAGTTATTCTCAATTTAAAAAAGGTTGGTGTGATGTATTAGTCAATTTTGCATTATTATTAGATAACACAATATTCACACAGTAAACATTGCCCATCTATTAATAACTTAGTAGCCAAATGGTTTACAGATCTACTATTGTAGTTTGTCAGTGTTTGTGATCAAGTAACCCTTATTCAGAGAAGTATTTTACTATAAACTTTTGAAAAAGAAAAATCAATTTGTATTGTCTATTCTTTGCTTTATTCTTACTGATCATACAAAAATATAATCAGTTTAGAAAATAAAGATAGAAGTAAAAAACTAATATTCTGGGACACTTTTAAACCTGTATAAATGTATAACTTGTATGCAATTTGTGTACTAGATGTCTTAAAATTAGAAATAATTTTGTTCTGTAAATGATTGTGTGGGTATGTGTTTCAATCACATGCCCTGCTATCACCTGAAGTACCTGATGAGCATAACATAGAGTAAACAAAATTTACTTGTTCATAGTTCTTGGGATTTCAGAGATTTTATTTCATGTTAAGCCATATATGCAGAACTCAGGGTATGGCAGAAATTAGTAGAGAGAGAGAATAGCACAGAGACTCTTCTATCACATCATAGAGGATGAAATCAGAGAGAGTCAGAAGAGAGTCTGGAGACCCCGGGACCATACCTCCATGCTCCATTTACTCAGTGACCAAGCCCTGTCTCTAAAATCTCTGCCTTTCCTATTATCTGGTTTGAGGTCTGGGGTATATTCTAGGTCCTGATTATAAATGCATAAGAGCACAGGGGAATTAAAACAGGAGAAAATTTTGATTTATCAGGATATATAAATAAAAGGTTGTTAAGGAGTTCTAATTTATCTTATGCATTTTTCTGGTAAATCTGACTTCACAAATGTGTATTTTTACTGGATAGAGTATGCATGTATATGAAAATGTTGAAAATTTCTTAATAAATTAAAATATGTCCTTTTGTACATTGATATTTATGAAAGGTAAAATGGTGGGGTGACCCATACTGCCTGTTTGATTGATCTCATCAAAACATTCAGATTGTCTGTCACAAACATTTAAAATGATAAAACTTGTAAAATGGGTGCACATAATTACTCACTGTGCTGATATGCAGTTACATATTTTGCTTTTTGGCCATTTCTTTATGAATACAGTTAATCTGATCATAACTGTTATATTTTGCAACTGTCATTAATGCAACTGAGTGTTTATGCTTGAAAAATTATATATGTTGTTACTATTTTTTTTTTTTGGTGTCCTGAAGATAGAACCCGGAGACTTTATACTGTCAAGCTACACTCCCAGACTTATTTTATATATTTATTTGGAAACAGAGTGTCACTAAGTTACTGAGAGCTCCTCTAAGTAGCTTCCATTCTGTGGAATTCTTGTGTCTCAGCCTCCCAAGTACTAGAATTGCAGGTATGTGCCACCACACCAAGCTCTTACTATTTTATTTTGTAAAGGGGCTTATGAAGTATTCTGTCGTGTTTGCATGTTTATCAGCTAAATCCCCTTTAAAAGGTAAAGCTATGTGTTTTAAACAGCTTTTAAAATTATTTTTTCTAGAATGATTATTTAGGTTATTTTTGTCTTTTAGGTTGATGAGAATCAGAAATGTGTTTTGGGGATTATGGTTCAACCCCCTTTTTCTTTTGTTACCATTGAAGTCTATGGTTACCTTATGAAAAACAAAACAAAAAAATGTATGCAGCTGGGTTTGGATGCAGTCTGAAACCACCTTAGCTGAGAAAGGAAGGAAATTCTCTCTGGGTACTTACCTGAAAAGACATATTTTCTCGACCCTTGAGTATTTTGCCATTAACACAATGAACAAGAAACTCAGTAATGAAAATGGCCTACCATATCCCTGCTGTAAAATCAGTTTCTCCAACCCTTATACTGTCAAGAAGTATGTTATTAATTCTCACTGTGATTGTCTAAGGTGAAATACAGATGTGTGCAGCTGAATATTGTGAGTGGCTTCTGAAAAGGTCAGTAATTGTCACACCTGGCAAAAGTCACCTACAATTATGAACTGTTTTTGCTCTTTGCTTGTGAAAAATTGAATTACTGTTTCTTTGTTCTCCATGGATACAAGAGACAAGCAATTGCCCAGTGTCCATGCTGCCATCCCTAGAGACATTTACCCTCTCCCTGGAGTAGGGAGCCTGCATGTTTGATCTGTAAGAATAATGGAGTGTAGGTCTGAAAATCTGTGCTTGTTTTTTTCACAGTCTGTGATACTGAGGGAAAAATACCAGCTTGTTCTCCTGATTCTTTCTGATTTTTCACTACCATTTCCCTGAAACACCTTTTTACTCTAAAGAATATGGAAAAAACTCTAATTTGGAATTTGAAACTCAAGTTAAAATTATATGACTGCCACAGTATGTACATTATCTGTGTGGTTACTTGACTATTCTGAGCCTTATTTTCCTTGGCACTGAAGTCCTGTTCTAATGTTTTCTCACAAATCTGTTGTGAGGATGGAAGTGAGGTGATGTAAAGATAAAACAGGTGTGACACAGCTCCAGTGTGGTGGAACTTCTCTGGGGAGGCACTGTCAGTCCCACTGTCTTCCTGCCCTGGCTGACTTGCCTGGACAAGAATTCAAATTTGGGAAGGGGGTGGATAAAGAATGGCACTGAGTCCAGGACAGCATGCTAAGTACTGCTAAGACAATCCAGGGCTCAAAACTGTTCAGTTAGCCAGTCTCTGTAAGAGACTATTTTCTTCTATATGGTAAAGCTAGAGAAAAAAAAAGCAAAGGTATTTCAGATAAACAAGAGACCAGTGGAAGGATATTAGGGAAGGGAGATAGAGAAAAGGAGGCTTGCAGAAGAAAACAGTTCAAATAATTTTGTGTCTATATATGAAGGTATTAGTGACAACATGACTAGTATGTACTTAGAGGAAAGGGGTAGAGATGGGGTTGGAAGGTGACCACATGAAGAGATTCTGTGTGCACACATGAAACCATCACTTTGAATCTCACTGTAATTTATACTCATATTGGACCAATAAAAGTCCACAAAATGTGCAATTATCTCCTCAGTTTTCCTAGTGTCTCAAGGGCATTCCTAAGTATTTCCCATTATCCCTTTCCTTAGGACTTCTGAGCTAAAATGTTTTGTAACTTGTAATGAAAATTTCGAAGAGTCTCTTAGCTGTGTTTAAAACAGAACACATATGTATATATTAGGGGTAGTATGAAATGTAAAAGAAGATCGCAAAAGTTAAAAATTTCTTCTGGATAACTTTAGATCCTAAATCAATTTGAGACAGTGTTTGGATAAGACCGAGAGTGTGACTTTCTTCTTTCTTCTCATGCCCTTTCTGTATCTTCTCTCTCTCTCTCTCTCTCTCTCTCTCTCTCTCTCTCTCTCTATCTCTCTCTCTCTCTATCTCTCTTTCTCTCTCTCTTTCTCTCTCTATCTCTCTCTCCTCTCCTCTCTTTTTCATATCAAGGGTATATGGATGTTTGAACACTAAAGAAAAAATATAATTGCATGAATGCAACTAATAAAATGTTGATTTTTACTCACTCACTGAAGTTTGGCATAACTCTTAACGGGCAAATTTATATATTCATATTTTACTTGGGCAAGTCCAGATTTAGTAAAAAAGTTGAGTTATGAAATGGTTTATAAGAAGTGCTTTATAAGCAGTATACTTATGTGTTTTTGTGAGTTGCAGCTGTGTCACTGAGAGAGTAACAAAATACTCCTGTAAATTAGGAGGGGAATTGATGTCAAAAAGTGACTCATCCTTATTAACCCAAGGAAGAACACACACGTGTGTGTGTTGAACTCTGGATTAACAGAGTATAAATATAAAGAGAATTATCATACAGTTTTTCTTTATCAGAACTTAAATTATTTCTTCCTCAGTACTAAAAAGAGTCCTTTTCAAAAACAAACAGGCAAACAAAAGAATCTCACCAACAAATTACTCACATCTCATTAATTGTTAACCAGCAGAGAAAGAGTCTTCTCTAGTCAGTAAGACCATAGAGAACATCTGGCTGATTAACAGATGTTAATGCCAGAATAGCTTTAGTTTTCTCAAATATATAATCAATCATGAAAGTTATATTTTTAGCAAGGTTTAGACTGTTCCATTAAATAAGGATGAAACAGGTTTGAAGTTCCAGATTTTCAGAAAAAAAAAATATATTTCTCTAAAACCAGTATTTGTGGAACATCTGCATGCATTTAAATTTAGATGTGATTTTAACATGTCCATATGGCAACTCCCTTACATAAAAAAATAGTGGGAGAAAAAGGTAAAAATTTATTTTCCTTTAGAGTTGGAAGAGGAAGTTTATGCATTAAAAATAAAATAGAAAAATATGGACTAGAAAATGAGATTCAATTAATTTGTTTAGGAGAGAATTTTTATGTTTCATATTTTCATATTATAGTACCTATCTGTGTGTGTGTGTGTGTGTGTGTGTGTGTGTGTGTGTGTGTGTGTGTTTAACTGGAGAATGGATTCATGGGCATTTTACCTATAAGCTACACCACAAATCCTATTTATTTTATTTTATTTTTATTCTGAAACAGGGTCTTGCTAAGTTGCTGAGGCTGGCCTTGAAATGGCAATCCTGTCTCATATGACAGTATCTGAATGTGGATTTTATTTTTACCTTGTCTCATTAGACACAAGAAAACATCATAAGGAAACAATAAGAAATCAAAATGAAATTACATCATAAGGAAACAATAAGAAATCAAAATGAAATTAAAGAATTTAATTTTCATATTTCAATAATAGGATGTTATAATTAATAACTTCAACTAAAAAGGAAGGTTCATTAACACAAAATGTATTCTAAGAACAAAAAGGAATGGGAAATTATAACAAATTTTAACCTCTCTTTATATTAATACGAAAACTTTTTTTAATCATAATAATCATTGTGTATATTAGTCAAGTTTCTCCAGAGAACCAGAACTGATAGATTTATAGGAGCTGGGGAGGGTGGAATGGGGAGAGAGAGAGAGAGAGAGAGAGAGAGAGAGAGAGAGAGAGAGAGAGAGATTTTTTATTGGTTCATATGGTTGTGGAGGCTAGCAAGACCAGAAAATCCAAAATCTACTTGAGAGACTGACAGATGACAGAGACTGATAAAAAAATAGAAGCTGACATCATAGTTTGAATTCAAAGGCAGACTATGGACAAAATGTCCTCTTCCCTGAGAATGCCAATTATTTTTTTCCCTGTAAGGCCCTGCTTGATTGAAATTCAACATTATGAAGAATAACCTCTTTTCTCAATGTCTACCAATTTAAATGTTAATCTCATCTAAAAAAACTGTCACTGTAATATCAAGATTAGTGCTTGACCAAATATTCAGTTACTGTAGCATAGCCAAGGTAACACATAAAATTTGCCATTACATCATAAGTGCATTTCTTTTAAGGATATTTTTTGTTGTTGTTGCAAAGAGACACTGATCTTTTGTACTTAAATCTGGAGCCATTATATGAACATTTAAGATGTTGTATTTGAGTTTACAAGTCATTTTTATTCTCATAGAAAAGTACACCTGCCAATTTCATATCTCATTTTCAGTGCCTGGAGAGAATGTTATTTCTTGAAATAGAAGAGAACAAGAATTTCCTTCTAGCTACAAGTGAATGTGGCACTCTTTGTCAGCCTTGAGCTCTCTGTGTGGGATGGCTGGCTATACAAGGTCAATTTAAAATAAACTTTTTTTGGCTTCTGTAGAACTTGGAAGAGGCCCCAGATGGAGGAAGCCCATTCGGAGTATCACTGTAGATTGAGGTATTATTGTGAGGGATGAGTATGAAGCATTCCTATTGAGTTCTTTCTATAGCTTGTGGTATTTAGAAAGTTAACATCCACCTTCCAATCTTTTATTATTTTTATGTGACTTTTTAAAAGCTGCATTTCTGTGGAGCTGCAGGGCTTTTGAAAATGAATTCAGCTGACACATTGAATTGGGATATATCAAGATGATGGCAGATTAATATTCCAGTGAATCACATGACTTGCATTAATTTGATGTGTCAGCTAAAAAGTTTAGAAAGAGAGAAAAATATTACTTAAAGAATTTTATCACTGGGAAAACTTGACTACGGAAACCTGAGGTTATTGCAAATTGACAGTGAGGCTTGAAAGATCATAAATATGATATTTCACTTTAAATATGGATATCAAAACAATTGGGGTCTCCAATTTTCAACAACAATTTTGGTTTCCAAAGAACAAAAGCAAAGAAGCATGAATAGAAAATGATGGATATGAGTGAAGGTTTTCTATAGTTTAAGATAGGAATAACCTGGGTGTTACTAATTTGAGAAACAACACTACATTTTTTTGTTTGTTTTTGCAGTGCTAGGGATAGAACACAGGGCTCTGTGCATGTTAGACTAGTGTTCTACCACTGAGCCATATCCCCAGCTCAACACTGACATAATTTTGTATGACTGATATTTATTCTTCTCAAGAAATGCAAACAGTAATGTGTAATAGATTTTCCTAATATTTATTATTTTTTAATTTTTAATTTTTAATTTTTTGATTTTTATTTTTATAAGTGGAACATATTGAAAGTGGTATATATTTAGATTTTGCTTCATGTCCTTCCCCCTCCATTTCCCTTCCCCCGTCCCAATAGAGAGTGTCCAGGTTAACCGTGTTATATATATACTATTACACATATTCATATGTAGCTCCTCCATTGAACAACCTCATCTTTCTTCCTCTCCTATTTTTCCATTCAAGATTTTCCTAATATTTAGATAAATTTTCTAACTAAAAGAACAAACATATTTTGTTAAACAATAATTATTTGTTATCTACTGTGTATAAGACATTTTAGGCATTTAGAATATAATAATAAAGCAGAGAATTCTAGACTTATACTTTGACAGAGGTAGACAAAATTAATATAAATATAATTAAGGCAATTAACACTGTGGAGTAATAAAAAAAATCCCAGAGGCCTGCAAAAGTTGGGAATGACATGATTGTTTTAGGGATGGGCTGGTTGCTCAGGTAGGCTTGCTGAGAAGGTGACATCTAAGGATTTCAAGTGCGGTACACCTTTGACAGATGAGAAGAGCACTGCAGGCATAAGGATCAATTCCCAGAAAAAAAGGAGAAATGGTGTAAAAATGCTAAGGCAGGAAGCCAGAATAGAGAGAGCTTAAGGTCAAAACATTCACTTTGACATTTTGGGGAAAAAGAGTGAACCCAGGGGCATTCTACCTTCCAGCTACACCCCTCCCTCATTCCTATTTTAGTTTTTTTAAATTAATTTTGAAACAGGGTCTTGTTAAGTTGCTGAGAATCTTGCTAAATTGCTAGGCTGAACTTAAACCTACATTCTGTCAACCTCCTAAGTACTGGGATTATAAATGTGCAGCACCACACGCAGTTCAATTTGTCTTTTATTGAGTGATATGGGAAACCATCAGCAGTTTGGAAAGACGAAGTTAAATAACTTACATTCTAAAATTATGACCTTGGTGACTGGAAAATGGACTGTAGAGAGTAAATATGGATACAGGGAGATGTAGGAGTGGACGACAGCAGCGTCCTAGTGTAGGGAGGGGAGAAGTGTGTATTCTGGATATAGTTATTTTTCTTCTTCCACCAAATTGTGATATTACATTTGAATAAGTTGCTGTAGCTAGATTATTTGGGGATTAAATGGACTGGGGAAATGTAATGGCATCTTCAAGTAGCACTTTGATGGTGATGGTCAGGGATATATGCTTTCCTCCAAACACTTTCTGTTGCATGGCTGCTGGTGGGAAGAGGAAGAGAAATCAACTTAATCAAGGTTTCCAGGTGAATGGAATTAATGTAGAAGCATCTGAGTTGAGTGTATACAAGAGAATAATCAATAAAATAATGGAAACATCATATCTAAACTGTATAAGAGAAGCAGTGATAAAGTTAGAGGGTGAATGAAAGAGGAACGATTCAGGATTCAGCGTCTAATGATCTTTGGGCTGGAGTGCTGCAGAAAATAAAGGTAAAAGTGAATAGTAGTGCTTGAAACTGAGGCTTACCAAGTGCTGTGTACATGTGTGTCAGAATCACTATGAACTATATTATGATGTGAAATTATATTGCACCAGTGAACATGTAAAAAAAAGGAAACTGAGGCTACAGAAGAGATGTTATTATGAGTCCTAGGATATGACTAGGAGAATGCCTAGATCTAGAGGGGAAGATGAGGTAATTTGAGGAGAAAATATCAAATTATCAAGAGCTAATTATTAAAAACATCATCAAGCCAGGCATGGTGGTGCATGCTCATAATCCCAGCATTTGAGAGACTGAAACAGGAGGATCACAGAGCAAGGACAGCCTCAGATACTACTTAGTGAGGCCCTTTGAAGCTCAGTGATACCTTGTTTTAAAATAAACAATAAAAAATATGGCTGGGGGTGTAGGTCTGGGGTAGAATGCCCCTAGGTTCTTAGGTTCCATCCCCAGTACAGCAAAAACAAAACAAAACAGTCATCAGTGTATATAGTGAAACAATTAGAAATTAATCCAACAAATTAATTTCATTCTTGGATAAAATGTATGGTTCTATTGCCACAAACAAATTCCCTTGAATTTGGTTAAATATTTTTAAGATGAAAACTTTATTTATACTATGTTCCAATGCACATGCCTTGAAAATCTCACCAAGTTCATTTTGGAACCTGAAAGCATGAATAAAAATTTTTTGTGAAAATAAATAGCTGAGAAACATGCAAAATTCTTTATTCAGTCTTCAAAACTGAATAGTCAAGCCAGGCATGGTGTCACATGCATGTAATCCCAGTACTTGGGAGGCAGAAACAGGAGCATTGTGGGTTCATGGCTAGCCTAAGCTACTTAGCAAGGCCTGTTGCAACTTAGTGAGACCCTCTTTCAAAACAAAGAATAAAATAGGGCTGAGAGTGGAGCTTGGGGGTAAAATTCCTTTGAGTCCAATCCCCATACCACAAAAAAGTTAACAATTTCAAATATTAAAAATCATAAGGATTTATATTTTAGGCATCATACTACAAATCACAATAAAAAT
Source organism: Muscardinus avellanarius (assembly GCF_963383645.1). Taxonomy (NCBI): domain Eukaryota; kingdom Metazoa; phylum Chordata; class Mammalia; order Rodentia; family Gliridae; genus Muscardinus; species Muscardinus avellanarius. The sequence goes on along the minus strand of NC_137800.1, from coordinate 53,289,785 downwards.
TTTGTAATAAAATCATATAAATATGACCTACAAATAAACAGAAAGATGAACTTAACAGATTAATTAATTAATAAATATAGTATAATGAAATTATTGGATAATAAAACTAGCAATGTTTCTCACAACTTTGTTGAGAATGCCTTATTTAAAACTGAATTTAGGTTAGTTAACTATTTGGGAAAATAGATTTAATAACTAACATATCAAAAAGAAATGTAAGGGTTATGATAAAAAATTAAAAGGACAAGATAATGACTTCTTATATTTCAATATATGAAGGGAAATTTTGAGTGATTGGATTGACATTTAATTTATTTTATTTTAATTTATTTTATTTTTGTGGAACTAGGGATGGAACCTCGCAGCCCTCTAACTCTGGGATATACTCCCAGAACTGTTTTATATTTTATTTTGAAATAGAGTCTCATTAAGTTGCTGAGAGCTTCATTAAGCTGCTGAGGCTGGCTTTCAACTTATACGATCCTCCTGATTCAGCCTTCCAGGTACTGGGGTAACAAGCATGCACCATCATGCTTGGCTTGATTGACATTTTAAAAAGCCATAAAGTAGAACAAAATTACTTCATTTACAGAAAAATGGATGAACCTGAGAACATTATGCTAAGTGAGATTAGTCAGTCACAAAAAGTAAGAAACTGGATGCTCTCCCTAACATGTGGATGCTAGACAAAGAAGGAGATACTATAGATGAGCAGATAACTCCTCCTAACTAAGGGATGTGGGAGGAGGAAAGAGGGAAATTTTCTAATGTACATGATGCACATTCACAAACATATCAATGTCAATTACTAAGCCAAACATGAGAAGGATGTAGTGGGAGGAAATGGGGTGGGAATTGGATAAGGATTAAAGTTATGTGTACATGTATGCTTCCAACATCTTGTACTCCATTAAAATGTATGACTCCAATGCACCAATTAAAACATTTTTTGAGCCAGGCATTGTGGCACATGCTTGTAATCCCTGTGCTTGGGAGGCAGAGACAGGAGGATCGTGCTGGTTCAAAGCCAGCCTTGCTGTCCTAAGAGACCCTGTTTCCAAATAAAATTATAAAAATAGGTCTGGAAGTGTACTAGAGGTAGAAGGGTTTCCAGCAACCCCAGTACCACAAAAAAAAACATGTTTTGAAGAAAAAAAGGGTTAATTTGGATATTGTGTAAAGAATAATTGGGAAACAAAATGGAATGGGATAGATGAGTTAGAAGGTGACCGAGGTGCAGATGAGAAACCATGGGTTCTTGTGTCGAGCTGGCCACTTCTTTTTCTTTTTCTATTTCTTTTTTTTTCCTTGGGGGGGGGTCCTGGGGATGAAACCCAGGGGCATTCTAATTCTGAGATACACTCTCAGCCCTATTTTTTGTCTTTATAAAATTTTTTGAAATATGAGCTCACTGAGTTTTAAAGGCCTCACTAAGTAGCTGATCTCTGGCTCCCTAATGCTGAGATTACAAGCATGTGCCACCATTCCCAGCCAATTGGTCACTTCTGATTTAAAGAAAAAACACTGACTTGAGATGTGAATCAGAACTTAGACCTCCATTGCATTTAACAATCTTATCCAAAAATCAATTCTCCAAGATTGAGAGAACTACTTTCAAATTTGTTTTAGCTGCTCCTAAATTAGTTTATTTGCTTATGTCTGCCTATATCATTGATTATCTTATGTACTTTAGTGTATTTTTCTCTCCCCCCACCTCTTAGGGAAGGAATGCCTCATATTTTCTAAGAGCCATCCCCTCTCCCACACTTTGCAATTATTATAGACTTACAGAAAATAGCAAAAATAGCCACCACCTTGTGTATTGTTCCTTCAGCTTTTCTCAGTGATGATACAACTAAATTTTATTAAGTAGAATAGATACAATTAAGACTTTTATTTTATTTATTTATTTATTTATTTAGTGTGTGTGTGTGTGTGTGTGTGTGTGTGTGTGTGTGTGTGTGTATGTGTGTAGTTCTTGGCAATTTTATTTCATGTAACAACTCTCATAATCAGGAATGGGATTTTGTCTTGCCCAAAACAAACAGAAGCAGTCTTCTTTTAATAGGCAACTTCCCTATCATTATGCCCTGAGAATTATTTGTTGTTGATTATATTGTTTTGATGCTGGTCACTGAACCTAAATCTGTGTGCATGCTAAGCCTATGCTCTGCCACTAAGCTATGCCCGTGTTCCCCAGATATGGCTTAAATTATTGATCTCTTTTTAATTTAGCATTCTAATTTTGGGTAGCTTTATTGATATTCAAATTTTATACAATTCATCTATGTAAAGTATACAATGCAATTGTTTTTGGCATATGACTTTTGTTTAAAATTGTGGAAATAAACTGAGTGTGGTGGTGCATGTCTATAATCTCAGTATCAGGGAGGCTGAAAAAGGATCGCAGGCTAGCAGCCATTCTCAGCAACTCATAAGGCTCTCCGCAAACTAGTGAAATTCTTTTTTAAAATAAAAAAAACAAAATAGGCCTGGGATTATAGCTCAGAGGTAGAATATTCCTGGGTTTGGTCTCCAGTAAAACACACACACACACACACACACACACACACACACACACACACACACTGGATATGTACTATATAAATATATATCAGTATATATATTATCCTATATAAATACTATATATTTACATAATTTTCAATTTTAAAACATATTCATATTATTATAAATCATCATCATTGTTGATTTCCAAAACTTGTTCATCACAACAAATAGAAACTGTACCAGTGAAGCAAATACTCCCCTATTTCTTCTTTTCCATTCATCCACAAAGAGATGTAATGTAATTTTTGTCTCTATCAAATATTCTTTGTGGTTTATTTCACTTTGCATATTTTTTTTTAATTATTTGTTCACATGTACACATCACCCATTTAGCCCCTACCCAATTCCCACTCCATTACTTTCCCATCCCTCCTTCCCTTGCTTGGCTTAATTGGCTTAGTGGATGACTTCAATATGGTTAAGTACATTGTATGTTTTAGAGAGTTTCCTTCTTCCCCCCTCCCTTCATTTAGCTTGTCTTGTTTGCCCTCTATAGGATTTCATTTTAATCTAGAGTTCTTCCTATGACCCATTTCTCCTTAGAATTCACATATTAGGGAAAGCATCACATTTATTATTTTTTGTGACTGACTAATCTCACTTAGCATAATGTCCTCAGGATCCATCCATTTTCCTGAAAATGATGTAATTGAGTTTTTTTATGGCTAAGTAAAATTCCATTGTATACATATCCCACAGTTTTGTAATTCATTCATCTGTTGTTGGACATCTTGGCTGGTCTCATAGTATGGCTATGGTGAATTGTGCAGCTATGAACATAGATACACATGCATTAGATTTGTAGTGTGGTTTACTTTCTTTTGGGTAAATACCCAGAAGTGATATTGCTGGATCAGACGGGAGATTTGTTTCCATTCTTCTGAGGATTCTCCATACTGTTTTCCAAAGTGGTTGCACTAATTTGCAATCCCACCAACAGTGTTTTAGAGTTCCTACTTCTCCACATCATCGCCAGCATCTGTTGTCTGTGTTTTGAATGATTGCCATTCTAGTTGGAGTTAGGTGAAATCCCATGGCAGTTATGATTTGCATCTCTCTGCCAATGATATTGAGCATTTTTAATGCATTTATTGGCCATTTGAATTTCTTCTTTCATGAAGTGTCTATTTAGTTTGCTTGTCCAAGTTTTGATTAGATGTTTTGTTTTTTTTGTTTTTGTTTCTTTGTTTTTGTTTTTGGTTTTTTTGATCGTATTGGGTGTGGAACCCAGAGGCTTTCTACCTCCGGGCTATACTCCCAGACCTTTTTTTTTTTTTTTTTTTTTTTACATTTTATTTGGAAACAGGGTCTCACTAAGTTGCTGAAAGCTTCACTAAGTAGCTGAGGCTGGATTCGAACCCGTGTGATCCTCCTGTCTCAGCCTCCCAAGCGCGGGGATTACAAGCGTGGGCCACCACGCTGGGCTAGGATGTTTTGTTTTTATAGTGTTGAGTTTCTTGAGTTCTATTCTCCATGTGGTCTAACTGATTGTTTATAGTTTGAACTGATGCACTTACTTCAATAACTGCATCCTTTATTTCTTTTTAAACTCTCTCTAAATTCTTTTTGAAGGTCCTGCATTATTTCTACAGTTATATTTCTAATTTTATATTCTGGAGATCTCTGAATTTCTGGGCTATCAGGTTTGATGTTGTGGGGATGTGGGCATTCATTGCTCCATTGTTATTCCTCTTTCCCGTGATTTCAGAAGTTTATTCCTTCTCTGCGTTTTTTGCTAGGTCATCACGACTTCACTTAGGGTGCTCTGGATCTTGAGTCTGTGGTAATCTCAGTAACTACTCAGTTACTACTACTCCTTTACTGGGTTGTAGGGCAAAGGCTCAGACCCCGGGAGTTAATCAAGGCTGCGCGAGACCTTGGGGTGCCAGAATTGGTGTTTTCCCACAGGGAGCTGTGACTAGCATGTGGTATATGTGCCACTGCTAATCCTTTACTGGGAGAGACTGCAAAATCTTAGACCCAGGGAGATTATCAAAGCTGTTCGAGTCTGTGGGGGTACAGTGCTGGGATTTCTCCTTTAGGGGCTACAATTTCACTTAGGGTTGTGTGTGCTGATCAGGAACTGTTGCAGGCATGGTGAACTCACCACCACTGCTGGCAATATGGCACTGTTGTCACACCCTCAGCCCTGAGGCTAGAGCATTTTTTTTGGTTGTTGTTTTTGAGCTCAGTTCTGAGATCCTGGAGGGCATGATGAGCTTGGCCACTGGGAGTTTTAGACATTCTTTGCACTGAAAGAACTGCTGTATTACACACAAATGATCTGCAGCTGCTCACTTCAGCTCCTTGTTTACCTTTCTTCTCTGGAACCTGGTGCTGTAAGGGAAGATGGCACTGGCATGGCATCCACTGCCTCAATGTGAGCTGGTTTCTTTTACGGTCTCTGTTTTTCTTCTAGTCTTCTTTTTTCTCTGTCCCTTGTATTTACAGTTTTTATTTCTCTGCTGATAGTGTTTTCTGGCTATGAAAAGCACTGATTTTTGTGGCAATAGAGATTGAGTGTTAGCAGGACTTGGAAATGCTGCTTTTCTAGGTTGCCATTCTCCAGGAAGTCCTTGCATAATGTTTTTAAGGCTCATCTAGGTTTTAGCATATATAAAATTTATTTTTTAACTGAATTATACTATATATATATATATATAACTTTTATTTCATGCCACACAAATGAAGTCATATAATGCACAGTCTCTAGAAAGGACCTACTAATGTGTTAACTCTGGGTTAGTATGCAAAATAAATAAATGAACAAATAAATAAACATATTTAAAAATAAATGAGCTTTTTATATTAATGTCCTTGAGATTATTACCATTGAGAATGACTCCTACATTTATTTAGTAGTTCTGAATTTTTTCTTTCGGATCTGGACACATTTCTTTAAGTTTAACAACCATTTTTTTCTCAAAGCAGTAGTTTAGTCATATTCTATAGGATGCAATGAATAATGTATGTTCTGAAATTTTCATTTTACACTTTTCTTTAGCACAAAAACTTTTTGGAGAAAGTGGTGATAGAGCTTTCTGTTTCCTGGCTCTCATAAATATAAAATTGTACTTGCAATGTACTTGGATAATATAGGTGTTTTATTTTTCTGGATCTTATATTGACATTGTGTTTATGACCAAATCTATGTCCAAATTTCTGAAGGTTTTACAAACAGTCAAAAGAAAAAAAAGTTTTTTTCTGTTTTTATGACAGACTTCAATTTGTATCCACCACATCTAACTTATTAACTTTTTATTTTATTTTGGGCTTTATATTTTCTTCATATTATTCCCCCAAATTGATCTGACATTAATAGAGTGAATAAAACAAGGCTTTGTCTTATCAGACTTCTTATTTTTATTTTTTTGGTGGTACTGGGGTTCCTGGAAACCCTTCTACCTCCGGGCTACACTCATAGACCTATGTTATATATTTTTTATTTGGAAACAGGGTCTCTTAAGCCAGGAAGGATGGCTTCAAACCAGTGTGATCCTCCTGTTTCTGCCTCCCAAGCACAGGGATTACAACTGTGCACCACCATGCCTGGTCAGTGTTTTTATTATACCTTGCTTTACTGTCTTTTTTAAAATTTTAATTGTACATTATATTCATACATCATAATGGGGTAAAAAATTGTTGGACATACATGTACACATCACCCATTTAGCCCCTAACCAATTTCCACACCATTCCCTCCCCATCCCAACTTCATATGCTTGGCTTAGTGGTTGACATCAATATGATTAAGTACATTTGTGCTTTAGAGAATTTCCCTCTTCCTCCCTCTCATCACCTCATTTAGATTGTCTTAATTGTTCCTCTATAGGATTTTCTTTTTCATTTAGAGTTCCTCCTATGACTCATTTATCCTTAGCTTTCACATATTGGGAAATGCATCTGATTTATTATTTTTGTGAGTGACGAATCTCATTTTGCATAATGTCTTCCAGTTCCATCCATTTCCCTGAAAATGATGTAATTGAGTTTTTATGGCTGAGTATAATTCCAGTGTATACATATCCCACAGTTTTGCAATCCATTCATCTGTTGTTGGACATCTTGGCTGGTTCTGTAGTTTGGCTATGATGAATTGTGCAGCTATGAACATAGATACACATGTATTATTTTGGTAGTATGGTTTACTTTCTTTTGGGTAGATACCCAGAATTGGTGTTTTACCATTCGTTTGGTATTTTGGTTTACTTTCTTTTTTCATAGATACACAGAAACTGGATCAAATGGTAGATTTATTTCCATTCTTCTGAGGATTCCCCATACTGGTTTGCAAAGTGGTTGCACTAATTTGCAATCCCACCAACAAAGTTTTAGAGTTTCCACTTCTCCACATCATCACCAACATTTGTGTAGTTTGTGTTTTGAGTAATTGCCATTCTAGTTGGAGTTAGGTGAAATCTCAGGGTAGTTCTTATTGCATCTCTCTGATTGCCAATGATGTTGAGCATTTTATCATGCATTTATTGGCCATTTGAATTTCTTCTTTCTTGAAGTGTCTATTTAGTTCACTTGCCCATTTTTTGTTTGGATTATTTGTTTTTTAGTGTTGAGTTTCTTGAGTTCTCTTTATATTATAGATATTAGTACTCTATCGGAGGTGTAGGTGGAAAAAATCTTCTCTCATTCTGTTGGCTCTTGGTTGACGTTCTTGACAGTTTTCTTTGCTGAACAGAAACTCTTCAGCTTCATGCAATTTCACATATTGATTCACCTTTTAGTTTGTTGATCCTTTGGGGTCTTGTTAAGAAAGTGTTTATCTGTGCTAACGTATAACAGTGTGGGACTGATGCACTTTTCAAGGAGCTTCAAGGTCTCTGGTTTGATTTCCAAGTCTTTGATCCATATTAAATTGACTCTTGTGCAGGATGAAAAAGTGGGATTAATTTCCAATTTTCTGCATATGGTTCACCAGTTTTACCAACACCATTTGTTGAACAGGCTATCTTTTTTCAAGTGTTTGTTTTTGGTTTCTTTGTCAAAAATCAATTGGCTGAAAGTGTGAGTTTGTATCTGGGTCTTCTATTCTGCTCCACTGGTCTATGTATCTGTTTTTTTGCCAGTACCATGGTGTTTTTATTTCAATGGCTTTGTAGTATAAAGTCAGGTATTGTGATGCCTCCTGCATGTTTTTTTTTCTGAGAATTACTTTGGCTATTCTAGGCTTTTCGTTATTCCAAATAACTTTAATTACTGATTTTTCTACACCTGTGAGGAATGGTCTTGGTAGTTTACTGGGCATTGCTTTGAATCTGTAGATAACTTTTGAAAAGATGGCCATTTTAATGATATTTATTCTGCCTATCCATGAGCATGGCAGATCTTTCCATCTTCTAAGATCTTCTATTTCTCTCTTCAATATTTTATAATTTTCTTTTTAGAGATCTTTTACCTCTTTGAATAAGTTTATTCCTACATAATTTTTTTGTGTGTGGGAGATCCTGATTGGAAATGTTTTATGAATTTATTTTTCAGTGTATTAATGGTTGGTTTACAGAAAAGCTTCTGATTTTTTAAGATTGATTTTGTATCTAGACACTTTGCTGAATTTGTTTATTAGTTCTATAAGCCTTTTGGTTGAGTATGTTGGGTTTTCTAAATATAATATTATGTCATCTGCAAATAGTGAAAGTTTGAGTTCTTTTTCTATTTGTACTCCTCTGATTTCCTTTTCTTGCCTTATTGCTCTGGATAGAGTCTCTAGTACTATATTGAAGAGAAGTGGTGACAATGGACATCCTTGTCTTGTTCCTGTTTTTAGGGGGAATTCTTGAAGTTTTTCCCTATATAATATGATGTTGGCAGTGGGCTTATTGTAGATTGCCTTTATGATGTTGAGACATATGCTCCTTCTATTCCAATTCTCTGCAGTGTTTTTATCATAAATGAATGTTGGATTTTATCAAATGCTTTTTCAGCATCTATTGAAATGATCATGTGATTTTTGTCTTTGATTCTTTTTATATCATGAATTACATCGATTGAATTTTGTATTTTGAGGGAGCCTTGCATCCCTGGAATAAACCCTATCTGGTCATGGTGTATGATTTTCTTTTGCGGTTTTGAATGCCTGTTGCTAGTATTTTGTTTAGTATTTTTGCCTCCAAGTTCATCAGAGATAGGCCTGTAGTTTTTCTTCTTTAAATTGTCTTTATTCAGCTTGGGTATTAGTGTGATTTTGGCTTCATTGAAAGTATTTGGGAGAGAATGTATTTTTTTCTATTTCACAAAATAGTTTGAGGAGTATAGAGGTTAGCTCTTCTATAAAGGTTTTATATAATTCACTTGAAAAACCATCTGGTCCTGGGCTTTTCTTTGATTGTAAACTTTTTATCGCTGTTTCAATCTCTTTGATTGCTATTGGTTGGTTTAAATTATCTATATCTTCTTGACTCAGTTTAGGAAGGTTGTATTTATCTAGAAAGTTGTCAATTTCCTCCAGATTTTCCATTTTGTTGGAGTATAGGTTTTCAAAGTAGTTTCTGATAATCCTCTGGATTTCTACTCTGTCAGTAGTAATGTCTCCTTTTTCATCTCTTATCTTCAAAATTTGGGTTGATTCTCTATTTTTTTTTTTTTTCTAGTTAGGTTGGCTAGTGGTTTATCCATCTTGTTAAATTTTTCAAGAAACCAGCTTTTGGTTTTGTTGATTTTCTGTATTGTTTTTTTTTTTTATTCTCTACTTGTTAAATTTCTGCTCTAATTTTAATAATTTCCTGTCTTCTACTGGCTTTGTGGTTAGATTGTTCCTGTTTTTCAAGGGCTTTGAGGTTTGTCATTAGGTTATTAATTTGAAGTATTGTGCTATAAATTTTCCTCTTAATACTGCTTTCAAAGTGTCCTTGACATTTTTATTTGTTGTATCTCTTTTTGTTTGTTTCTAGAAATTTCTTGATTATACCACCATGCCCGGCTTCTCTGTGTCTTCTTATAGTTCATTTTTAGTTTCATTCTTTTTTTTTTAATTTATTTTTTATTGGTGCAATGTATTCATACATCATAGTGGTATAAGGAAAATACTTTTGTAGACATACATGCACATCTCGCCCAGTTAGCCCCTACCACGATCCCCACCCCATTCCCTCCCCATCCCTCCTTCCCACGCTTGGCTTACTGGTTGACATCTAGTATTATAGCAATTTATACAATATTAACATTGATAATCTCACATAACAGTTTCATTTGTCTGGTACCAAACTTTTGATGACTTAAAGATAACATTTCAATATTTCTTTTTGCTTTCTTTCTTACCAGAGAATATTTTTTTTCTTTTTTTTTTTTAGGTGGAACTATCATACATTTATTTATTTATTTTTTAGAAAAAATCTATCCTGATATGGAATATGGACTCTAGATACCCAAAACAGTCTCAAAGAAGAACAAAGCTAGAAGATGTATATTTTCTGATTTCAAACCATATAAAGCTACAATAATTGAAACAGTGTAGTACTGTTCTAAAGGCAGATATATAAACCATTGGAGCTAAATAAAAGCCTAGAGATAAATTCTTCCATACATTGTCAAGTTATTTTTGACAAGGTTTCCATGAACTTTTGGTGGAGGAAATACTAGTCTTTTAACTAAATATTGTTGAAAAATAATAATAAATGAAAAAGAATAAAATTGGACCCTTACCTAACACATATACAAATATTAACTCAAAATAGATAAAAGACCTAAATATAAATCTTAATACTATAAGCTTTTAGAAGAAAATCTGGGTCATAAAACCTCACAACATTGAAATTGGAAGTGATTTCTTGGATATGATTTCAATGGCACAGGCAACAAAAGAGTAAATAAACTCCCTAAAAAAAATATATTGTATATCCAAAGACAATGTAAACAGAGTTAAAAGTTACTGATCCTCTTCCAAGAGTTCCTCCTATGACCCATTTCTCCCTAACTCTCACATATTAGGGAAAGCATCTGATTTCTTATTTTTTGTGCCTGACTAATCTCACTTAGCATAATGTCCTCCAGTTCCATCCATTTCCCTGAAAATGATGTAATTGAGTTTTTTTTGATGGCTGAGTAAAATTCCATTGTGTACATATCCCACAGTTTTGTAATCCATTCATCTGTTGATGGACATCTTGGCTGGTTCCATAGTTTGGCTATGGTGAATTGTGCAGCTATGAACATATATACACATGCATTAGTTTGGTAGTTTGGTTTCTTTTCTTTTGGGTAGATACCCAACAGTGGTATTGCTGGATCAAATGGAAGATTTGTTCCCATTCTTCTGAGGATTCTCCATACTGTTTTCCAAAGTGGTTGCACTAATTTGCAATCCCACCAACAATGTCTTAGAGTTCCCACTTCTCCACATCCTCGCCAGCATCTGTTGTTGTTTGTGTTTTGAATGATGGCCATTCTAGTTGGAGTTAGGTGAAATCTCAGGGTAGTTTTGATTTGCATCTCTCTGATTGCCAGTGATGTTGAGCATTTTTTCATGCATTTATTGGCCATTTGAATTTCTTCTTTTGTGAAGTGTCTATTTAGTTCATTTGCCCATTTTGTTATTGGATGCTTTGTTTTCTTAGTGTTGAGTTTCTTGAGTTCTCTGTATATTCTAGATATTAGTCCTCTATCAGTGGTGTAGGTGGTAAAAATCTTCTCCCATTCTGTTGGCTCTCGATTGAGGATCTTGATAGTTTCCTTTGCTGAACAGAAGCTCTACAGTTTCATGCAATCCCATGTATTGATTCTCCTTTTAATTTGTTGTGCCTTTGGGGTCTTGTTGAGGAAATGTTTGTCTGTGCCTATGTGTTGTAGTGTTGGACCTATGCCCTCTTCAAGGAGCTTCAAGGTCTCTGGTTTAATTTCCAAGTCTTTGATCCATCGTGAGTTGACTTTTGTACAGGGTGAAAAAGTGGGATTAACATCCAATTTTCTGCATATGGTTAACCAGTTTTGCCAACACCATTTGTTGAAGAGGCCATCTTTTTTCCAGTGTATGTTTTTGGCCCCTTTGTCAAAAATCAATTGGCTGAAAGTGTGTGGACTTGTTTCTGGGTCTTCTATTCTGCTCCATTGGTCTATATATCTGTTCTTTTGCCAGTACCATGCTGTTTTTATTACAATGGCTTTGTAGTATAGTTTAAGGTCAGGTATTGTGATTCCTCCTGCGTGGTTTTTGTTGCTGAGAACTACCTTGGCTATTCTGGGCTTTTTGTTATTCCAGATAAATTTAAGGACTGATTTTTCTATGTCTGTGAGGAATGATCTTGGTAGTTTAATGGGCATTGCATTAAATCTGTAGATCACTTTTGGGAGGATGGCCATTTTAATGATATTAATTCTGCCAATCCATGAACATGGAAGGTCTTTCCATCTTCTAAGATCTTCTTCGATTTCTTTTTTCAGTGTTTTATAATTTTCTTTGTAGAGATCTTTTACTTCCTTGGTCAAGTTTATTCCTAGGTATTTTATTTTTTTTGTGGGAGATCCTGAGTGGAAGTGTTTTCTGAATTTCTTTTTCAGTGGATTTATGGTTGGTGTACAGGAAAGCTTCTGATTTTTTAAAATTGATTTTGTGTCCAGATACCTTGCTGAATTTGTTGATCAGTTCTATAAGCCTTTTGGTTGAGTTTGTTGGGTTTTCTAAATATAGTATCATGTCATCTGCAAATAGTGAAAGCTTAAGTTCTTCTTTTCCTATTTGTACTCCTTTGATTTCCTTTTCTTGCCTTATTGCTCTGGCTAGAGTCTCTAGTACTATATTGAAGAGAAGTGGTGATAGTGGACATCCTTGTCTCGTTCCAGTTTTTAGGGGAAATTCTTGAAGTTTTTCCCCATTTAATATGATGTTGGCAGTGGGCTTATTGTAGATTTCCTTAATAATGTTGAGATATGTTCCTTCTATTCCAATTCTCTGCAGTGTTTTTATCATAAATGGATGTTGAATTTTATCAAATGCTTTTTCAGCATCTATTGAGATGATCATGTGGTTTTTGTCTTTGATTCTGTTTATATGATGAATTACATGGATTGTTTTTCCTATATTGAACCATCCTTGCATCCCTGGGATGAACCCTACCTGGTCATGGTGAATGATTTTCTTGATGTGGTTTTGAATGCGTGTTGCTAGTATTTTGTTTAATAGTTTTGCATCCAAGTTCATCAGAGATATAGGCCTGTAGTTTTCCTTCCTTGAACTGTCTTTATTCGGTTTGGGTATTAGTGTGATGTTGGCTTCATAGAATATATTTGGGAGAGTCCCGGTTTTTTCTATTTCCCGAAATAGTTTGAGTAGTATTGGGATTAGTTCTCCTATAAAGGTTTTATAGAATTCACTTGGGAAACCATCTGGTCCTGGGCTTTTCTTTGATGGTAAGCTCTTTATTGCTATTTCAATCTCTTTGATTGTTATTGGTTGGTTTAAGTGTTCTATATCTTCTTGACTCAGTTTAGGAAGGTTGTATTTATCTAGGAAGTTGTCGATTTCCTCCAGATTTTCCATTTTGTTGGAGTATAGTTTTTCAAAGTAGTTTCTGATAATCCTCTGGATTTCTACGCTGTCAGTAGTAATGTCTCCTTTTTCATCCCTTATCTTCATAATTTGGGTTGATTCTCTCTTTTTTTTAGTTAGGTTGGCTAGTGGTTTATCAATCTTGTTAATTTTTTCAAGAAACCAGCTTTTGGTTTTGTTGATTTTCTGTATTGTTTTTTTATTCTCTATTTCGTTAATTTCTGCTCTAATTTTAATAATTTCCCGTCTTCTGCTGGCTTTGGGGTTCAATATTTCCTGCTTTTCAAGGGCTTTGAGGTGTGTCATAAGGCTATTTATTTGAAGATTTTCTGTTTTTCTTATGTGAGCACTCAGTGCTATAAATTTTCCTCTTAATACTGCCTTCAAAGTGTCCCAGAGGTTTTGATATGTTGTTTCTTTATTTTCATTTGTTTCTAGAAATTTCTTGATTTCACCTCTTACATCTTCTATGACCCATTCTTCATTCAGAAGTGTGGTGTTCAGTCTCCACATGTTTATGTTGTTTCTCTGGGTCTTCTTATAGTTGATTTCTAGTTTCATTCCATTATGGTCTGAAATGACACAGGGAAGTATGTAACATTTTTTAAATTTGCTAGTGCTCATTTTGTGTCCCAGGATGTGATCTATTTTGGAGAAGGTTCCATGAGCAGCTGAGAAAAATGTAAACTCTGCTGTAGTTGGGTGAAATATTCTATATGTGTCCAAAAGGTCCATTTGGTTAATGGTGTTCTTTAGTTCTGAGACATCTTTACTGACCCTTTGTCTGGAAGATCGGTCTAGTATTGTGAGATGTGTGTTGAAGTTTCCCAGTATTATTGTGTTGGGATTTATGTGTGGCTTCATGTCACAAAGAGTTTGATTTATGAAAGTAGCTGCCCCTATGTTTGGGGCATAGATGTTGATTATTGTTATTTCCTCTTGCTGGACTATTCCTTTTACCAGTAAAATGTGACCTTCTTTGTCTCTTCTAATAAGTTTGGGTTTGAAGTCTAACTTGTCTGATATCATAGTTGCTACTCCTGCTTGTCTTCGAGTACCATTAGCATGGATTAACTTGCTCCAGCCCTTTACCTTGAGTTTGTTCCTATCTTTACTTGTCAGGTGTGTTTCTTGTAAGCAGCAGATGGATGGATTCTGGCTTTTAATCCATTTTGCCACTTTATGTCTTTTTATTGGGGAGTTGAGGCCATTTACATTCAGTGTGATTATAGAGAGATAATTTTTAATTCCCAACATGTTAAGATCTTATTTCTGTTTGAGATACTGTTTATTCTTCTTTGCTTAGTTGTCTGCTGGATGGGAATTCTTGTTTCTTTGGTTCTGGCGTGAATTACCCATTTCCTCTTTGCAGTTAATCTCCTTGAGTATTTTCTCTAGCGCTGGTTTTGAAGACATAAATTCCTTCAGTTGCTGTTTGTCATGGAAGCTTCTTATTTCCCCATCTAATTTGATGGATAGTTTTGCTGGGTAGGAAATTTTTGGCTGGAAGTTGTTTTCTTTCAGAGTTTGGAATATGTTACTCCAAGCCCTTCTGGCTTTCATAACTTGGTTTGGGAAGTCTGGAGTGATTCTAATTGGTTTGCCTCTGTATGTCACATGGCCTTTTGTTTTTGTTGCCTTTAAGATTCTCTCCTTGGCTTCCACATTAGTCATTTTGACAATTATGTGGCGTGGGGATCCTCTTCTCTGATCCTGTCTAAAGGGAGTTCTATATGTTTCCTGGACCTGTGTATCGACCTCTTGCTCTATGTTTGGAAAATTTTCTGCTATTACTTCCTTGAAGAGATTGTTGATCCCTTTGGTTTCACCTTCTTTTCCCTCCTCTATTCCAATTATTCTTAGGTTAGCTCTCTTGAAATGGGCCCATATTTCTTCAATGTCAGATTCCTGCTGTCGGGTTTTTTTTTCTAAATTAGAAACTATGCGTTCATTTTTAGAATGATCATCTTCAAGAAACGAGATTCTATTCTCCATGTGGTCTAATCTGTTGTTTATACTTTGAATTGAGGCCTTTACTTCATTAATTGCATCCTTTATCTCTTTTTGACTCTCTCTAAATTCTTTTCGAAAGTCCTCTATTATTTCTAGAGTTATCTTCCTAATTTGATCTTCTAGAGATCTTTGGGTTTCTGTGTTATCAGATTCTGATGTTGTGGTGTTGTTGGCATTCACTGCTCCATTGTTATTTCTCTTTCCCATGATTTTGGAAGTTTGTGCCTTCTCTGGGTTCTTCCCTGAGTCACTACGAGTTCACTTACGATGCTCTGGATCTCTAGTCTATGGTATCTCAGTCACCACTACTCCTTTACTGTGTTGTATCACAAAGTCTCAGACCCAGGGAGTCAATCAAGGCTGCTCAGATCGTGGGGGGTGCCAAGTTGGGCGTTCTCCAGTGGGGAGTTGTGACTATGGTATGATATCTCTGCCACTGCCACTCCCCCACTGGGCTGCACTGCTGAAATCTCCGACCCAGGTAGACTATCTGCGCAAGTCCCTGGGAGTGCAGTACTGGAATTTCTCCCCTAGGGGCCGCAATTTGACTCACGGTTGTTGAGTGCGCTGATGGAGCTGTAGTGAACTCGGTGGATTCGCTGCTGCCGCCACTGGCAATATGGCACCACTGCCATGCCCTCGGCCATGATGCGGTGTATTTCTTCTCTGGTTTTGAACTCTGCTCTGAGTCCTTGCCAGTTGTGCTGCGCCCTGCCCTTGGGAGCTTTAGATGTTCCCTGCACCAACAAAACTGCTGACTGCCACCCGGCTGTTCAGCACCTGCTCACCTCTGCTCGCTGTCCACCCCTCCTCTCAGGCGCCTGGTGGCTGGTTGAGTGGGTTGGTCTAGGGCCGTCCGGTGAACTCGCCGCTGCCGCCAGAAGTAAGATGCTGCTTCTGCATCCTAGGCCGCGAGGCCAGAGTACCTCGTCTCTGGGTTTGAGCTCTGTTTTGAGTCTCCCTCCTCTCTGGAGCCTGGTGTTGCTAGGGGAGATGTAGGCTGCGCCGCTCCGGCCGCTCTGCGCCGCGGCTCTGGCTGCCCCGCACCACGGTTCTGGCCGCTCCGGCTGCTCTGGCCGCTCTGCACGGCGGCTCTGGCTGCTGTGCACCGTGGGTCTGGCCACTCCAGCCGCTCCGGCCATTCCGCGACGCGGCTCTGGCTGCTCCGGCTGTTCTGGCCGCTCCGCTCCGGCTGCTCTGGCCGCTCCGCTCAGCTGTTCTGGCCACTCTGCTCTGGCTGCTCCGGCCGCTCCACTCTGCAGCTCCGGCCACTCCGCGCCGCCGCTCCAGCCAATCCGCGCTGCAGCTCTGACTGCTCCGGCTGTTCTGGCCGCTCCGCTCGGCTGCTCTGGCCGCTCTGCTCAGTTGCTCGGAACCGCGACTCCAGCTGCTCTGTACCGCGGGTCTGGCCACTCTGGCCGCTCCAGCCATTCCGCGCCGCGGCTCTGGCTGCTCCGGCTGCTCAGGCCGCTCTGCTCCGCGGCTCCCCCTAATCCGCGCTGCGGCTCTGGCCGCTCCGGCTGCTCCGGCCGCTCCGCGCCGCGCGGGCGCGGCACTTCGGGCTGGTTTTTTTCCGGTGTCTTGTTTTTTCAGCCCTTTTTCTCTGTCCCTTGTATTTACCATTTTTATTTCTTTGCTGTGGTGTTTTCTGGCTCTGAAAGGCGCTGGTTTTGAGGTAGTAGAGTTGGATTGTTAGCGGGACTTGTAAGTGCCGCTTTCCTCCGTTGCCATCTTCCCGGAAGTCTCCTAGTTTCATTCTTTTATGGTTGGAAACGACACAGGGATTTATGCAATATTTTTTGAATTTGCTAGTGCTTTCTTGTGGCCCAGTGTTTGATCTATTTTGGAGAAGGTTCCATGATCAGTTGAGAAAAATATAAACTTCACTGTAGTTGGGTGAAATATTCTATATATGTCCAACAGGTCCATTTGATTAATGGTATTCTTTTGTTCTGAGGCATCTTTTCTGACCTTTCATCTGGAAGATCAGTCTAATGGTGTGAGAGGTATGTTGAAGTCTCCAATTATTATTATTTTGGGATTTATGTGTATCAATGTGTTTTTGTCACAAAGAGTTTGTTTTATGAAAGGAGCTATAGCTATGTTTGGGGCATAGATATTGATTATTGGTATTTCCAATTGCTTGATTTTTCCTTTTGCCAGTAATATATGACCTTCTTTGTCTCTTCTAATAAGTTTGGGTTTGAAGTCTAACTAGTCTGATATCATAGTTTCTACTCCTGCTTGTATGCAAGTTCCATTAGTATGAATTACCTTGTTCTAGCCTTTACCTTGAGTTTGTTCCTATCTTTACTTATTAGGTGTATTTCTTGCAAGCAGCGGATGGATGGGTTCTGGTTTTTCATCCATTTTGCCACTTTATGTCTTTTTATTTGGTAGTTGAGGCCATTTACATGCCTTGTAATATTTGAGAGATAATTTTTAATTCCTAACATGTTAAGATTTTATTTCTGTTTAAAATATTGTTTATTCTTCTTGCTTAGTTGTCTGCTGGATGAAAAACTTGTTTCTCTGGTTCTGGCATATATTACTTATTTCTTATTTGTAGCTAATCTCTTTGATTATTTTCTCTAGTACTTGTTTTGAAGACATTAATTCCTTCCATTGCTGTTTCTCTTGGATGCTTCTTATTTCTCCATCTAATTTGATAGATAGTTTTGTTGGGTAGGGAAGTTTGGGCTGCAAGTTGTTTTCTTTCAATGTTTGGAATATGTTACTGTAAGCCCGTTTGGCTTTCATGACTTTTTTGGGGAAGTATGGAGTGACACTAAATGGTTTACCTGTGAATGTCACTTGGCATTTTGTTTTGTTGCCTTTAAGATTTTATTCTTGGCTTATACCTTGGTCATTTTGACTATTATGTGCTGTGGGGAACCTTTTCTCTGATCTTGTCTAAAAGGAGTTCTATCAGTTTCCTGGACCTGTGCATTGACCTCTTGGTTTATGTTTGGGTAATTTTCTGCTATTACTTCTTTGAAGAGTTTATTGATCCTTGTTTTCACCTTCCTTTCCTTCCTCTATTCCAATTATTCTTAGGTTAGCTTTTTAAAAATGGTCCAGAATTATCAATGTCAAATTCCTACTATTGGATTTTTTTTTTCTAATTTAAAAACAATGTTGTCATTTTTGCAGTGATCATCTTCTAGGAGCAAGATTCTATTCTCCATGTGGTCTAATCAATTGTTTATAGTTTGAATTGGTTCCTTTACTTCAATGATTGCTTCCTTTCTTTCTTTTAGACTCTCTATAAATTCTTTTTGAAGGTCCTGCATTATTTCTACAGTTATATTTCTGATTTGATCTTCTGGAGATCTCTGTATTCTGTGTTTTCAGGTTCTGATATTGTGGGGTTGTGAGCGTTCATTGCTCCATTGCTGTTCCTTTTTCCCATGATTTCAGAAGTTTGTTCCTTCTCTGTGTTCCTCATTGTCTCACCACGACTTCACTTATGCTGCTCTGAATCTTTGTATATGTGGTAATCTTCACTGCCTCTACTCCTTTACTGAGTTGTACTGGAATGTCTCAGACCCAGGGAGTTAATCGAGGTGGTGCGAGACCTTGTGGGTGCTGGTCTGGGCATTTTCTCACAGGAGTTGCAACTAGGATGTGGTATCTCTGCCACTGCTACTCCTTCACTGAGTTGGACTGCTGAATCTCAGACCCAGGGAGATTATCAAAGCTGCACAAGTACCTGGGGTAAAGTGCTGGGATTTCTCCCTTAGGAGCCGCAATTTCACTTATGGTTGTTGTGCACACTGATATGGAGCTCTTGTGAGCATAGTGAACTCACCTCCACTGATGGCAATATGGCGCCACTGCCACATCCTCAGCTGTGAGGCTGAAATATTTCTTATCTGATTTTGAGCTCCATTCTGAATCCCTGGAGGGCATGGTGATCTTGGCTGCTGAAACTTTTAGACATTCTTTGCACTGAAAGAACTGCTGAATTATATCCAAATAATCTGTAGCTGCTCACTTCAGCTCCTTGTTTACCTTTCTTCTCTGGAGCCTGATGCTGTGATGCAAGATGGCGCCGGTGCAGAGTCTGCCACCACAGTGGGGGCTGGTTTCTTTTCTGGCCTCTGGTTGTTCTTTTAATCTTCCTTTTTTCCTGTTCCTTGTATTTACAGTTTTTATTTCTCTGCTGATAGTGTTTTATGCTATGTAAAGCACTGATTTTGTGGCAATAGAGATAGAGTGTTAGCAGGACTTGTAAATGCTGCTTTTCTCCATCACCATCTTCCCATAATTCCTATTGTCTTCTATCTTTTAATATTTCTTTGGTGAAGTCACATGCCAGCTGTCATTTTCCCTGTTAAAGGACATTAAAATAATTTGACTGTCCACTCTAAGAAAACATTGCCCTTATTTTTCAAGTCTACTATCTTATTGGAGGCATTTCAATATTGACTCTTTTGGGGTGCCTTTTCTGGGACATAATTTGCCCATTATTTTATATATTCAAATCTCTCTTATTTCAAGAGATAACATTTAATCTGTAATTTTAGGTATTTTTTTGTTTTATTATTTTGGTGTTCTTGAAGAACCTCATTTAAATGTATATTGAGTTACTGATCATATCTTTGTCAATTAATATTTTTAGAAATCAGATAATATAAATAATTCATACTTTTATTAAAACACATGATTTCATGATATAGAGGTATCATACTTTATTCAGCTCTTTATATACTTTTTATCATTTATTGAAGTGTACACTATATACTTTAACATTCGCATTTTATAGAATACAATTCTAATATTATGAAAAATGCACAGTTATGTACAGTTATGTAATCACCATCATAAACAAGATCTGAAATATTTCCACCACTCTAAAATGTCTTTCGTAGCCAGGCGTGATGGCACACTCTTGTAATCCCAGCATTTGGGAGGCTTAAACAGGTGAATTGTGGTTCATGGCAAGCCTCGGCTATTTAGTGAGGCTCTTTGCAAGTCATTAAGACCCTGTTTCAAAATAAAGAAAAAAAAATACTGCTGGGGATGTTTCTCAGTGGTATAATGCCACTGAGTTCAATCTCTAAAATCTCTAAGTAAATAAAAAATAAATAAATTAATTAATTAATAAAAAAAAGTCTTTCATGCCCATTTCAACATTTTCCCCTACCATTAGCCCATGGCTAGTCTTGATTAAATATATGTGCTAAGAATTTTACCTTTTATGAATGTCATACAAAACAAATAATACATTAGGTAGTCTCTTGAATATGACTTATTTTACTTAGGGTGATTTTGATTTTGACAATTACAATAATGACCTGGTAAGTATGCAGAACATGTTTTTATTCTCTTGGGCAAATTCATAGTAGTGAGATTGTTGTGTCTTATAGTAAGATAATTAACCTTATGCATTTTCAAATGCCCAAGTACTGTGTACATCTGCATGTTTAACACTTTAACTTTATCATAATGTACGATTACCACAAACTAATAAAAATAAAAGAAAATTTATAGTGTAATAAAAATATTCACAATCCGGAAAAAGCAATTTTAAAATTATCATGTACTTGTGGTTAATTTGTCCCATTTGTCAATTGATCTGTAATTTAAAAATTCAGCAAAGTGTCTGTATACAAAATAAATCTTAAAACATTGGAATCTAACTGGGTGTAGTAGCACACGCTTGTAATCCCCGTGCTTGGGAGGTTGAGATAGGAGTATAGCTCAGGTTCAAAGCCAGCCTAGCAACTTAGTGAGACTATGTTTCCAAATGAAGTGCAAAGTAGTTCTGGGAATATAGCCCAGAAGTAGAAAAGTCCCTGGGTTCTACCTCCAGTACCACACACCAAAAAAAAAAAAAAAAAAAAAAAAAAAAAAAAAAAAAATTGGAAGCTTTTTTGTATACCAACCAAAAGTCCATTAAAAAAGAAATCCATTAAATACTTTTACTCAGAATTTTCCACAAAAAATAAAATACTTAGGAATAAACTTAACCAAGAAGGTAAAGTACCTTTACAAAAAACAAAAAAAATTATAAAACATTGAAAATATATAAAAAAGACTTTAGAAGATAAAAATATCTTCCATGTTCTTGGATAAACAGAATAAATATAATTAAAATAGCCATACTTCCAAAAGTGATCTGCAGATTCAACACAATACCCATTACATTACCAAGATAATCCTCACAAACATAGAAAAGTCAGCCCTTAAATTTATTTGGATGAAGAAGAAGAAGAAGAAGAAGAAGAAGAAGAAGAAGAAGAAGAAGAAGAAGAAGAAGAAGAACAACAACAACAACAACAACAACAACAACAACAACAACAACGAAAAATAGCCAAAGTAATTCTCAGCAACAAAAAACATGCAGGATGAATAACAATACCTAACTGTAAACCATAGTACAAAGCTATAACAATAAAAACAGCATAGTACTGGCACAAAAACGGATGTATAAACCAATGGAGCAGAATAAAATACTTAGAAACAAATCCACATACTTAAATCCAATTAATTTTTCACAATTTGGCCAAGATCATACACTGGAAAAAAGATGGGCCTCTTCAACAAAGAGTGTTGGCAAAACTTGTTAACCATTTGCAGAAAAATGGAAATAAGGCACTTCCGGGAAGATGGCAATGGAGAAAAGCAGGGCTTATGAGCCCCACTAATAACCAATCTCTGTTACCACAAAATCAAGGTCTTTTATAGTCAGAAAACACCATCAGCAGAGAAAGAAAAAAGGTAATTACAAGGGACAGAGAAAAAGAGTGCTGGAAAAATGAGACATCATCTTCCCTTGCAGCGCCAGGCTACAGGGAGGAGGGGGACTCAGAACGGAGCTCAGAGTCAGAGAGTAAATACTCCAGCCTCATGGCCGAGGACGCGGCAGCAGTGCCATACTGCCGGCGGCAGTGGCGAGTTCACCGGACGGCACCAGACCAACACACTCAACAACCCACCAGGCTCCAGAGAGGAGTGGCAGACAGTGAGACGAGGTGAGCTGCTGTGGAACAGCCGAGCGGAATTCGACAGATTTTTTTTGGTGCAGGGAGCGTCTAAAGCTCCCAGGGACTGGGCTCAGCCCAACCTGCAGGAACTCAGAATGGAGCTCAAAAACAGAGAAGAAATATGCCAGCCTCATGGCCGAGGGCATGGCAGCAGCGCCATATTGTCATTGGCAGCAGCAGCAGCGAATTCACTGAGTCCACTGTGGCTCTATCAGCGTATTCAACAACAGTGAGTCAAATTGTGGCCCCTAGAGGAGAAATCCCAGTACTGCACTCTGAGGAACTTGACTCAGTGGGGGAGTGGCAGTGGCAGAGATATCACACCATAGGAGAATGCCCAACCTGGCACCCCCCATGGTCTAAAGCAGCCTCTATCAACTCCCTGGGTCTGAGACTCTGCGTTACAACCCAGTAAAGGAGTAGTGGGGACTGAAATACCACAGACTCGAGATCCAGAGCACCTTAAGTGAAGTTGTACTGACCCAAGGGAAGAACCCAGAGAAGGCACAAACTTCTGAAATCATGGGATAGAGGAATAACAATGGACCAATGAATGCCCACAACCCCACAACATCAGAACCTGATTAAACAGAAATTCAGAGATTTCTAGAATATCAAATCAGGAAAATAACTATAGAAATAATAAAGGTGTTTCAAAAAGAATTCAGAGAGAGCCAAAAAGAGATAAAGAATGCAATCAATGAAGTAAAGTCCTCAATTCAAAGTACAAACAACCGATTAGACCACATGGAGAATAGAACCTCACTCTTAGAAGATGATCCCTCCAAAAATGAATGCATACTTTCTAATTTAGAAAAAAAATTTGACAGCAGGAATCTGACATTGAAGAAATATGGGTCCATTTTAAGAGAGCTAACCTAAGAATAATTGGAATAGAGGAGGGAAAAGAAGGTGAAACCAAAGGGATCAATAATCTCTTCAAAGAAGTAATAGCAGAAAATTTTCCAAACATAGAGCAAGAGGTTGATACACAGGTCCAGGAAACTTATAGAACTCCCTTTAGACAGGATCGGAGAAGAGGATCTCCACGCCACATAATTGTCAAAATGACCAATGTGGAAGCCAAGCAGAGAATCTTAAAGGCAACAAAAACAAAGGGCCAAGTGACACTCAGAGGCAAACCAATTAGAATCACTCCAGACTTCCCAAACCAAGTCATGAGAGTCAGAAGGGCTTGGAGTAACACATTCGAAACTCTGAAAGAAAACAACTTCCAGCCAAAAATTTTCTTCTAAAAGTTTATAGTCTTAAGATTTATAATTAGGTCTTTTATCTATTTTGAGTTAATATTTGTATATGGTGTTAGGTAAGGGTCCAGTTTTATTCTTTTTCATGTAATTATTATTTTCAACAATATTTAGTTAAAAGATTATTATTTTTTCCATCAAATGTTCATGGAAAGCTTGTCAAAAATAACTTGACAATATATGGAAGAATTTATCTCTAGGCTTTATTTAACTACAATGGTTTATATATCTGCCTTTATAAGAGTATTACACTGTTTCAATTATTGTAGCTTTATATCATTTGAAATCAGAAAATATACATCTAGCTTTTTTCTTTTTCAAGATCGTTTTAGGTATCTAGAGTCCATATTCCATATTAGGATAGATTTTTTCTGAAAAATAAATAAATAAATGTATGATAGTTTCACCTAAGAAAAAGAAAAAAAAATATTCTCTGGTAAGAAAGAAAGGAAAGAAAGCAAAAAAAAAAAATATTGAAGTGTTATCTTTAAGTCATCAAAGCTTGGTATCAGACAAATGAAGCTGTTATGTGAGATTATCATTGTTAATTTTGGATAAATTGTTATAATACTAGATGTCAGCCAGTAAGCCAAGCATGGGAAGGAGGGATGGGGAGGGAACGGGGTGGGGATCGGGTAAGGGCTAATTGGGCGATGTGTGCATGTATGTCTACAAATTCTTTTTAAATCCCAATATGATGTATGAATACAGTGCACCAATAAAAATAAATATATAAATAAATAAAGAAAGAAAAACGAAAGAAAGAAAGAAAAATGGAAATAAAACTCACTTTTTCCCCTTTCACAAGAGTCAATTTAAGATGGATCAAAGACTTGGAAATTAGACCAGAGAGCTCTTTAAATAGGATATATGTCCAACAATTCAACACATAGGAACAGATACACACTTTTTCAACAAGACCCCAAAGGCACAAGAAAGATAAAGGCAGATAAATGTGTGGGATTGCAGGAAACTGAAGAACTTCAATACAGCAAAGGAAACTATCAAGGACCTCAACTAAAAGCCAACAGAATGGCAGATTTTTATTAACTACTCCTTTGATAGAAGACTAATATCTAGAGTATACAGAGAACTCAAGAAACTAACCACTAAGTAAAAAAAAAACACAAAAATATAGGGAAGTGAATTAAATAGACACTTCACAAAGAAATAAATTCAAATGGTCAATAAATGCATAAAAATTGCTCAACAACATTGGAAGAGAGATGCAAATCAAAACTACCCTGAGATTTCACCTAAATCCAACAATAATGGCAATTATTCAAAACACAAAAAAACAACAAATTCTGGTGAGGATGTGGAGAAGTGGGGACTCTAATACATTGTTGGGATTTGAAAATTAGGGCAACCACTTTGAAAAACAGTATAGAGGATCCTCAAAATGATGGAAAGTAACTTACCATATAATGCAGTATTACCACTCCTGAGTATCTACTCAAAGAAAGGAAACCAAACTACTAAATGAATGTATGCATATCTATGTTTATAGCTGCACAATTCACCATTGTCAAGCTCTGGAACCAGCCAAGATGTCCATCAACAGAAGAATGGATTAAAAAACTATGTGATATGTACACAATGGAAATTTACTCAATCATAAAGAAAAACACAGTTACATCATTTACAGGAAAATGGATGGATCTGGAGAATGTTATGCTTTTTGAGATTTGTCAATCATCAAAAATAAGAAATTGGATGTTCTTCCTAATATGTGGAAGCTAGAGAGAAAATGTATCATAGGAGGAACTCTGGACAAAGAAGGAGATAGATGAGTAATAAGGTGACCTGAGGGCATGGGAGGGAAGAAGAGGGAAATTCTCTAATGCACATGATGTACTTTAACAAACATATCAATATCAATCACTAAGCCAAACATGAGAAAGACGGAGAAGGTGGGAATGGAGTGGGAATTGGGTAAGGACTAATTGAGTGATGTGTGAATGTCTCCACCATCTTGTATTCCATTAAGATGTATGACTAAAATGCATCAATAAAAAATTAAAAATATAGACATATAACTTGAAAATAAATAATATTATATGTTCATGTGCATTATCCCATTTATCTCAGTTACTTTTCATTGTGCTAAATTCTACATCCATAGGAAAAATTTATGTTTGTGGATTGGAAAACTTAATGTTTATAAGATGGCAGGGATCTACATTAGTCTCTATAGATTTAAGACAATGCATATGAGAAATCTAGATGGACTCTTCTTAGGAATTGACAAGCTGACCCTTAAATTTATATGAAAATGCAAGGACTCAGAATACCCAATGCAATTTTTAAAAAGAAAACAATTCAAAGACTCAAACATTTGAGTTGTAAAACTCACCTGAAAACTACATGAATCAAGATAGTGCACTGCTGGAGATTAATGATTAAAATTAATAGAATAAAATGGAAATTACAAAAATAAGGGCCAATATTCATGATCAATTTTTGAACAAGGGTAGTAAGTAAGTCAGTGGAGAAAATATATATTTTTTTCTCGTTTAGCCTATGGTACTAGGTGGAAGCTTATGCAAATTCAAAATGCAAATAAATAAAATCTGGCTCTTTCACATTATACACAAAGATTAACTAAAATGCATCAGTCTTAAATATAAAAGCTAAATTTATAAAATTCAGAATAAATATATGAGTCCTATCATGGCATTAAATATGAATGTTTTCTTGGATGCGACATCAAAAACCATAAACAACAAAAGAACTACTTCAGACTGTAAAAATAAAAAAACTTTGTTCTTCAAAGAATACCATCAGAAAAATGAAAAAAAATGACTCAAAATTTTGAGAAAAGATACACAAGTGACATATTTACTAATGGATTTTAAAATAGGATATCAATAATAAAAATATAATCAAATTAAAAATTAGTAAAGGAAGCCAAGAGTGATGGAGCATGCTTGTAATCCTAGTACTTGGGAGGCTAAGAGAGGACTACAGGTTCCAGTACAGCCTCAGTTACTTACTGAGGCCCTTCACAACTTAGTGAGAACTACTTTCAAAATAAAGAATAAGGAAGATGGCAACCAGGGGAATCAGCACACACCAAAAGAAGATCAGACCAACCAGAGAGCAGAAAAGAAACCTGCCCGCCTGGCAGCATCATCTCTCTTCACAGCACCAGACCCCAGAGACAGAGGAAAACTAGGACCTAAAGGACAATTAGGAAAGCACCCAAGAACCTGAAGTAAGCATTTGCAGATCATCAGAATTATATGTCATCAGTTCCTCTTGTGGAAAAAATGGGTACAGTTTGCAGCAGCAGCAGCAGACAAGCTTATTATGCCCTCCAGAGATCCAGACGAGAATGCACCAAAATCATAAGTGAAGCTGCAGTTTCTACAGGAAAATTTCCAGGGAAGCACCCCAGTGATTCAGGCAGCCATGATAAACTCTCTGGGTCTGAGTCTTTACTGTTTAACCCAGTAAAGGAGAAGTAGCATAGTGGTGGCTGAGATTACCACACCCTTCAGAGATCCAAAGCAATGCTCAATAATACTTTAAGGGAAGTAATGGTTCCTGTGGTAAAATGCCCAGCTCATTGTCCTCAGGGACTCACAACAGCAACAATAAACTCCATGAGCCTTAGTTTTTGTGGTTCAACCTGAAGAAGGTGGGAGTAGAGTCTGCTGTTGAATATAGCAGAGGCTCAGACAGCCTCATACTTCACTGTGTCTTTTCAGACTAATGGAATGAAACTAGAAATCAACTATAAGAAGACCCAGAGAAGCCAAATAAAAGTGTGAAGACTGAACACCATACTTCTGAGTGAAGAATTGGACATAGAAGAAGGGGAGAAATCAAGAAATTTCTAGAAACAAACAAATATACTGACAGGCAGTATTAAGAGAAAAATTTATAACACTGAGTACTCAGATAAGAAAAATGGAAAAGCATCAAATAAATTTCCTAATGACATACCTCAAAGCCCTTGAAAAACAGGAAAAATCTAACACCAAAGCCAGTAGAAGACAGGAAATTATTAAAATCAGAGGAGAAACCAACAAAGTAGAGAATAAAAAAATACAGAACACGAACCAAAAAAGAAGCTGGTTTCTCAAACAATTAGTAAAATATATAAACCACTAGCCAACCTAATCAAAAAAGAGATAATCACAAATTTTGAAGATAAGAGATGAAATAGGAGATATCACTACTGACAATGTAGAAATTCAGAGGTTTATCAGAAACTACTTTGAAAAACTATACTCCAATAAAAGGAAAATCTTGAGAAAACTGACAACTTTCTAGATAAATACCACTTGCATAAACTTAGTCAAAAATATAGAAAATTTATACCAAGAAATACCAATAATAATGTTTGAAACATCAATAAAGAGCTTACCATCAAAGAAAATCCCAGGACCTGATGATTTCCAAAGTGAAATAGAAAAAAATGGAACTCTCCCAAATACATTCTATGAAGCCAACCTCATATTAGTACCAAAACCAAAAAATGACAGTTCAAGAAAGGAAAACTATAGGCCTTTATCTTTGATGAACTTGGATGCAAAACTGCTAAACAAAAAACTAGTGACAAATATTCAAAACCATATCAAGAAAATCATACACCATGACCAGGTAAGGTTCATTCTATAAATGTAAGGCTGGTTCAACATATAAAATTTAATCCATGTAACTCATCATATAAACAAAACCAAATGCAAAAAGCACACCATTTCAATAGATTCTGAAAAGGAATTTGATAAAATCCAATATCCTTTTATGATAAAAGCACTGCAGAGAGTTGAAATAGAAGGAACATACCTCAATATCATAAGGCAAGCTGCAATAGGCCCAAAGCAAACATCATATTAAATGGGGAAAAAACTTTGAGAATTCCCCCTAAAAACAGGAACAAGACAAGGATAACCATTATCACCACTTCTCTTCAATATAGTATTTGAGACTCTCACCTGAATAATAAGGCAAGAAAATAAAATAAAAGGAATACAAATAGTGAAAGAAGAACTCAAACTTTCACTATTTACAAACAACATGATATTATATTTAGAAAACCCAACAAACTCAGCCAAAAGGCTTAGATTCTATAGATGAAAAAATAAGGCAACAAAACTGAGTGCATGGGGAGGAGGAATAGGGAAATTCTCTACAGCACATGATGTATTTTAACAAACATATCAAATTCAATCACTAAGCCAAGCATGAGAAAGAGGGAGGGGGAGTAAAGGGGGTGTAAAACAGTAAGGGATAATTGGGTGATTTGTGCGTGTATATCTTCACTATCTTTTATCTCATTAAGATGTATAACTACAATGCACCAATAAAAAAACAAAATGAAACAAAATATAAATTAGGAGTCAGGGTGCATCTTGGAAGTAGATTGAAGAATCTATTTGGACATTTTTCTAATAAGGATATACAAATGAGTAATAAGCCTATAAAATGTCTACATCATTAGTAATTAGGGATATGCAAATGAAAACCACAGCAAAATATCCTTGTTAATCCACAAAAAGGCTATAAAAGATAGATAACCAGTGATGATGAAATTATGGACAAATCAGAACTCTGCTGTCAGAAATAAAAATGATGCAGCTATGTTGCAAAACTATTTGGTTAAAGAATTCCACTCCTGAGTATAAACCCCTACAAAGGAAAATATGTTTACACTCTGTTGTATGTGAATATTTTCAGCAGAGTTATCAACAGTAACCTGAAAGTGGGAATAGCTTTCATGTCCACAAATTGATGAACTGATACAAAAAAAGGTATACAATTCAGTCATAAATAGGAAGGAAGTCCTGATCATGGCACAATACGTTGGTAATTGAAAATTTATATAAAATGCCAATATGGGCAAAGAGTGATAGAAAGTAGAAGACTTGTCAAGAGCTGGATATAAATGAGGGATTGAGGGTGATATACAAGTGGTACACGGT
Organism: Muscardinus avellanarius; assembly: GCF_963383645.1. Taxonomy (NCBI): domain Eukaryota; kingdom Metazoa; phylum Chordata; class Mammalia; order Rodentia; family Gliridae; genus Muscardinus; species Muscardinus avellanarius. The sequence continues at coordinate 53,260,519 of NC_137800.1, read as the reverse complement.
TTCTTTTAGGGTGATACCGAGGTTCTATAATGAATTGTGATGAAGGACACAAAACTCTGAATGCACTGACACTCATTGGATAGCACATTTTAAACTGGTAAAACTGCTGCCAAAGAAAATTTTGTAGTGTTACTGTGCTGCCCTGTGCATAAGGTGAAGCTTTAGTGCCAGATGAATTTTCTGATTTTGCGTTCACAATTCTTTCTGTTTTTCCTTTCACATCTGTCTACACACCAGAGGAATGTCAGTTATTCCCATCTTCCTTGCAACAATTTTTTTTATTACCTAGTAATTTGCTGGGCTGCTGGGAGTGGTTTTGGTTCAGGCTCAGCCTCAGTTATTTACTTATTTCTGGGTCTTGAGGTCAGGACCTTTTCAGTCATCTTCTTATCTATAGAACAGCCAAAGCCTTTCTTGTATCTGTGCAAAAAATTTATATAGATGTAGCTTTCTGGAACACCCATAGTGAATCCACAAATGGTCATCATAAAGGATATAAGACCAATTTTGTTTCCTTTTCTTTCTCCCCTTCCTTCCTTTCTTTTTTCTTTCTCTTCTAGAGACTTGTTTTGGTCTTTTTTATTCTTTCGCCAGCTATCATAGGTCTTTACAAGTATCCTGCAGGTAATAGCATTTCTTAGCCCTCCCTGGAAGTGTAAGACTTTAGTTTCCAATGAGAAAAATATCTGCACTAAGAGCAATTTTATGTGTGTGTGTGGAGAGAGTGGGTTCTTATGTTTTCATATTCTACTATCTATATATTTTTAATATATTTTTATTGGTGCATTGTAGTCAAACACCTCAATGGAATACAAGACTTGTGAGGATATGCAAGCACACATCACCCAGTTAGCCTTTATCTGATCCCCATCCCATTACCTCCCCCCTATTCCCATGCTTGATTTAGTGATTGACTTTGATATGTATAAGTACACCATGTGCTTTAAAGAGTTTCCATCTTCCCCCCTCCCATCCCCTCAGAGAGGTCACCTTAATTGCTCTTCTATAGGACCCCCTTTTCAACTAGATTTCTTCCTATTACCCATTTCTCCCTAGTTTTCACATATTAGGGAAAGCATCTGATTTTTTTATTTTTACTATTTGTGGTATTTTTCTGTGAATGCCATACTGCAGGTTCTGATGCTGGCTTCAAAGGTCCTGGCACCTGCCTTGCTGCACAGCAGGCTCCAATCCCAGCCTCGCAGGTCCCTATATTTATTTTGTGAAACTAAATAAATTCTATGGGAGAAGAGCTTCCAAGTGAATGCAATCATCTCATATCTGTGGCTGTCATAGATTTTAGACTTTTAAGCTAGCCTATATTCAGTTTTCAATAATTTATTAAAACTGTAGTTTATTTCTGTATTAGTCAATATTTTCACTGATATAATTGAAAAGACCTGATCATACAACTTAGATCAAGGAAGATTTATTTGCTCAAGTTTCTTGGAGATCCTGTGTTCAGTTCATGTGAAGCTGTGGTCTATGGATCTTAGGGCAAGGTGGTGGGGAGCAGAAAAAGGGAGAGCACATAGGCTCTCCTCTCACATCATGGAGGCTGGAAGTGAGTCAGAAAGCAGGGGAATTCAAAACCACAAGCATAATCCCCATGGGCCCACATTTTCTGTCCACACCCCACTGGCCTAGGCTACTAGCCAAATAAATCCATTATACTGGAATTATCTACTAATGAGACTGACACCCTTATGACTAACCTGTATTAACCCTGAGCTCTTCAGTGTACATTCTTTATCTAACCATAACAAGTTTTTGCCTGCCTCTATGAAGACTCTTGAAGACTCTTCTTTTTCCTATATTCTGCTACAAAAGTTAATCTTTTTATCTTTGACCTGAGAGAGACCTATTTGTCTCAAGATATTTAAAGTAGCCTGATGGGTCCAAGAAAAGTTTATAAATTTTCAGTTTGTCTAGGTGTTTATCATTATTAATAAGAGCTAAATACCTTTTTAAAGTTTTTAAAAATCTCAACGGAAAGCTTACTTTTATTATTTTGCCATGACAAATAGTTCTGCAATAATTATATATGTATAAAAACTCATATGCAATGAAAATTTGTTTTCAAATAAGGAATAGCATTAAGAATGAGGATTCTTTTTTTTTTTTTTTTTTTTTTTTGGTGGTACTGAGGGTGGAACCCAGGTACCCAGGTGCTTTCTACTCTGGGGTGTACTCCCAGACCTATTTTATATTTTATTTGGAAACAGGGTCTCATTAAGTTGCTGAGAACCTCACTCAGTAGCTGAGGCTGGCTTCAAACCTGAGTGATCCTCCTGTCTCAGTCCCCCAAGCGCGGGGATTACAAGTGTGCACCACCATGCCCGGCTAAAAATGAGGATTCAGAATTAAATGTAATGAGTATTTTTAATTTTTTTTGCCTTTGCTAGATTTCTTTTTCTTGTTATACAAAGTAGTAAAAATTTAAATTTCTATCTCTGCCAACAATAAAAACAAAATGCTGTTTTAATTTTTGCTTAAATTAGTAGTGTAAAGCTATATTTTAAGATTATATAAAACAATTTCCATAATTACCATTAATCTTGCCATTAGGAATTTCTATTCTGTGAGGTATCTGAGTATTCCATTTTATAGTGTTGTTAAAATTTTTCTTGGTTATTTTAAGAACGGTGTGTATTTGAAATACAAGCACCTAGTTTGTTATTTATATTATGTTGTCTTTTATTTTAGATTTTCATATATGAAAGTTTATATATTTATAAAAGGGAAAGGTAACATGTCCTCATTAGGTAACTAATAAGCTAAGAAAGTGAGAGGTGGCCTTAGAATATCTGTAGTCAAAGGAGAAAAATTGAAGGTAATTTCTGAAACACAAAGTCTATATGAATTATTGCTAGATTTATGTTTGACTGAGATTTTGCCTTGATTCTAGAAAGGAGGAAAAAATCTCTACAAATGTTAAAAGTTATTAGTCCTCTTCTATTAATATTCTTATTAAGACATCATTCATCTTTCTTTATTGCATATTATTTTCCTTTGAGGATGACAGTTGGTGTTCGAACAACATAAAAATCAACATCTTCCATGTTTTTACCTCCTGTCAAGTTTTAATTCTCTGGAAAAATGCTCAGCATTATGCAAAGAAGAAAATACTTTCTATGCATCTCTGTTTCCTAAGACAATGCACATAGACTAATCTTAGCATTTGTTCCATTTTGAATTCCAGGGAGCTAGAGGTGCCTGTTTTAATGAAGAGTTGACTACTGACAGGAGATTGTGATTTTATCATTATTTTAAAATAAAATATATTTTGCTTTTTTATTTTTATGTGGATATTACTGAAAATATACATCCAGTGCTTGGTGCCTTCCCTTCGCTATCTTCCCCTTTACCCTCCTTCCAACAATGGGTGTTTAGGTTTACAATGCTACATTTATACTTGTACATATAATCAAATGTAGTTCCTCCATTAATCAACCTCAGCCTTCTGCCACTCCTACCTCTCCATTCTATTTTTGCTGAGGTTTCCCCTCCACTATCTGGATTCCCTCTCATATTCCCAGTACTCCCTAGTTTGGGAAAACATATGTCCCTTCTCTTTCTGTGCTTAGGTGATCTCACTTAACATAAAGTTCTCCAGGTCTTTCCATTTTCTTGCAAATTACATGATTTTGTTCCTCATTATTTCTGAGTAGAATTCCGTTGCTGAGTAGAATTTCTCATTATTTTGCAATCCATTAATCTGTTGATGGAGATATAGTTTGGTTCCTATTTTGGCTATTAAGAATTGTGCTGATATGAACAAGAGTATTAATAGGATACTGTAGATCCCTGATTTCAACCTCTTTGGAAAAATACCCAGGAGTAGTATAGCTGGATCATATGATGTATCTATTCCCAGTTTTTTAAGGATTCTTTACATTGATCTCCATAGTGGCTGAAATAGTTTGCATTCCCACAAACATTGTAAAAGTTTTCCTCTTTTCCCACATGCTCACCAGCATTTGTTGTTAGTTGAGGTCTTTATGCTTGCCACTCTGATTGGGGTTAGATGAAATATCAGGGTTTATTGTTTTGCATCTCCTGATGGTTCATAATGTTGAACATTTTTTTTGTGTTTATTAGCCACTTGTATCTCTTTGTTCTTGAGGTAACTATTCAATTCAGTTGCCCATCTCTTGATTGGGTTATTTGTTTTGCTACTGTAGAGTCATTTGAGCTCTTTGTATATTCTGAATATTATTCCTCTATCAGAGTGGTTGCTGATAAAGTTCTTCACCCATTTTGTAGGCTTTCTCTTTAAGTTCTTGACTAGCAAAAACTTTTTAGTTTGATGCATAACACTTGTTAATTCTTGATTTAATTTTCTGTGCTTTGGAGGTCTTTTTAAGAAGGTTACTGCCTATGCCTATATGCTGGAACGTTGAGCCTATGCCCTCCTCTAATAACTTCAGAGTATTTGGTCTAATTTCTAAGTCTCTGATTCATCTTGAGTTGATTCCTGTGCATGATGAGAGGTAAGGACTTAGTTTCATCTTTCTACAAAGGGATAGCCAGTTCTCTCAGCACCATTTATTAAATTCCTTTGATATCCTTGTCTAGTGTTATTGCTGTGGCAAGAGTCTCAAGAATTATATTGAGGAGTGATGATAGTGGGCATCCTGTCCTGTTCCTAATTTTAGAGAAAATTTTTGCAGTTTTTTCCCATATAATATGAAGTTGGTTTGGATTTATTTTATATTGTCTTAATAATGTTAAAATACATTCCTTATATTCCAATTTTCTGCAGTGTTTTTTTTAACAAGAATTAATGTTCAATTTTGTTAAATGCTTTTTCATTATCTATTGATATAGTCATGTGGTTTTTGTTCTCAGCTCTATTTATGTGGTGAAGAACATGTGTTGATTTGTGTATGTTGAGTTAGCCTTGTGTTTCTGGAATGAAAATGTAAGACCCCAATGAAAAATTATAAGCCCCTAGCAACTAGCCAAATGCATAGCAAATAGTTCCTCATTTCTGTTAAAGTGCAGATTTGAGAAATCTTTCTGCTATGGGTTAAAAGTGCAAGCTTAGGATATATTTCTGCTGCAGTTTGAAAAGTACAAGCTTAGGAAACATCATGATTAAGGGTACAGTGATTAAAAAAATATGTGACCCCCAGGTCAGTATGACCCCCAGGTCAGCCCTCCTTGTTCCAGAAATCTGCTGACTACAAGATGGACACACCTAGCATCTTGTCCAACGTTTGACCCCAGAATGTGCTTTTCAAATGGTTTTGTAATTTTCCTTTGACACATGTAATCCAGCCCAATCCCCTCCCCATCTTGCGGTTTTTCCCTTTAAATATTCCCAGCCCCTAGCACTTGGGGTCGATCTCAGCTCCTGCGTGAGTCATGAGACAACCCCAGTGCGCACTGGCTCTTTAATAAACCTTTTGCTTTTGCATCAAGGTAAAGTTTCTCGTGGGTACTTGGCGTCGCTAATCCCAAGGCTTGAGGGTCTCCCCTCTGCGGGGGTCTTTCAAAACCAACTTGGTCATGGTATACAATTCTCTTGATATAGGTTGGAATGCATACATCTAGTATATTGTTTAAATTTTTGCATCTATGTTCATCAAGAATATTGGTCTGAAGCCAGGCATTGTAATCCCAGTGCTTGGGAGGCTGAGATAGGAGGATAACATAGGTTTGAAGCCAGCTTCAGCTACTTAGTGAGGCTCTCAGCAACTTAATGAGACCCTGTTTCTAAATAAAGTATAAAATAGGTCTGGGAGTATAGCCCAGAGGTAGAAAAGCCCCTGGGTTCCACCTTCAATGCCATACACACACACACACACAAAAAAAAAAAAAAAAATTGGTCTGTAATTTTTTTTTCTTGAGTTATCTATATTTGCCTGTAGTATTAATGTGATACTGGCTTCATAGAAGGGATATGTGAATTTTCCATCTTTTTAAATTTCCCTGAACAAGTTGTGAAATACTGGAATTAGTTCTTCACTGAAGGATTTGTAGAATTCAGCTAGTAACCAGTCAGAGCACTTGCTTTTATTGATGGCAGAATTTTTATCGCTGTTTTTATTTCTTTGCTTGCTATTGGTTGGTGTAGGCTTGCTATGTCCTTTTGGTTCAATTTAGGTAAGTTATATGTGCTTAGAAATATACTGATTTACTCCATGTTTTCCAAGATACTGGAATATAAATTTTCATTTTTTGTGCGATACTAGGGATGGAACCCAGGGGCATTCTACCTCTGAGCTCCACCCCCAGCCCTATTTTTTTTATTCTTTTTTTTTTTTTTTTGGAACAGAATCTCACTGAGTTGCAGAGGGCCTCACTAAATACCCGAGGCAGTCCTCAAACAAGGATCCTCCTGTCTCAGCCTCTTGAAAACTGGGATTACAAGCATGCCTGGCTCTTGGAACATAAATTTTCAAAATAGTTTCTCATAATCCTTTTAATTTACCCATGGGTCATGATGATGTGTCCTTTTTATTTCTGATTTTAATTATTTGAGTTGATTATCTTATTCTTTTGGTTAGGTTGGCCAGAGGTTTGTCAATCTTTTAGTCTTTTTAAAAAAAACAGCTTATTTTTTTTGTGTGTGGGGGGGTCTGGGGATGGAACCCAGGGGAATTTTACCTCCAAGTAACAGCTCTGCCCTATTTTGTATTCTTTATTTTGAAACCAGGTCTCACTGAGTTCCAGAGGGCCTCACTAAGTAGTTGAGCCTGTCCGAGAACCTCAATCCTCAGGTCTCAGCCTCCCAAATGCTAGAATTACAAGCGTACACCACTGCCCTGGGCACAGCTTTTTGTTTTGTTGATTCTCTGAATTGTTTTTTTTTTTTTTTCATTATTCTGTATTTTATTTATTTCTGCTCTGATTTTAATTATTTTCTTCCTTTTGCTGGCTCTGGAATTAGACTCTTGCAGTTTTTCTCAGTCCTTGAGATGTGTCATTAGGTTGTTTACTTGGCAACTCTTTGTTCTTCTTATGTGGGCACTCAATTCTATAAACTTTCCTCTTAACACTGCCTTTTAAGTGTCCATCCCATAGATTTTGGTAAGTTGTGTCTGTATTTTCATTTATTTCCATAATTTTCTTTATTTCTCCCCTTATTCCTGATTTTACCCACTCAACATTCAACAGCATATCATCCAATCTTCATGTATTTAGGTAGTTTGTTTTGGTCTTTCTGTTGTTGATTTCTACTTTCATTCCATTGTGGTCTTAAAAGATACAGAGAATTATATTACATCTTTTAAATATTCTGGCGACTGTTTTATGGCCCAGGATGTGATCTATTCTGGAGAGGATTCCATGGGCTGTTGAGAAGAATGTCTGTTCTGCTGTTCCTGCTTGTAATATTTTGTATATGTCTATTAGGTCTATTTGGTTTATAGTTCTGAAGAGTCATTACTCATCTTTTGCCTTGAAGATAAATATCGTGGCATAAGAGCTGTGTTGAAGTCTCCCAATATTCTTTTATTTGGGTGTATTTAAGATCTGATGTCCTGAAGGGTTTGTTTTCCAAATGTAGGTGCAGCCAGGCATGGTGGCTCATGCTTGTAATCCCCGTGCTTGGAGGCTGAGACAGGAGGATCGCACAGGTTCAAAGCCAGCCTCAGCTTCTTCTGGAAAACACCAAATGGCGGATGACGCTGGTGCAGCGGGAGGGCCCAGAGGGCCCAGGGGCCCAGGCATGGCAGGCCGTAGCAGCTTCCGCGGAGGCTTCAGCAGCGGCCACCGGGGTCGTGGTCAGGGTCTTGGTGTGGCCGGGGTCGCGGCTGTGGAGCTTTCGGGGACAAAGCTGAGGACAAGGAGTGTATTCCCGTCACCAAGCTTGGTCGCCTGGTTAAGGACATGAAGATCAAGTCGCTGGAGGAGATCTATCTCTTCTCCCTGCCCATCAAGGAGTCTGAGATCATCGACTTCTTGGGTGCATCACTCAAGGATGAAGTTTTGAAGATCATGCCTGTGCGGAAGCAGACCCGTGCTGGCCAGCGGACCAGGTTCAAGGTGTTTGTCGCTATTGGGGACTACAACCGTCATGTTAGCCTGGGTGTCAAGTGCTCTAAGGAGGTAGCTACGGCCATCCGAGGGGCCATCATCTTGGCCAAGCTCTCCATCATCCCTGTGCGGAGAGGCTACTGGGGGAACAAGATTGGCAAGGCCCACACTGTCCCTTGCAAGGTGATGGGACTCTGCGGCTCTGTGCTGGTACGCCTCATCCCTGCCCCCAGAGGCACTGGCATCGTGTCAGCCCCTGTGCCCAAGAAGCTGATGATGATGGCTGGGATTGACCACTGCTATACCTCTGCCAGGGACTGCACTGCCACTTTGGGCAACTTTGCCAAGGCCACCTTTGATGCCATCTCAAAGACCTATAGCTACCTGACCCCAGACCTCTGGAAAGAGACAGTGTTTACCAAATCTCCCTATCAGGAGTTCACGGACCATCTTGTAAAAACCCAGAGTCTCTGTGCAGAGGACGCAAGCTCCAGCTGTAGCTATGACATAGGATTTTCATACCACAAAAATAAAGTGAATGAAACTATTAAAAAAAAAAAAGCCAGCCTCAGCTACTTAGTGAGGCTCTCAGCAACTTACTGAGACCCTGTTTCCAAATAAAAAAAATAAAAATAAAATGGGTCTGGGAGTATAGCCTGGAAGTAGAAAGCCTCTGGGTTCCACCTCCAGTACCGCCAAGAAAACCCAAAAATACAAAAACAAAACAAAATAAGAAACAAATGTAGGTAGACCCACATTTGGGGCATAAACATGTATTACCATTATATCTTCTTGGTGAATTATTTTTTTTAATTAAAGGAATTGCCATGTATTGTCTCTTCTGTTGTGCTTTAGTTTAAAATCTGTTTTTTTTTCAAATAATAGCATTGCTGGCATTGCCTGTTATTGATCTCCATTAGCATGATATATCTTTTTCCATCCTTTCCCTTTTAGCCTATGAATGTAAGGTGAGTTTTTTTGCAAGCAGCATATATTTGGATTATAATTTTTAATCAATATTGCCAGTCTATGTCTTTTGATTAGTGAATTAAGTCATTTGACATTCAGAGCTATTATTCAAATATATATATATTTTTCTATCATTTTGTGTTCTATCCTCTGTTTGGTATAATGTTATTTCTTCCTTACTTAGATGCCCCGCTGGTCAACTTTATCTCTTCTCTGGTTCTAAAATTTGCTTTTTCTTCTTCTTTAAGGTTTATTTATTTATTTTCTCTAGTTATGGCTTTGTATTCATAAACATTTTGAGATTATACTTATCTCAAAACACTTTTGTCTATCTAACAGTTTTGAATAAGAACTTTCCTGGATATAGCAGTTTTGTTTGGAAGTTGTTTTCTTCCATGGTCTGGATTATGTTATATCAGTCTCTTCTGGCATTCATGAGTTGGGTTGTGTAGTCTGGGGTGATTTTATTGTTTTACTTATATATGCCACCCATTATTTTGTTCTTGCTTTTTTTAAGATTCTTTTCTTGGCCTTTATGTTGCTCGTTTTGATTATTACATAGTGCAGGAAGGTCCTTCATTGATCTTGTCTAAACAGTGTTCTGTTTGTCTCCTGAACGTGTATGTCCACGTCTCTATATATTTGAAAAATTCTCTGAAATTATTTCTCTGAAGAGATGACAAATATCCTTGGTCTGCACCTATATCTCTTCTTCAATTATTTTTTCCCATATGTTAGGATGTTTCTTGTTGTCCCATAGTAGTTCAATGTTAAGTTTTTGTTGTTGTAATCACTTCTGTATGCTGTTGACTGTGCTTTCAATTTTGAATGAACTATCTTCTGGCAGTGAAATTCTGTTTTCCATTTCATCTAATCTTCTAGAATTTATTTCTATTATTGTTGTCTTCATTTAATTTATTGACTCTTATTTCAATCCTGACATCTTTCTGATTCTTTTTTAATATCTCCATGTCCTCTTTTATTTTCTGTACACGTGCTGTGAGGCCTTTTATCCCACTGAAGATAAGAATTCAGAATTCTCCTTCTTGCATTTTTTGTAGGTCAGTATTCATGATTTCCTTTATTTTCTCATTGTTCCCAATTCTCATCTTTTCAGTGTTCTTGGGCTTGTTTTTCTGATGCCTTGGGATTTTCTCTTTTGTGTATGATTCTGTGGGTATTCTGTGTGACCCAGTCTTAGTAGTATGTATTTAGAGGTTTCAGCAGGTAAGCAGTGCTTTTTTCAATGGTGAGGATTGGGTAAGGGGGGAGAACCGGGTGTGATTTGTAAAGTAGAAAATACAATTAGGTTGAGTAAGAATTTAAGTATAATAAGGTAGTATCTGGTTGAGAATAAGAGAAGGTTAGATAGTAGGATTCTTGTAGTTAGTAGAATATTTAGGTATGGAGATATGAAAGAGCTTGAAAATAAAACAAGGAGATAGAGTAAGGAGAAAATCTTTGAGAGAAAAGAGTAGATAGGTCAAAGTGATTAAAGTGAGAAAGTTTGAAAAAGGAATGGGGGAAGGACAAATAAACATGAATAAAGTAACATAACAAGTTACAAAACCTAACAGTTATAAATCAATGACAAAAATCACCAAAGAAGAAAAAAATATAAGAGAGATAAAAATAAAATAAAAAAGATCAGACAAAAGTGTGAGAGAAAACCAAAACCCAAACGAACAACTCAAAACAAAAAACAAACAAACAAAAAGCACTCTTGCTAATTTATGTATATAGGGCTGGGGCCCTATAATATCTGTATATCTGTTTACTCTGGCAAATTCTAGAGTATATTCCAATGACTCTCATTTGTTCTGTATCCTATTGTCAGCTGTTGAACCCACTCTTTAGAGTTTTCACTCCTCTCTCACCTCTGACAGCTTTGTATTTAGATGTCAGGGCATTGCACCATCAGAGGGTGCCCAGTGTAGTCTTGGAGTGACCCCCCGTGATCTTGTGCAGATACTGTACCATGAGCACCTTTCCTGTGTCTCTAGAGGCTCTAAGTGGACTATCACCAGGATGGGCTGCCTAGTCTTAGCCTGCTAGGGTCTTGTAGCTGCTCTGTGCATTCTTCTGCCTCCTCCAAGTACTGAGTAAGGAAGCAGTTACATGGCTATCCTGCTTCCTGGTCTCTGGAAGGCATGTTGCATTGCTATAAGTGTTACCTCTAGTGAGCTCATGGGCTTTTGTATCTTTTTTGGTGTTCCTGAAGCATGGAACTGGTTGCTTAAGATGTTGGAGCTCTCGTGCCATTTTCTTCACTTCAAGTTCTTGGATTATTTTTGGAAGATTTCTTGGGGCTGCAGCACTGAAGTTGGCAGTGCTAGAGCTGGCACTCATAATTCAAGCTGGTGGCCCAAAGTGGCACCTCTGGCCAGGCCTGCAGCTGCACCAGGTCAGTTGCAAACTCAGGCTTTTTGCAGTGCATCTCACAGTTCAGAGTACTGGATTCCTTCCACTGTGATTCCTGTTTCTGTACTGGTTCATGAGATTTGTTTATGTTGTTGGTCAAGATGCTGCCTTCTCCATACTGAACTTTATTTGTTCCAACTACTGAGATGTTCTGTGTCCCACAGTGCCATTTTGAATCCCCCCACTGGTGCCTTTTTAAAATAAAATGTAAAATAGGGAAGCTCGATGTGGTGGTATGTGCTTGTAATCATAGCATTTGGGAGGCTGAGACAGGAGGATCATGGTTAGTGGACAGCCTCAGCTACTTAATGAGGCAGGCCCTTTGCAACTCAGTGAGACCTTGTTTCAAAATAAAAAATAAAAATAGGGCTGGGGTGTAGCTGAGAGTTAGAATGCCCCTGGGTTCAATTCCCAGTACTACAAAATAAATACATAAATATATAAATACATACATAAATAAAATAACTAAATAAGGTTGGTGGTATAGTCCAGAGGTAGAACATTCTTAGGTTTAATCTCTAGTACCACAGTTTTAAGACAAGTTCTCTTTCATATTTTTCATTATTTTTAATACTTTATTACATAATAAAAATCAAGATATTTAGCTTCTTGAATGTAGAATGTGGAAATAAGTATACTTGGTTGTGCTAAGAAACCTGCATTATGAGTTCAAGGTTTTACCACTTCTAAAATTTGTGTCTTCCAAAGGAAAAAATAAGGTTCTCCCAAGAAAAGACAGTAGCTTATACATAGAAGAAGGGTGAATGTTGGGATGAGGGCTGGAGCTCTGAAATTTTAATCCCAGTCTGTGGTCATTTTCATGAAACAATTCCTTTTCATTCAGTTTCTGTTTTGACACCTTGTGTCTTGTAAACTAGAACACATTATTATTTTTTTTCTCAGATTTTGGACTTTACATATAACAGGTAATCAGCTAGAAACTAGAAGGTTCTGCTGAAGCTATAAAACTGGCACCACCACAGTCTTGGAAGCCTGACCACCTTCTGACTGAGCAGATGGGAGACTGAAACAATGTCTTAAAAAGAGGAAAAAGGCCAACCTGAAAAACATTTTCAGAATGTCTCAGGGCAGTAGACTGTACCTTTGGATTAGTTACTTACATGTTTTACATTTTATCTTGCTTTCATTGCCTAAAACACTTTCTGATTTAGCCAATGACTCCTTTATTTTTAAATTTTTGATTGGCATATAATATGTGTACATATTAATGAGGGACAAGGTGCTGTTCAATTCATGTATATTTTGAGTAATGACCAATTCAGAATAATTAACATATCTATAACTTTAAACTTTTATTATTTCATTATAGTGAGTGCATTTAAAATCCCCTTTTATAATTCTTTTGACAGGCATAATGGATTACTTTATATTATAATTATAGAACACAAAAAAATTTCCTTCTATTTCACTGCAGCATGGTGCCTGTTGACAAACCTCTTCCTACCTCCTCTTCCCTCTGTTATCTGCAGCCTCTGTTAATCATTGTTATGCTTCCAACTTCTATAGAATCAGCATATTTAAATTATGTGTATTTTTGAGATCAGGCAGTGTTCCTATTTCTTTTCTTGACTTCTTTCACTTAACACAATGTCCTCCACATCTATCCATGTTGTCACAAATTACAGGATTTCATATGTTTCATGCTTGAATAGTATCTCATTGTGTATATAATATATCCTCTTTATATGTCTCTTGGTGAACATGTAGGTTTATTTCACAAACTGGTTGCAGTAAACATGAAAATGTATATGTCTTTTTGGCATGTTAATTCAATTTGCTTTGAATATCTACACAGTAGTGGAATTTCTGGATCTTATTGAAGTTTTATTTTTAGTTTTTTTAACCTTTATACTTCTTTCCATAATGGCTACAGAAATTTACATTTTCATCAACAGCATGTCAAAGTTCCTCCTTGCCCTAATATATATATATTTCAGCTTATTTGATAATAGTGATTCTAACTGGGGTGAATGGTATTTAATCATAACTTTCTTATTCTTATGCTTTATTCAGTGCATTATAATTATATATCACAGTGAGATTCAAGGTGTTACTTAAAGCATTCTTATTTCCTCTATGTATATGTTTTACCAGTATTTCAGTTGATAACTTTATTGCACATAAGAATTTTTAGAATAAATCAGTTGTCAATTTCTGTGACTAAATGGTGTTTGAGTCATTCAAAGAACATGAATTTTGACAAATCAACTGGATTGGGTTTTTGAAAGGATTTAAATGCTAGGCCTAACTAGCACAAACTTTCAAGAACCCACAGTAGAACAGCCTAGCTTTCTACTGTTACAGAACATGTGAGAAACCAAAGTCCAAAGCAGTGTGAAGAGAAAGTATACTTACTCGGAAGCACAGAAGTCACTGTGAATGTTTTGGTTACCATATGTCTTGATAGGCTATATTGGGCTTCTTCTCATAGGAAGTATTCTTAAAGGTTATGAATGGAAGCCATGTCCAGAGAGAAACACTCTAAGTGTTGTGTGCATGTATGTTTCTATCACTCTACATCAATAAAGTATATAAAAAAGAGAGCAGTATAATTGAAATTGTGCATCTGACAAGCTTAGGCTTCAAGACAAGCCATGGTCGTTTCAACTTGTGCTTCTCTGTCAGTGAGGCCACTAACTTCTTTCTATTCCTTCTGGTCTGCCGACTTAAACACTGGCTCCTCATGAAGATTCATGTGTTGACTTCTTGGGGTCATTTACTCATTTACCCCAGTAATTTCCACTGCATTGTATTTTAAAGTAATTTATAATATTCAAAAATACTCAATTAGTGTTTATTTTTGTTTGCTTCCTTATTTATTTATTTCTCACTAGACTGTAGTAATCATGAACGCCTTCATGTTTTTTTCTGTGTATATTTTATAAATACATGTTTTATGAATGCATAAGTCTAAATCTCTTCTTCATGTCATTTAAAGTTAATAATAGTATAGTCACTTAGTGAAGCACATGTCACCTAGCAGAATGTATGATGGGCACTGAATAATATAGTAGTGTAAAATTTTAAATTATTTTAGAAAATGAAGATATAAATAGTTAGCTCTAAAATGTTGCATTAATCTATGTTTCCCTTCAATAGCACTATACAGTTTGTATTTTTCAAACAATATTAAATGTATTAAATTTAGGTAATATATTTTCTGGCATTTGAATAGAAATTGTATAACATCTATATATCAGTTTGGGAAGAAATGATATCACTGTTATGCTAAATCCATTTATTACTTCTGATTTTTTAAAAATATGTACTTTGTACTCTTCAGATTATTAACAATATAAATTTTATTATAATTTATGCTTTGCTACTTTACATTTCATATGTAATTATAAATTATTATTTTGATAATATGTTCATTGCTACTACATAAAATATAATTCAATTTTGTATGTTAGTTACATATCTACAAATGTACTCATTTACTAATTCTAGGTGATTTTACTTTAAATTTATTTTAGTAAACTACACAGACAATAATATAATATGAAAATAGCTATAGTTTTATATTTTTATATATAATTTGTATGTATTTATATTAATATGCTACCTTATAGTGCATAGGTTAGAAGTTTAAGTACACTATTGAATAAGAATAGCGAGAATGGACATTCCTGCCTTGTTCCCAATTCTTGAAGAAGAAAAAAAAAAAAAAAATATATATATATATATATATATATATATATATATAAAGAAAAAATATATATATATATTATATATAATTTGTGGTACTTGTGTTCCTGGAAACCCTTCTACCTCTGAGCTACACTCCTAGACCTATTTGTGTATGTGTGTGTGTGTGTGGGAGGGGTACTGGGGATGAAATCCAGTAGTGTCGTAACTCCAAGCTATCCCAGCTTCCCTTTTTATTTAGCATTTTATTTATTCATTTATTTTTATTTTGCAGTATTGTGGATGGACTCCAAGGTCTTTCTACCTCAGAGATACAACTCTTTTCTCTTTTTTGTTCTTTTTAGTTTTTGAAAAAGGGTCTCACTGAGTTGGGAAGGGCCTCTAAGTAGCTGAGGCTTTTGGTAAAATGTGATCCTTCTGTCTCAGTCACCCAAATGCTGGGATTACAAGCTTGCACCACTACACCCGGCTGGTATTTTCTTCTTTTGATAACTGTAAAAGATGTGTAGTTATATTCCCTCTTTCATTCCTCATATTAGCAATTTGTGTCTTCTGGATACCAAACCCAGGGCCTTACTCACTGTTGTGTCTTCTCATTATTTTTCATCAGTTCTTTTAGAGTTATATCAATTTTACTAATCTTTTAAGCATCAACTATTTATTGGATTGATGTCTTGTTTCAGTTTCATTAATTTTTGAGCTTATCTTCTTTTCCACTGCTCATTTGTTTTTCTAGATACTTAGATAATTGACTGAAATTTTTTTTTCTTTTCTGGTGAAAGAAATCAGTGCTGGAAGTTTCTTGCTCAACTATGCTTTCACTATACCACATAAATGTTGATAACTTATCATTCTATTTGAATTTTGTCCTATGTATTTTAGGGATTCCCTGTGATATCCTCTAACTTATTAACTATTTGGTCTTCAAGTGTTCAGGAAATTTTTTGTTCTATAAATTTTTCTGTTTGTATTAATTTTGCTTTATCCCATAGGTTTGATTTTGTTGTATTTCCATGTTCATTTGTTTCAAGGAGTTTAATTTTTGTTTTTTCTTTTAAAAACCATTGTTTATTTAATATCATGACATGATTTAATTTTTTTAAATTTCTTGAATCTTTTTTCATAGCCTAATGGATGTTACTTTATAGAGGATGCTTAATTTTTTGATGTAAAGATTTTTTTCTGCAGCTATTGGGTGATATATTCTACAAATGTCTGTTAGTTTCATTTGATGTATAGTATATGCATATAGTAATGTTTTTATGTTGATTTTTTTCTGTCTGGAGGCTCTGTCCACTATTGAAATGGGTTTTGAATTTTATCACTATTTCCATATTTGGTCACATCTCTTCTTGCAGATCTAATAGTGTTCAATAAACAGTCTACAAATATAAAGACCAGAAGAAAATTATTCCCTTTTGCAGATCCTATGATTCTATCTATGGAGAGAGATAAAGATGTCATCAGAAAAGATTAACACTGATAAATGAAATTAGTGAATTACAGGTTATAATAAAAACATAAATGTCAGTACTTTTATATACCAATAATTATTAAGCTAAGAAACAAAACAAGAAAACAATTGTATTCATTATCACTAGAAAAGTTACTTAGGAATAAATTTGACAAAGAAAAGATCTCTACAATGAAAATTTTAAATATGATTAAATAAATTGAAGGAAAACACACACACACACACACAAACACACACACACAATATTCCCTGTTCATGTTCATTGTTTGAAAGAATTAATACTGTTTAAATATCCATAATACACAAAGTGCTTTAATGACTCAGTGTAATCCCTACCTAAGTGCCAATGACATTATTAACACAACAACAAACCTAAAATATATATGAAGCACAAAAGACTCCTAATTGGAAAGCAACCTACTCAAAAAGAATATATCTGGAATCTATATAAGACTTGATTTGAAAATATACTGCAAAGGTATTGTAATCAAGACAGGGTTATATAGGACTAAAATACACAGATCAATGTTACCAAAAACATACATTGGAGAGAGAACAGCTTGTTAAAAAATGGTGACAAAAAACCTGAATACTCGTGTGCAGAATGTGGACCTTTGACCTTTATCTCTAACTCTGTACAATAATCAACTCTAAATGGATCAACCATAGCACTGAAAAAAAGATATGGGAAAGCTGTGCATGGTGGCACACGCTTGTAATATCAGCATTTGGTAGACTGAGACTGGAGGATCGTGGTTTGCAATAGCCTCAGCTACTTATTGAAGCCCTCCATAACTTAGTGAGACCCTGTTTCAAAATAAACAATAAAAAATAGGGCAGAGGGTGTAGCTCAGAGGTAGAGTGACCCTGGGTTCCATCCTTAAACCCACAAAAAATTATATATATATATATATATATATATATATATATATATATATATATTACTTCAAGACAGTAGTAGAGGTATGAAGTATGAAGTTTTTGGACAACACCTCAAAAATATAAGCAAAAAAGATAAAATAGACAAATATGATTATATCAATCTGTAGCTTAATATACACCAAAACATACAGTTCCTTTTTTATTGGTGCACTGTAATAATACATCTTAATGGAGTACATGATGATAGAAGCATACATGCACACATAACTCATTTAATGCACACATAACCCTTCCCCAATTCCCTATCACCTTCTTCCTTCTCCTGTTTGGCTTACTGATTGACTTTGCTATGTTTGTGAATGTACATCATATACATTAGGGAATTTCTCTCTTCCCTCTCCCATCTCCCTTAGTTTGGTCATATTATTTGCTCATCTATGGTTTATCCTTTTTTGTCATATATGCTTTCATAAATATTTATTACAAAATTTTTCTCTGTTGTTTTTAATCTATGTTGTTTTTGATAGGTGAAAATTCATTCTTTATACCCCTATATATTTACTAAAAATTTGGAAAAAACAATGCTAGTAATCAAATATCAATGCTTGCATTTCTTCTTATCCTAAGGTGTACATAATTATTTTGGAACTAATCAGTTACTTTGTTGGCTTTCCCTATCCTCTGTAACTTTAGTTATATTCAACTTCTGGAATTTCTTCAGTTGGAAAGAATGTTAATGCAGACAAATAACATAATTGTTTTTTTGTTTTGTTTTGGTGGTACTGGGGATGGAACCCTTCTACCTTCAGACTACATTCCCAGACGTAATTTTATTTTTATATTTTTCATTTGGAAACAGGGTCTCTTAAGCCAGCGAGGCTGGCTTTGAACTTTCAAAATCCTCCTGTCTCTGCCTCTAAAGCATGGGGATTACAAACATGTGTCACCACGCCCAGCTAAATAGCATATTTCAATTGAAATTTGTAGTATTGCCATATTGGACAATGGATAGTCTCTTCCCCAGAATCCTTATATCAGACAAACATCTTTAGCCTTTTTATTTTTTTATTTGCATGCATGAAAATGACATTTTTCAGAACTTTAGCTTCCAGAATTTTAGTTTATGAGGGTAGTGATTTGAGTGATATAAGAGTTCACAATTGTGTCTTTTGTAATTATGGTGGCAGTGTTGCAGAAAATGTCCAAATATTTGTAAAATAAATACTTTATTAGATTATGTGCTTCCTCCAACTACTCTAAAATATTTAAGACTGAAAGTATTATATAACATTTCATTTAAGTTATGTTATTCATGCAGGATTATTATCTGATGGACATGGGGTGTGAAATGCTTAGACTCCAGACTACGTGTTTGATGACACAGACAAAGATACAAAAACTTAATGAAAAAGTACTGTATGCCCCCCAAAAAGTGAACATGAGAAACAATCACATCTGCTCCTTAGATATTATTAGAAGCAAATAATTTCAAACCTCAGTCAAATAACTTGTTTCTTTAGAGATGGTAATAAATATAGATGTTCTGTTCCTATCACTGATGACTCAGTAAAAAAAAAATTCCAAGATACTTTTGAAAAGTACTATGTGACATCCAGGATGTTATTGGCTTGTGTCTTTTAGCGATGTGTGGAAAATTTGAGGAAATGCACCAAGTGTTTTGATGGTAAAATGTACAGTGTTACATAAATGATGAGTGATAAACATAATAGTACAGCATGGCCATAGACACAAGTAATACTACTGCTGCCTGAAAAAAGCTGCTTCCTCCTTTCAAACACAATAATATCAGTGCATTTTAATAAAGGCCTTGAAAAAATTTAGTAGAGTCCATACCTCTTCTAAATTAATTGAAGGATAGTTTCTTTTTAAGTCATACCAGAAAAATGTCTCAAAGCCTCACATGCACAGCCTTTTGAAAACTTAGTTTGATTGCCTTCAGATTCATGGATGCCATTCACTGCTCTCATGAAAAAACAACACAGACCCAAAGGGTGAGAGATAATAGAACTCTTAACATCTTGGTTTTATACTTTCCAGCATATTCTGTTTCCTGATGTTCATTTATTTTTCCCTATACAGTCTGAAATATTATGAATGTATATAAATACATTTTGCTCTGCTTGATAGTGGGCACCATCATCCATAAGGAGTGACTCATGTGCTTTTAAAATTTAAGATAGGATGCATTAGGAAAATTACTAGGAGCAGTGATTCAACTTGAACAGCTAGATAACCTTCAAAAGTGATTTTCAGAAGGAGGCACTATAATATGGTGCCTAACTTTGCTGCCTTCTGCTTAGGTATGGAAACCATCAGTGACATTTACTTCCCTTGAAATAGCCATGTGCTCTATTAGATTTAGACTACATGGGAGAAAATGCTGCAGATATTTCCCATGAGATATCAATGTCTAATTGGCTTTGTATATCCAGAAGGGAAGAAGAATCCCATTAACAATAAATTTTACATAGTAAAGCATGATTCTCCAATTTAGCAAGCTTACTATGAGTATGAAATATTTTTTTTATTCTTAATACTGTGATTACAAGTCTTTAGCACATAGAAATAGATGTTTTATAATAATTTCATTTTGGGGGGGCTGTGTGGTACTGGGGACTGAACACAGTGGTTTGCTATTTTTGAGCTGCACCCTCAGCCCTGTTTCGTTTATTACATTGAGATGGGGCCTTGCTAATTTACCACACATTGCTGGCCCTGAACCTGCAATCCTTCTGCCTCAGCCTCCCAAATACTGTGATTACAGGTGTGTACCATCATGCCTGGTTTATTTTTCTTGAAAAATTGAGTGAACTAGAGAAAAATTGGGAAAGAAAAGGGACTTTAGATAAAGCAGGAGAGACCCCAGTGGTACAATGTAGGGGGTCTAGAGAAGAAGATGTGCAGGTAAAGAAACTTGAAAAGAAAGACTTCAAATAATTCTATGTACATATGCAATAATCAATACCATTCCTAATATTATGTACAAAGAAGGGGAGGGAGTGTGGTGGGATAGAGAGGTAAACACACCAAGTGCTGTGGGCATGTATATTGCTATGAATCTGAATCTCATATTGATGCATAATTACAATGCATCAACAAAAGTATATTTAAAAATTGAGTGACTTTTTTTCTTGATGCTTTCTGGCTGGCTTAAGTTTACTGCTCTCTTTGGTGATATTCCAAGGAGATAAAGAATATATATTTTCTTTAGAGAATAATGTTTAAATCAAAACTCATATTCAATGAGGAAGCATTGTTAGTCCATCTAATACATTTAATCTTCACTCACAGTCACTAAAATGATAAGTATTCAATATTTTTGAAGTACATGTTGGAGGCTATGTTAATATTTTTACTACCTTATCTCAAAATAGTTTCATGTGTAGGAAAAGCCCAGAAAAGAGGAACTGAAGTGTTTTCAGTGTGATCTCACCTTCAAAAGGTATTAAAAAACATTTGAAAAATCTCTAAAGTTTCTATTTTGGGGGGCAACCTACACAGAAAGACATTTTAGTTATATGTTTATATAGCCAAATAGCAACATAGAATTTAATATTTTTTCATGAAAACAAACTTAATTCCACAAGTTGAATCACTAATTTTCCATATTTTTTCATAACTTATTTAAGACAAGACTTTTTCTGAAGTTGATGCATATTAACAAAATTTGTTTTCTTATATATTGAGCCTTGGCAACACTCCACATTTTTTTTTACCAATTTATATTGCTGTGAGAAAAAAAGGCTCTGAGAAAATACATAAGCTTAAAAAAGATAAGAAGCAAAAATGAGAAAAAATATTTGGAGTAAATGAGATAAAAAGTTGAAGAATAGAGACAAATTGAAGATACAAATGGACAATGGGTGACAGATGGAGGATTCAAATGGACAATGGCCACATCATTTATATATATTAAAAAGAACTTTGACTCACAAGTTACGGCAATATGTTCAGGAAGCAAACCTCCTTATCTGTAATGAAGAGCCTAGGAGGCCAGTCAGCTACAAGTCAGACTTGTGGGAAGCCAGAATGCTATGTATAGTAAAAGTCCAGAAATCACAACTTGTGCACCAATTGATTAAAAATAGCTAAAACTTGAATAATAACTAATCAAGTTTCTCTCTTGACTTCTACTTTCAACAGAGAATAAATTAGGGAATTATTAATAAGTACCTCTAAATACTCACATAGAACATTTGTTTCTATCAAACCCTTTTAGCTTCCCCATGCCACGGGTCTCCAATCACAGCATCCTAATGTCTTTCATTTTAATATAAAGCTTTCCTCTTCCTCTTCATGCCAAATACAAGTGGTGGTAGCTGATTCTTTTGGCATAGCAAGCACTGAATCAACAGATATTGTTTTTCTCATTTGTTTGGTCTTCATTTGTTCCCACAGGGAAATGAAGAAGAGAAAGAGATAAAGAGACAAAGAAAGGAAAGGAACTTCCTTTTATTAAAAGGAACAGTCCACCAAGAATATATAATGATAGTAAATGTTTATACCTCAAATGTGGCTGCAGCCACATTTGTAAAACAAATCCTCTTGAAAATTAGATCTAAAATAGACCCAAATACAAGAATATTGGGGGACCTCAACACACCTCTCACAACAGTGGATCAATCTTCAAGGCAAAAAATGAGTAAAGACTCTTCAGAACTAATGAAAGCTCTAAACCAAATAGAACTAATATTGTATATATGAATATACAGAATATTCCCACCAGGAGCAACAGAATACATATTCTTCTCAGTAGCCCATGGAACCTTTGCTAAAATAGATCACATCCTGGGCCACAAAGCAAGTACCAGCAAACTCACAAGATCTAATATAATTTCTTGCATCTTTTAGACAATAATGGAATGAAAGTAGAAATAAAAAACAGGAAACCCCAAAGAAACTATTTAAATACATGGAGATTGAATGATACATTATTGAACAATGAGTGGGTAAAATTGGAAGTTGGAGATATCAAAAATTATGGAAATAAATGAAAATAGAGAAAAAACTTACCAAAATCTATGGAACACATTGAAGGCAGTGTTAAGGGGAAAGTTCATAACATCGAGTGCCTACATAAGAATAGAGAGGGCACTTCCAGGAAGATGGCGACCGAGAAAAGCGGGGCTTAAGAGCCCCGCTAACAATAAATCTCCATTACCACAAAATCAGCGCCTTTCATAGCCAGAAAACACCATCACCAGTGAAACAAAAAATCACCAGGCTCCAGAGAGAAAGTGGACTGAGAACAGAGCCACAGAGGAGATACACCAGCCTCACGCCGGAGGAAGCGGCAGACACGGCAGCAGCAGCGCCATACTGCCGGCGACACCGGCGAATTCATGGGATGGCTACAGCAAGCCGAGGTGAGCCACTGCCGAAGAGCCAGGCGGGATTTCTCCGGCAGAGAGCATCTAAAGCTCCCAGTGGCCGAGCTCAGCACACGCTGCAGGGATTTACGCTGCAGGGATTTAGAGTGGAAATCAAAACCAAGAGAAAAACACCAGCCCCACAGCCGAGGGCGTAGCAGCGATGCCATATTGCCACCGGCAGCAGCAGCACCGAATTCAGCGAGGCCAATACAGCTCCATCTGTGTACTCAAGAACAGTGAGTCAAATTGCAGGCCACAGAGGAGAAATCCCAGTACTGTACTCCCTGGGACTTGACCCAGTGGGGGAGGGGCAGTGGCAGAGATATTACACCATAGGAGAACATGCAACCTGGTACCCCCAACAGTCTAAAGCAGCCTCTATTGACTCTCTGGGTCGGAGACTCTGTGATACAACCCAGTAAAGGAGTAGTGGGGTCTGAGATACTACTGACTCGAGATCCAGAGCACCTTAAGTGAAGTCATAGTGACCCAAGGGAAGAACCCAGAGAAGGCACAAACTTCCGAAATCATGGGAAAGAGGAATAATACTGGAGCAATGAATGCTCACAACCCCACAACATCAGAACCCGATAAAACAGAAAATCAGAGATTTCTAGATCAAATCAGGAAAATAACTGTAGAAATAATAGAGGTGCTTCGAAAAGAACTCAGAGAGAGCCAAAAAGAGATAAAGGATGGAATTAATGAAGTAAAGGCCTCAATTCAAAGCACAAACAACCAATTAGAACACATGGAGAACAGAATCTCGCTCTTAGAAGATGATCATTCCAAAAATGAACGCATAGTTTCTAATCTAGAAAAAAATATCCGACAGCAGGAATCTGATATTGAAGAAATATGGGCCCATTTTAAGAGAGCTAACCTAAGAATAATTGGAATAGAGGAGGGAAAAGAAAGTGAAACCAAAAGGATCAACAATCTCTTCAAGGAAGTAATAGCAGAAAATTTTCCAGACATAGAGCAAGAGGTCGATACGCAGGTCCAGGAAACTTATAGAACTCCCTTTAGACAGGATCGGAGAAGAGGATCCCCACGCCACATAATTGTTAAAGTGACCAATGTGGAAGCCAAGCAGAGAATCTTAAAGGCAACAAAAACAAAGGGCCAAGTGACATTCAGAGGCAAACCAATTAGAATCACTCCAGATTTTCAAAACCAAGTTATGAGAGCCAGAAGGGCTTGGAGTAACATATTCCCAATTCTGAAAGAAAACAACTTCCAGCCAAAAATTTCCTACCCAGCAAAACTTTCTATCAAATTAGATGGAGAAATAAGAAGCTTCCATGACAAACAGAAACTGAAGGAATTTATGTCTTCAAAACCAGCACTAGAGAAAATACTCAAAGAGATTAACTACAAAGAAGAAATAGGTAACACACTCCAGAACTAGAGAAACAAGATTTTCCATCCAACAGACAACTAAGATTGGTTATCTGTGG
This sequence comes from Muscardinus avellanarius, assembly GCF_963383645.1. NCBI lineage: Eukaryota > Metazoa > Chordata > Mammalia > Rodentia > Gliridae > Muscardinus > Muscardinus avellanarius. The sequence continues at coordinate 53,236,265 of NC_137800.1, read as the reverse complement.
AGATTCATTATGTTAGTCTTTTACCTATCTCTAAAGGGTATTGTTTGCCTTTATTGTTGTTAATTTTTAGGATTTCTAGTTGGAATATTAATATACCTACAGATATAGCAATTGGAAATATTTTATCCCATTCTATTAGTAACTGTTAACTCTGTTTACATTGTCTTTGGATACACAATATATTTTTTATTTTTTAGGGAGTTTCTATACTCTTCTTTTGCCTGTGCCATTGAAATCATAACCAAGAAATCACTGCCAATTTCAATGTTGTGAGGTTTAATGACCCAGATTTTCTCCTAAAAGTCTATAGTCTTAAGATTTATATTTAGGTCTATTATCTATTTTGAGTTAATATTTGTATATGGGATTAGGTAAGGGTCCAATTTTATTCTTTTCCATGTAATTATTATTTTTAACAATATTTAGTTAAAAGATTAATATTTCCACCACCAAATGTTTGTGGAAACCTTGTCAAAAATAACTTGACAATATAGGGAAGAATTTAGCTCTAGGCTTTTATTTAACTCCAATGGTTTATATATCTGCCTTTAGAATAGTACTACACTGTTTCAATTATTGTAGCTTTATATGGTTTGAAATCAGAAAATATGTATCTTCTAGCTTTGTACTTTTTCAAGATCGTTTTGGGTACCTAGAGTCCACATTCCATATTAGGATAGATTTTTTTTCTGAAAAATAAATATATAAATATATGATAGTTTCACCTAAAAAATAGAAAAAAAATATTCTCTGGTAAGAAAGAAAGCAAAAAGAAATATTGAAATGTTATCTTTAAGTCATCAAAAGCTTGGTATCAGACAAATGAAACTGTTATGTGAGATTATCATTTTTAATTTTAGATAAATTGCCATAATACTAGATGTCAACTACTAAGCCAAGCATGGGAGGGAGGGATAGGGAGAGAATGGGGTGGGGATTGGGTGGGGGCTGACTGGGAAAAGTGTGCATGTATGTCTACAAAAGTATGTATCCTACTATGATGTATGAATACAGTGCACCAATAAAAAAAAATAAAACAATAAACTCATAAACACACACACACACACACACACACACACACACAAAAAAAAAAAAAAAGAATAGAGATTCGCCAAGTAAACAACCTAGAAAGACTGCAATACTCTAATCCCAAAGCCAACAGAAGGCAGGAAATTATTAAAATCAGAACAGAAATAAATGAAATAGGGAAGAATAAAAGCAATTCAAAGAATCAATAAAACAAAAAGCTGGTTCTTTGAAAAGATTAATAGAATTGACAAAACCCTGGCCAACCTAACTAAAAGAAGGAGAATCAACTCAAATTATTAAAACCAGAAACCAAAAAGGTGACATCACTACTAACAAAGGGGAAATCCAAAGGTTTATCATAAAATATTTTGAAAATATATACTCCAATATACTGAAAAACATAGAAGAAATCAACAGATTTCTAAGCACATATAACCTACCTCAACTGAACCAAGAGGACATAACAAGCCTAAACCAGCCAATAGCAAGCAAAGAAATAGAAACAGCAATAAAAATTCTGGCATCAAAGAAAAGCCGAGGCCCTGATGGGTTTTCAGCTGAATTCTACAAAACCTTCAGTGAAGGACTAATACCAATATTTTACAGCTTGTTCTGGGAAATTGAACGATATGACATTCTCCCAAATTCCTTCTTTGAGGCCAGTATCACATTGATCCCCAAAACAAATAAAGATACCTCAAAAAAGAAAAATTACAGACCAATATCCTTAATAAACATAGATGCAAAATTTCTAAACAAAATACTAGCTTTATGAATTCAAAACCATATCAAGAGAATTGTACACTACAACCAAGTTGACTTCATCCCAGAAAAAAAAAGTCTGGTTCAACATACACTAATCAATAGACATTATTCACCATATAAATAGAACTGAGAACGAAAACTGCATGATCATATCAACAGATGCTGAAAAAGCATTTAACAAAATCCAACACCCATTTGTGTTAAAAACACTGGAGAAAGTTGGAATAGAAGGAATGTATTTCAACATCATTAAGGAAAGGAAATATAGAATAAACTCAAAGCAAATATCATATTGAATGGGAAAAAATTGCAAGAATTATCTCTAAAATCAGGAACAAGACAAGGATGGCCACTATTATCACTCCTTTTCAATATAGACCTCAAGATTCTTGCCACATAATAAGAAAATAGAAAAAAATTAAAAGGAATTCAAATAGAAAGAGAGGAATTAAAAATATCCTTATTTGTAGATGACATGATTCTTTATCTAGAAGACCCAAAGAATTCAACCAAAAGAGTTCTGGAGCTGATTAACCAGTTAGGCAAATTTGCAGAATACAAAATCAACCAAAAGAAATAAGTTGCTTTTTTATGCCAATAATGAATCCAACAACAACAAAAAAAGAAATAAAGAAAACAATTCCATTTACTATAACCTCAAATACCTAAGAATAAACCTAACCAATGATGCAAAAGACCTCAATGACAAAAACTAAAAAAAAAAATTAAAGAAAGAAATTGAAGAAGACCTTGGAAGATGAAAAGATCTCACTTGCTCATGTATATGCAGAACAAATATCATCAAAATGGCTATTCTACTAAAATTGATCTATAGATTCAATGCAAATTTTATTAAAATACCAAGGACATTCTTTATAGACCTAGAAAAATTAGTCATGGATTTTATATGGAGAAAGAAAAAACCTAGAATAACCAAAGCAAATCTCAGCAACAAGAACCATGCAGGAGGCATCACAATCTCAGACTTTAAATTATACTATAGAGCAATAGTAGTAAAAACAGCATGATACTGGGACACTAACAGGCATACTGATCAGTGGAGCAAAATAGAAGATACAGAAACAAACCCACACACCTATAGTCAATTAATCTTTGACAAAGTGGCCAAATTCATATGCTAGAGAAAAGAACCTTTTCAACAAATGGTTCTGGGAGAACTGGCTTTCCATTTGTAGAAAGATGGAACTAAATCCATACTTCTCACCTAGCACAGAAATCAACTCGAGATGGATAAAAACCTGAGAAATTAGATGAGAGACTGTGAAGTTATTAGAAGAGGGCATAAGATGAACACTCCAACATATAGGCACAGGCAGTAACTTTCTCAACAAGACCTCCAAAGCACAGGGAATTAAATCAAGAATTAACAAGTGTAATAACATCAAACTAAAAAGTTTCTTCTTATCAAAGGAAACCACCAAAAACCTAAATAGAAAGGCTATAGAATGGGAGAACATCTTTACCAGCCACCACTTGGATAGAGGACTAATATTCAGAATATACAAAGAGTTTAAATAACTCTACACTAGCAAAATAAATAACCCAATCAAGAAATGGGCAACTGAAATGAATAGACACTTCACAAAAGAAGACATACAAAGGGCCAGTATATATATGAAAAGATGTTCAACATTATTAGCCATCAGGGAGATGCAAATCAAAACTATACTGAGATGCCATTTAACCCCAATCAGAGTATGAAGCATATGGAAATCAAATAACAACAAATGCTGGCGAGGATGTGGGGAAAGAGGAACTCTTTCACACTGTTGGTGGGAGTGCAAACTAGTTTAGTTATTATGAAGATCAGAGGGGAGATTCCTTAGATAAACTGGGAATAGATCCACCATGTTATCCAGCTATACCACTCCCAGGTATTTGGCCAAAGGGGTTGAAATCAAGAGAACTACAGTAACATATGTATACCCATGTTCAGAGCAGCACAATTCCTAATAGCCAAAATATGGAACGAACCTAGGTCTCCATCAACAGATGAATGAATTGCAAAATTATGGGAAATACCCACAATTGAATTCTATTCAGCTACAAAGAAGAACAAAATCCTGGCATTCTCAAGAAGATGGAAATATCTGGAGGAGAACATTATGTTAATTGAGATCAGCCTAGCATAGAAAGAGGACATATATTTTCTCTAATATGACCAAACTAGGGAGTATTAGGGATACCAGAGAAACTCCAGATAGTGGAGGGGAAATCTCAGCAAAGCAAAAATGGAAGGATAGAAGTGGAAAAAAGCTGAGTTTGATAAATGGAGAAGCTACATCTGAATATTTGTAAAAGTATGAATATAACATAGTCAACCTGGACACTTATTTTTTGAGGGAAGCAAGGGGAACTGGGCAGTGGGAGAGGGCACCAAGCACAGTCTAAATGTATACCATTTTCAATATGTTCCACATAAAATAACATTTTAAAAAGGAAAAGGAATTTACAAAACAACAACAGCAATAAAGAATGACACATCATTTCATTGTTATCTAACACTGGAACTACATGTTAAATTTCTCAGAAATGAAAGCATGAATATAAGGTTTGCCAAGATTAGTTTTCTTTTGTTATTACTTATATCTAGGCTTTACAATAATTCATATTGCTAAATCTCAATAGAAAGTAAAATCAATGCAATCATCAACCAAAATGATTGATTTTTTCTGTAGAAGTCCATACTCAAAATATTCAAATTTTGAGCAGAGTATTTCTAGTAACAAATACCTGAGTATCTTTTAGCATTTTAAAATAATTTTTGTCGGTGGGCATGTTGGCACACACTTATAATTCTAGTAATTGGGAGGCTGAGACAGGTGGATTCGGTTTCGTGGATAGCCTCAGCTACTTAGTGAGTCCCTTTGCAACTCAGTGAGACCCTGTTTCAAAATAAGGAATAAAAAAAATGATTCTGGAGCATAGATCAGAGGTAGAATGCCACTGAGTTTCAAATCTAGTACTGTGAAAAAATAAAATTTTGTCACCAGGTGTGGTGGCACATTCTTGTAATCCCAGTACTTGGAAGACAGAGACCAGATGATCCAGGTTTGCAGACAGTCGCAGCTACTTAGTGAAGCCCTTTACAACTCAGTGAGACCCTGTTTCAAAATTAAAAAGAAATAAAAATAGGTATGCGGCATAGCTTGGAGTCAGAATGCCCCTGGGTTCCAATCACAGTACTGCCAAAAAATAATTTTTTATTTTGATTTTTAACTCCTCATAAATGAATGATATCTATGGCTACTTTAACTTTTTACTGGTTCATTGCAGAAAAAATCAAACTTAGTGGAAAGAAGAGAAATAACTATAATGGAAAGATTATTGTTTTGACATTTTGCTTCTAGTAGATAGAAAGACATTTATAATTAGCCTCTAGTTGATAGAAACCCCTACTTAAAGAATAAAACTTATATTTAATATAAAAATATTTTCTCCAAGTGGAGTAGTGGAGATCATATTTTGTGTATGGTACTGGGAGCTGACTATAGAAGCATTCTACTGCTGAGCTACACCTCCAGCCCTATTTTATTATTTATTTGAAACTGGGTTTCACTAAGTTGCAGAGGGCCTAAGTTGTGGAGGCTGTCCTGGAACCCGAAATTCTCCTCTCTCAGTCAAATACTAAGATAACAGTCATGTGCCACTATTCCTGGCTTGAAGATAATTTTTAAGTGGAGAAAAAATAAAATAATTTCTATTTGACATTTAAATAGTTATTTTTATCAGATACTCCTATTTAATACTATAATATGTTATATGACAATGAGTTTTTAAGTTAGACTTATTTAACTATCTAGGATTTTGGTGGTTCATCTAGTCTGAAGAGAAAATACTTAGAACAAAAGGAAAGAATAGAATTAAGATCAATATTATCTATTTGAATTAATATTTTTTCAGGACAATAAACCAAACACCCAAAAAGAAAAATGCCTGAGAAATTCAAAGTAAACCAACTTAATCTGCATAATTTTTAGGTGAATAAAATGAGGCCCAGAAGGGAAAAAGAACAAATGTATACAAGATCACAAAACCAGGTAGTATCAATACTAGGATCCTGATCCCCTGTGGATTTTGTTATGGCTTTATGTAGAAAAGGGAACTGCCAAATGCTATAGAATACCTGCAAAGGAAGGAACAGTAAAGCCTATGCAGTTCCAGAATGTCACAGCCATATAAGACTTCCAGAAGAACTCAAAGAATGACCATCAAAGAAAAATGGGTAGATAGCACCTGTGGATTGAGATACACCATTTGTGTCCAGGAATTGCAGAGCTGCTCAGCCATGTGATAGATACAAATCTGTTGATGCGTGTTCATAGAACGGCAGATTATCAGTCACTATCAAAGAGGTGTGAATTACAAGTCTCTGACTCAGGTCAACTTTTTAAGGATGATATTCTTGTTCTACAAATTTCCATCATTTAAACAATCTTGGTCCTCAAATAACTTTACTACTGTGTAAAAAGATAACCAACACAGCAGTATCCTGGTGTTCAAAAAAAGGGACTTGGTGTGGGCTTCAAGAAGCAGGTATAAATCTCATTATTAAAGTTGGTATTTGAGCTCATAAAATACCTACTTTCAGGAGTAAAAGGGACTTAATCAGGTAATTTATCTCCTAACTCCCTAAATTTCCTTTAGGTGAGACTACATTGGTCTCCTCCAAGGTTCAGACAGGACATGACTGAAATAAGATCAAGTTGTTTTAACTGTTGCATGCTAAAAATTGATGAAACTGAAATTCAGAGAAACAGTCATAGTGTCTTATTTCTAAGCTAATTTTATTTTTGAACTAATTCTAGTTGCATTTATGTGTCTTTAATAATGATTGAAAATCATTAGATGTCAATCGTTGTTTTACTTCTAAGAATCACATACATTAGACATTACATTTTAGTAAATTATAACAAAAACTGTTATGCAACATTCATATTTTAATCAAACATTTATTCAGTTATACCCTGCTTGATGCTAAGAGCTGAGAAAATCTTATCCAGAAATTATCCTTAAGAAACAAGTTTTAATGGAGAGACAGAGATTTAGATCAGTGGCTGTTTTATGCTAGTTTCCTGAGCTCTTGTAAATGAGAGAGTTTTTTGCTGCTTCTGCAATTTCACTTTTGGAGTCTCAAAATGAAAGTTTTCATGCTATAAGTAAACTCTATTCTTTGATGTACTGAGGCAGTCACCACTTACTTGGCAGAGCCTTTCAAGTATCTGCTCCTGTAAGTTCTCACCCTTTCTTCAGGACTTTTACCTTATTTTTAATATTTAGTTTTTATGACACCCATTGCTTGTGATTGTTTTTTGTATGAATATCTAAGTTCTCTCTGAAATAGCCCTCCAACTTCTTATGAGAAAAAATAAACTTAGAATAAACATAGCATTTCTTTAGGTAACACTTCAAGTCTCCCCATCCTCTGCTCTTCTCATTTTATTTTTCAAGTGATAAAAACTAAGAAATGATAGGGTCATTTGCTTGTCCTATTGAATAACAAGTGACATAACTCATTACCAAATTACTAGTGGGAAAGATAAGGTCTGAACAAATGTAGTATGGTACCAAGTCCAAGTTTTTAACCACAATGAATTAATACTCCCTTTCAACTTAAATTTATTTTCACTTTGTCTTTTAAATTACTATATGAAATTTAGTTTTTGGTTGTTTAGAAAACTTGACAAGCATTAACATAGCCAGGTGAACAAGATCATAATAAATAGTTATGTCCAATGTCAATAGTATTATCCTTTATATAATGTTATGAAAATGTCAGTTTACCCGTGTGGTCTTTTTTCTCCAAACTAATAACTTTTTGAGAAAAAAACACATGAGAGATTGCAACAGAGGAACATTAAAAAACACCTGAATTCTAAATAGTTAAGGTACCATCCAAAATACAAGAAAATGTAAAAAATGCACTACAGAAATTCCAGAAAATCCTAAAAAGACATTACTAGTTAGAATAATGCAGTATTCTGGTTGTCATCTTGGGATGGAAAAAAGGCTATGCAAAAACAGAGGATTTCTGAATAAACTGTAGACTTTGGTAATAATATCTGTTTTATATTAATATATTTTAAAATAATATAACATTACTTTTAAATGTATTGATGTCAATTCATTATTTGTGACAAATATAAAATAATATTGTCATATGTTAAGTAAAATAGATTTAAATATGGGCATATGGAAACTTAATGTATTATCTTTGCAATTTTATCTAAAACTATTACCAAATAATTTTATTTTTAAATGGATACAAAGTGGCCATACATCTAAATCAATATACTTCTGTAAGATTACTTTTAAAATATTGTCTTGCTTCCAAGACCAGGAAATCCCATTTGCCCATTGCACCTCTTCATTATTTACTTCAGGTGTCCAAATTATCAGGACGTAGAAGATAAATGTAGGAGTGATGATGAATCATTTTAGTAGAGTGAGAAGACATTAGGGCTTTCAGGATCCATGTAAATGGTGTCATGAAATTACAACTCTAGGTATAAATATATTCTTCAATGCCAATTGCAATTTATTTCAAGACATGGAAAGAAGTGTAACTTATTGTTCAAAGGGAAGTGAAGTTAGAGAATAGAAAAGATGGCTAGGAATTATGAGAAACCAAATGATGCCTTAAAATGAACAGAAATTGTATGTGATCACTTTTTTATTAGAAATGTGTAGGAAAGTCAAAGAATTAGTACATATACAGAGTAAATGGGGAATAAGAAGCATTCAACCTGCTTGGTCAACAAAGTATCATTTTAGTTCAGTACTATCATCATCTTTGTTAAGGTTTGGAATTTACCATGGGTCCTTTTCTTAGCTCAGGATCAAAATTAAAAGCCAGAAATCTCAGTTGCAAAGCTAAGAGGCTATAGTGAAAAGTAAAAAACAAAAACAAACAAAAAAACCAACAACAACAACAACAAAAACTACCTTTGAAAGAAAGGTGGTGAAGTTCTCAAAATATAGACATTACTGTCCCCTGGATCTTCAAGGTTTAATTTTAAGTCTTATTTTCTTATGTCTTGACAGCCAGCAGCTACTGCTGACTGGGCCTGTCACAAGAGGGTATGTCTTTATTAGTAACTGGGTGAAGGGTTACATAATATTTTTCCATCCCCCATTAAGTCCCATTGTCTGTAAAATTTTAAGTCACAGTATCTCTATTTATCGTATTTTCATTGCTATGCCAACAGCCTGTCTGTACCAGTACAACAATAATATACCAAGAACTAGCTCATTTCCTCCTCTTATTAACTTACATACATCTGCAGGCAACTATTACTATACTACTGGATGGGGATGAAGTGGGGCCACAGCTTTAGGGTGTATAAAAGCAACATGTCACGTGGAGGGTTTTCACAGGTCTCACAATCATCAAAATAATTCCAGTAGATGTCCATTTGTGGTTTTATAGAAAGTACCATCTGGATGGAGCTCAATGGCTTCAAACCTGTTGAAGTTAAACTTCACCATATGATTTAGTAAATATGGCCCAAATATGAGTATGAATAGAATGGCCACTAGAAGTCCCAAAAGAGATAGGCTTAATGGAACCTCACTTTTAAGTAATTTTTAATATAACCATCTTTAAAGTGTGATAAATGCAATAGCCTTTTTTTTTTATAAGTGTCATCTTTCATGAACATTTTGTGACATACACAAACCTCCCTTACTTGCTTTAAACCTTTTAATTTTATCCTAGTCTTTTCTTTCCCATTTGGGACAATCTTAGAATAAACTACACTTTATCATACAAAACTTTTTTATTACTAAAATTTTCTCTTTTCTTTTTATCCTTCTCTACCAAAACTTCTCATACTCATGTACCTTCTTTACCTCTCTTTTATTTCTACATACTGGCTTCTTTCTGCCATAATTTATTTCTAAACTTTATATTTGAAATAATTTTTAAACTTTTTAACAAAATAAGAAACAAATTGAAATCATTTGTTCAAATTTTACAGTGATCTTGGCTTTAAATAGTTACAATTTTTCTTTTCAAATGTTTACATTTCAACTAGGACTGGGTACAATAAAAAATCTCCAAGTAACCTTGAATAGAAAAAATTATCTTATTAAAAACAACACAACACAAAGGGGAAGAGACCATCTTGAATGTATGATACTTTCATCTAAAAAAAATTTTCTGGTAAGAAAAAAAGCAAAAAGAAATATTAAAATGTTATCTTTAAGTCATCAAAAGTTTGGTATCAGACAAATGAAACTGTTATGTGAGATTATCATTGTTAATTTCGGATAAATTGCTATAATACTAGATGTCAACCAGTAAGCCAAGCATGGAAAGGAGGGATGGGGAGGGAACAGAGTGGGGATTGGGTAGGGGCTAACTGGGCGATGTGTGCATGTATGTCTACAAAAGTTGTTGTTTTTTTTTTTTTATCCCATTATGATGTATGAATGCAGTGCACCAATAAAAAATCAGCTGTAAAATAAATAAATAAATAAATAAATAAATAAATAAATAAATAAATTTGGGGTTTTTATGGAGGGATTGTATGGTCTTGTAGACAAAAGGGCTGCAATTTTAAACAGGACTAGAGGAAAGGCTTGTACCATGTTAACTTAGTTTCCTGACATTATATCTTTTCCCAGAAGTACAGCTAGGATCTCTGGTATAACTACAACTGAAGGAGAGAAATTGGAGGTTCTCCAGAAGTAGGCTGAGTGTAGTGCAAAGAAGTGTACAAGGGGATAGCCTGAAATGCCCTGAATAGTTATGTTAAGAGAAGATCTTGGGCCAGGGGATAAAGGCAGCATGGAGAATCTGGCATCCGTCTCCACAGTGAGCCAGCCAAACTGTAATCAAACTTTTAGGGTTTCCTAAGAGTCTTCAATTTTTATCCAGATAGTGGGAGCCTAGAGAGGTAGCCGTAGGACCATTATTGGGGACTTGGGTCTTCCAGTAGCCACCGATACATCATGGAAAGAGTTTTGATGAGTATTTGTAGCCTCCTTGATAAGAACATCTGTGATGACAAAGCTTGGGCTTTTCACACCTAAAGCAGACCTGAACCTGGGCTCCCATAGGATTGGTGCCTATATATGTGGTATTCAGAATTTTTTCATGGAATTTCTCCTTTTTTTATTTTCCATGTCCCTAATATAATACACCAAATTAGAAACCTACAATAGTTTATTCAAAGTGAATTTTTTTGAATCTGATACCTGTTTTTGGAGTTTCCTCCTTATATTAGGTGCAGATTGGGTTAAAAACTTGTCAATAAGAATGGTCTCTCCTTCTATTGATTTTGGGGTCAGGTTAATGAATACAACCATTTATTTCTTAAGTTTTTCAAGGCAGTTCATCAGGGATTCATCCAGGCCTTGAAGTATGGCTTCCAACTGCCTGTACTTGAGGGTTTTAACTTTAGCTATTCTCAGCCCTTCTAAAATAAATGTAAATAGTATTTGTTGCCCATCTCCTAGGCTCCCTGATAAACTTGCTCCCCCTTTAAGGGCATTAGGGTTTTATCTAGCAGCAGCTGTGAGCTATATGTCTCTCCATGTGAGATCATATATGGAGGTTAGTCCTGACCAACATATTGGTCAGGGTTCATTGTGTAACTACCTAGGTCTTTTCTGATTGTTTTAAGCTAGGAATCTGAGAATTGTTTGTAGGTAATATGGAAACCATAGTCTTCTCCTTCTACTGCAACAAGAGTAAACATTCCCCATGGGTGTCTTGGATGCTGTGGTTCTTATGGTGTTGTCATCTTGTTTTTCTGTGGTTGTTACAGTTCTGGTGTTACTGAGGGTCCTTTCTTTAGCCCAATATAAAAATTCTGAGAGAGATTCTGAGAGAGAGAGAGAGAGAGAGAGAGAGAGAGAGAGAGAGAGAGAGAGAGAGAGAGAGAGAGAGAGAGAGAGAGAGAGAGAGAGAGAGAGAGAGAGAGAGAGAGAGAGAGAGAGAAAAGAGCACACAAGTGAGTGCTATACCATAGAATGATATAGTGGAGTTCTTAAGAGAGATATTCCCCTTCTCCAAAGCCTTGGATATTATGTAGGGTTTTTACTGCCTTATCTTGTCTTCCTCATCAGTCCGACAGCTGACTTTCTCATTTTCACTGTACCAGCTACTCACTGAATGCAGGTACAAACAGCATGCCCGACATAACAACATTTGGATCATGTACCTTGTTAGACTTTTAGCGGTGCTGTGGGCTTTTTCCCTTGATTCAAGTAGATAATTTGAATCTGAAAATTACAATTAATAGACATCTTGGTTCCAGCTTTAACACATTTGTATTACAAAGTCAGTAGAAAATAGAAAGGGAAGAGAAGAAGAGCATCATGCCTGGAAGACACTCTGGAGAGCCCGAAAATGGAACTCTGTCTCCCCCTCTTCAACATTGGCTCTTAAATACAATTTTCTTATTGGTTTGTTCTTATCAGCATTACCAAGATAACAGGCTAGTAACTTGTTTCTTAGGCAGGTGGTGCCGTCTGTCTTTGGATAGTGCACTTACTAAGTATAGTGGTCAATAATTAATCTTGTTTTTTTTTAACCTCTGTTGTAGTTGTCCATCAACTATGATTGTGTTTTAAAGTAATACAAGGAGTTTATGTTTCCCATACCAGGTACATATCACAAATAATAGGAAGAAAACAAAGATACTAATTGCCTCTATGTTCTTTTAAGGCTAAAGGCTTTATTTTTAATATTTTATTGGTAAAATGTAGTCATACATCTTAATGGAATACAAGATGTTAGAGGCATACATGCACACATCACTTATTTAGCCCTATGCAATTTGCACCCCAGCCTATCACAACAAAAATGTATTTTTTTTAATCAGTAACTGGGTGAGGGAATACATGATATTCCTCAATTCCTCTTTAAATTCTGTTGCCTATGATCTTTTATGTTAGTTTCTCCATTTATCTTATTTTCATTGCTATTTCAAACAGTACAGGGATCACCTATCTGTGACTATTTTAAACTTCTATTGTACACTGACCATGTAGTGGTGAAATAAAGAATATTAACAGCTATAGTTTTCAGAGATTCATCTACTTAGCAGGAGCTTACTCCATGTATGTGGGTATAATTTAAAGGCAAAAAACTAGGTTATGGATTATAATTACCCCCCTACCTTCATGTAAGCAAAGCACATTTGTGTGTGTGTGTGTGTGTGTGTGTGTGTGTGTGTGTGTGTGTGTGTATTTACATTCCTTTTCAGGAGATCTCAGTTAAAGATCTGCAGCCATCTCCAAGCTTTGTGTCTTTGCTTAAAGGGGAATATAATTCTCCCCCATGTAATCCTTGCTTAAAGGAATAATGGAGAGTATTGCCCTTCAGTATTATGATTCAGTCTTATAATTTACATCTTATAATTTCATGTGGGTATACCAGCTATCCACACTCACACACATCCTGAAACACTTGACTCAAACTTGGCCTTGTCAGACTGAATATTGCTTATCCAAGACTTAGTCTTGGTTCCCCTTGGATTCCCTCAATATTTGCTAGAAAAATTCAAGTATCCATAGAATGAAGTGCTTCTTTTTTATGTTTTAACACATAAAAAGATCTAGATTTGATTTTTAGTGCTAGATGAATGCTGCTTTTATAGTATAAAAATGCCAGATTTTTGTTATTTTCTTTGTTTAATATTATAGGATATTATATCTCTTGCATACCTCATAGACCTATATTATGACTCAAATAAAAATAATGCATGTTAAAAATTAGAAATTATGAAGTATCAAATTACAGAAAACAGAAAATTAAGCTTCCAGACAAGCTTACTCTTTACATACAGGATTTACAAACATAATCTCATTTAATATTTCCCATAACTATCTGAGGAAAGGAGTCTCAGATAAGCTGTATGATTTCACAAATATGCAGAACCAATAATTTTTATATTGAGAATTAAACCAAGGGACATTATACCTCTGTGCCACACCCAAAACCTATTTTATATATGTATGTATTTATTTATCTGTTTTTTTGTTTGTTTATTTGTTTATTTATTTATTTATTGTGGTACTGAAGATGAAACCTAGAGGCATTCTACCTCCAAGCTACACCCAAGCCCTATTTTTTTATTCTATATTTTGAAACAATGGCCTAAGTAGAAGCTAAGGCTGTATGCAAAACACAATTCTGTCTCAGCCTCCCGAATTCTGGGATTACAAGCATGAGCCACCATGCCCGGCTCTCCTATTTTATTTCTATTTAGTAACTGGGTCTTGGTTTATTGCTGAGATTGTCCTTAAACCTGTTATACTCCTATCTCAGTCTCCCACAAACTTGGATTACTGGCTTGTACCACCATCTGGTTCAGACTAGCATTTAAATCCTTTGCTGTTTAAATTCCAAAGCCCTGTTATTTTTTACATAAAGACAAAATCCAGTGTCATTAAAATAAATGGTATACATCTCCCTATGTCTTCTAAAAACTGTATACCTTTTTCCAGATGTCCTGATAAAAAAGGGAAGTATAATAGACAAAGCCAGTTCTATAGTCTTTGAACAAATATAATAAAGTATAAATAGTACTAGTTGGAGAGAGTTAACAAAAAAAGAATTGGTGGTTCACATGGCTACTTGTGTGAAATTGAGAAAAATCACTGAGAATGGTTTTTATGAATATTTCTATATAAAATGCATTGTAGTTATATATGAAATATATAACTACATATATATACATATATGTATATCTCAAAGTTTCTTTTTCTAGAAAAAAGACTGTGCAACCAATTATTTCATATTGTTAGTCTACTATAGAAATGCTGTATCAGAACACAGTGATGTGGATTTGCAGTATGTGAATTGGTGCTTTAGAGAATGTAGAATCTAATTCACAAGAACATTGAGAACTCAAAGTTTCAAGCAAAGGTAGGACAACTTAGCCACTAAATAGTGTGATGTCTTTGGAGTACAGTAACACTGTTTTACAGACCCCATTTTCCTCATTATTAAACATAAGAAGATTTAACAACATTATCTCCAAATTGCTAGCCTGCTATGTTTCAAGATTCCATCATCCTTTTTGACTTCTTTGTCAGATGTACTCACATGTGGTCCAAGAGAGCTCAATTTTCTCTTACATTGCAACTCTCTTAAATTGCATAAAATAGAATATTATTCTGCAAAAACCAAAACAATTAAAATTTAATATGAGCAGTTTACTGATGTAATTACCATGGTCAGTTATGAGCTTTAGGAAAATGTTAAAAGTGCACAATCTGAAGGCTGAGACTTTCCTTAATCAGGAATTATTTAATCCTTTTTCATATTTGGTTTTCCAATTGGTATTAAATCAAACAGGGACTATATTTTCACCAATTTATAAAGAGGTTGTCAGATGCGTTATCAGGGGCTGTCATATAAAAAGGACAAGTCTATTGCCATTAGACAAAGGATTTTCACTGGTCATCAAAGAAATAGTGCTGACATTTAGTCACCTCAGTACATGTTAAGGAGAAAGACCACTTTAGGCAAATGACAGGCAACTTGTAAGTGCTTACTTTAGAAAATTGCTCCCAAAGATTCTGATAGATACTCTCGCTAAATGTTGGCTAAAAAAAATAATTTCGGAGCAAAACATATTTCCCATTTGATTTACTATATATTCCAAAAGAAAAGAACATATAGCAGGTAGTGGGTAATGAGGAGAGAAAAATCTCTTTTCATTTACAAAGGTAGTCAGGGGTTGAAAGCTTAACTAAGTACAAGGCCCACATTTTAAGAGACTTTCCTCACTTCATTGGGATAGTTATGAGCTTTATACATGGTTTGATTCCCCTGAATACAAATATTAGAGTGCTTTGTTTTTGATGGATTGTATAAACTGATAATTTTATTAAAGTGTACTGAAAAATACAAGATTTTTTAAGGAAAACACTATTAGTTTTTCTCATCCATTTCACCATGAAATATTTATAAAATATTATTTTTATATTTGATGTTTTTCAGTAGATCTTTTTCATGTGTATTAGGCTGTAAAGTCTTTTATTTTTTATATCTTAATTTCATTAGACTAAAAAGCACAACAAAACCAGTATAAAATTGGGGAAAAGAAACATAGAAGAGTAAGCAGAACTCCAGCTAAAATTACTCTAACCTAAACAATGGGCCTTGCAAGCATGGTGCTTTCAGAAGAGGGTTTCTCTAAGTGTGATCCTTGGAAAACCTACCTTGAAATTAGACGAGTTATGGTTAAAAAATTAAATTTCTACACTTCATCCAGAGTTGCTGAATAAAGTTTTACAAATTTGTATAGATTTTTTTTTATCTTTCTAAGTAATTACTATGTTCATGTTTGGAAATTACTAATCTGTGCAAATGATGGAAAAACTCAATAAATAAAAAATAGATTATGAAATTGCTTATAATATATCTGTTTACCCAGTGAAATAGACAGAAATTCCTCTAAATTAGCCTGGTAAAAAATCCAAGTTGAGGAAGAAAGCCTAGAATTGCTTTAAAGGGTCCCAAGAGGGCCATAATAATTATAAAATTTCAAAATCAGAATACCAAGTATATTCAGTCTTGGAGCTGTGACTTCGAGTTACAAAGATTATTTTGCTGTGTAGTAGCTACCCATAATTCTTTACCAAATTTTTATAAAAGCATGTTGATATCAAAGATAAAAGGAAGCCAGGCCTGGTGGCACATGCTTGTAATCCTAGTACTTGGGAGGCTGAGACAGGAAGATTGTAAGTTCATGGCCAGCCTCACTACTTAGTGAGGTCTTTTGCAACTTAGTGAGAACCTATTTCAAAAATAAAGAATAAAAAATATGTCTGGGCAGTGTACCTCAGTGGTAGAATGCCCCTGAGTTTAATCCTCAGTACAGAAATAAAAGAAAAACAAAAATGAATCATGTTATATTTTAGTAGATCCCCTCTGTGAAAATTTTGTATATACATATTCTCTAAGGTTATCTTCTTCATTCTCATCTAGATACAAGACTTTCTGTTTTCCTATTCATATTAAGGTCTTCACATCCTGCAATATTTTGACTTGTCTGTTACTTCTAGACTTAAATACTAAAGCATTTTTCTCCGCAGGGTCACTCATTTGTTTCCTGCTTCCTAGAATGTGGGACATTATGTTTCAACGTCATGATAAATGTAGAACTAGAAGGACTGTCAACCCTTCTCTACTGGGTATTTGCCATGTACTCATATAGCTATTATTTCAGATAATAGTCTTTCTTCACCCTCCTTACTTCTGGACCTATAAATCTGGTCATTTTTATTTGACTTCCTACACAGCCCAAGATAATTAGTACCAGAAGGTACTATGAGTTATGCTAAGTGTTTTCTCAAAGAAACAGAGTGTGATTGAGGTAATAAAAGGTGTTTTGTTTAATGTAATGGGTAAAAATTAGCCACACTTCACAATATCTCTTATGTCTTTTGCAATAAGGAGGAACGTGGATCATGCCTTATGACAACATATTTGTGGAAATCTGTTTGTGTGGAAGAATGCTTGGTTTGTGCCAGTTCTGGTAATAATGTGCTAGAAACTAATTCAAGTATTGAAGTCTGGTGATAAAATTATAATAACCCATCCATCTATTTATTTCATATCTTTCAGTCACTATGGCTCTCAAAGATTACTAGCAATACAAAAGATATAGTTCTAAAAATATAAATTTATTATCTTTCATGGAAAGTAAAACTTTGTTAAATCTAATCATTAAGAAAATAATTTAATTTGTAAATTCTCACTTAAAGGTCAAAAAATGTAGGAGAAATTCTCTCACCTCACTATGCATACCTTTTACACTGTTTTCACATCAGTTCTCCAAGCAAGAATTTCAACAAACTTCTGAGAAAATATGTAAAGAGTTCTGACCTCTCTAGACTGGTCTATTTTCTCTCCAGATCTGGAAACTCTCATTTCTCAGTGATTTATGCTTTCCCAGACCTCTTACTCTGTGTGTTTTCCACTTAGAAACCTTTATGACTTACCATTTTCTATTTTTAGCATCATAAGTATAAATCTAAGTAGAAAGATACTTGTACTCTTGCTTACCTGGACACTACATTACAGTGGCTAAGCCCTTTTTATTAGAACTAGACTTCAGAAGCTTGAGGCCTAGCACTATCTCTTGCTACTGCTATGATTTTTGTGCAAGTTACTTGAACTTTATTTGCATTGATTTGTTTATTTATAAATTTGTGATTATATTAGAAATTATCTTAAGTCATTACAATAAAATTATATTTTATGTATAAAAACATAAAATACCTTCTGAAGCATAGTAAGTGCTCTAAATTGTTACTAAATATTCTAATTACTATTACACAAACATATTTCCATGTTTTCTCACCAGGGATATTTCTTTTAAAATTATAACAAATACTGAAAGCAAAACAAACACATAAAGAATGCAAAAGCAGCATTGTATGGAACCAAGGAATGGATGGGCAGCTGGTTTTCAGAGTTTTTTAGAACCAGAACTCACAAAACTCTCAGAATTTTCATGGCAGACATTTTGCTGATTGCTTTCTTGGGGGTCACTTGATCTTGATCAAATTAACTGTGGCCAAAGGTCAAAAACTCATTTGTCCTTTTCCCACTTGTCCACTTTGTAGGAAATACACTATATGTGAAATATCCTAGAGAGAATAATAGATTATTTTGTCTACCCACTTTAACATTAAGCATGCTTAAAAAGTTTCTATTATGCCTTGGTTGGCTACTTACATATGTCTCTACCCATCTATAGGTTATGTCCAAACAAAATAAAACCAAGAAAACAGTGAGAAGCTGTATCATCTGAAAAATCCCAAAACATAGATATAAACATCCTATCTCAACCATACTAATTTTGAGTAAATTTTGGGTAATTTTGCCAAATATATGGTAAAAATCATAATGTTCAGCATTCTTGAAATTCTTTTCTAGTTCTCTCTTTTAAAGGGAACTAGTAGAAACCTTTTCCTAAATAAAGCATGGAGCAATAGACAAGATAGAAATTATGTTTTTATATTATTATATAATTCAGAATAGATCTTCATATTGGATAAATGACTTTTAGACTCTACACATATTTACAAAATAGAATAAAAGGAAAACAATATTAAACAGCAGAAAAAACACCCCATAAAGAATAGAACATCGAATGCTTGAAAGTATATATAGAAAATTCAATCCATGGTACTCATAAGAGCTCACAAATTTTTTTTTTGTAGTACTGGAAATGGAACCTAGGGGCATTCTACCTCAGAGCTACACCTCCAGCTGTACTATTTTATTTATTTATTTATTTCCTCTTTCTTTCTTTCTTTCTCTCTTTCTTTCTTTCTTTCTTTCTTTCTTTCTTTCTTTCTTTCTTTCTTTCTTTCTTTCTGCAGTACTAGGGAGTGAATCCAGGAGCAGTCTGCCTCCAAGCTACAAACCCAGTATTGTTTCTTTATTTTAAGACAGGGTTTCACTAAGTGTTTGAAGGCCTAAGTAGCTAAGGCTGACCATGAACCTGCAATCGTGCTGTCTCAGCCTCCCAAGTACTGGGATTACAAGGGTGCACCACCACATAAAATTTATTCTTTTTTTTTTTTTGAAAAAATGTTTCACTAAATTGCAGAGGGACTCACTAAACATCTGAAGCTGTCTGTAAACCAGTGATACTCCTGATTTAGCCTACCAAACACTGGGATTATAAGCATCCACCAACATGCCCAGCTATCATAAATCTTACATAATCTTTGTTTACAGTAATTCAAAATGTACCACATTCCCCTCAGCTAAAATATAAGCCCAAACAAGAGCAACTAAGTATTATTATAAACACTTTAATAATATGCTAATATAGAATGGCTAGATGATTGAATTATTGTTTGCTTGTATGAGCATTTACCTTGGAATATATGGAATATAAAATGCGGTTATCATCTGCAGTAAGTAATTCTCCAATAACTATTTCTCTCACTAGGCAATGCAAAAGAGCTCCACTTTTCTACACCTTAAAATTCTGTGGATTAGTAGGTAGGATTTGTTAAGCCTACATAATGTAAGAATAAGTACTACATGTCATTTTCTATACATCATTTTGTTTCTAGGGCTTGCATTTCTGGTAAGCCTAGAGGTCTTGATAGCAAATGCTCATGAGGAGATATCTCATGAGCCTTCCCAGGGAAGAAAGTACCTGAGACCATTCAGACGTATAGTATAATTTGAATAACTTTTATCAGATATAAACTTCAGTTTGGAGTTGGTTGGTACTTCAGTATGAACTTATGATAGATTCCATCTGCCAAACATTACAGAACTTAGTAAACACTTAACTTGTGGGGATAGAAAAGAAAGAATATGAAAAATGAAGATTTTTATAGCAAACTCCTAAATCTTTACATGACTCGAGGGAAAGTTTAGCATGTCTTTGTTTCACACATAAAATGACTTAAAGATCATAAAAAAGGATATGGCTTGATCAAGTTCTAATATTTCTCAACTGCCTTAGCCTGTCAATGTTTCTACATACTATATCATAGAAAAAGAATATGAGAAATAAAAGAAAAAAGCAGCCACAAAATAAAAGTCTGTACTTGTTTGCAATTTTAGTATAGTAAAACTGATAGAAATTTCCAGTGTAATTATTTTGAACTCAAATTCAAAGATTTATTCCATAATTTTACTTGATAAAAGAAACAAAGACTCACACAAAGTTACCATGTCTTGGTCACGATGGAGTTATACTCTCTGTCTTTTTATGGTGTGTGTGTGTGTGTGTGTGTGTGTGCTTATTTATACACATATATACATATGTGTGTTCTGTCATATATGTTTTGTGATATATATATATATCATATGATATATGATTATATATATATATATATATATATTTACAAATAAAGAAAAATTCTAATGGTAAAGATGTGGCTAAAATGTGAGTTAATAGTATTTTATTTACTCAGATATGATCCTCTTTTTAGAGTCTAAATTTTATGAAAGTCACTTTAAGTCCTTCTGAAGACAAGTCAGAACCAGGAGAGCTTCTATTGTTCTTTACTTGTATCTTCCAGTATAACACAGTTTTATGTATTTAACTACTATTTTTTAATCTCTTTTCTCCATCACCCTTGTCATCACCTTTACAAAGATCTTTTTGCACTCTATTTTCAAAAATATTGTCTTCTGATTGCTTTCTTTGACTCTAGTCCTTCAGAATAAATGTTTATATCATTTTCTTCATAATGTTCTTCTCTAGTAGTTTTCCATTTGCTTATATATCTTTTATCATGGCTACCCAGTTCACATTTTTTGGTCCTAGTGGCTGAATCCAGGGGCAGCCTATCTCCAGGATATATACCCAGAGTATCGGGATTACATTATTGCAACACCACACCTAGTTAATTTTTTGTTCTTGTAATCACTGTCCTTCCTCTATGAACCGTGCACTGCTGCCATTCTAAGAGTTTTATTTGCTTGAACATGTAGTATTTTTTGAGCCATGTGAATTGTTATTTATGTTCTTTCTAATAAATTGTCCTACTTACTCTTCATTTTGTATGTAAAAGTGCCAGCTTCCTTTATGTATGTTTTTCCAGGTATAGTTGCATATGCCTTCTTTTAGGCTCTTTTGCACTTGGTAAAGATTTTGTTTGCTGGGCGTGGTGGCGCACGCTTGTAATCCCCGCGCTTGGGAGGCTGAGACAGGAGGATCGCGCAGGTTCGAAGCTAGTCCCGCGCGCTGGCTTAGGAGACCCTGTTTCCAAATAAAAATGCAAAAATAGGTTTGGGAGTGTAGCCCGGATGTAGAAGGGCTTCCAGGAACCCCAGTACCACCAAAAAAAAAAAAAAAGATTTTGTTTTTATAAAATTGTGTAGTTATTTTGGAAAAAGTACCTGAAGCTTTTTAAGTTCTCTTTTATTATTTTTAATATATTTTTATTGGTGCATTGTAGTCATATATCTTAATAAAATAAAAAAAACTTGTGGAGATATACATGCACAAGTCTTCCAATTATCCAAGTACCTCAGGACTATTTTGTTTTTTTTGAAACAAGGTCTCACTGAGTTGCTGAGGCTTAAGGATGGTTACAAGTCTGTGATTCTCCTGTTTCAGCTTCCAAGTACGGGGATTACAGAAGAGTGCCACCACAACTAGGTTAAACAACTTTTCTGGAGGTGGGTGAGGGGATACTGAAATTGAACTCAGGAGCATTATACTTCTATACTACACTCTCAGACTTTTTTATTTTGAGACATTCTTGTTAAGTTGCTGCGACTGGCCTTGAACCTTTGATCCTTCTGTCTCAATCTCCCAAGTACTAAGAGTATAGGTATGTGCCACTGAAATTGGCTCCAATTAAACAATTTTATTGATGATTTTTCTTAAAAATAGAAATAGATGTCCAAGTTCTGGGTCACTTAGCAACAATTTATTGGATACTCTCTATTTATTAACCTTGTTATACATAATTTCCAAATAAACTACAACTTCCAATTAAAATCTCACAGACTTCAAAGGGTACGGTCTTTCCTCTGTGTTAGAAATTTTCATGCTGATAGTGGACTGGTAACTGTAGAAATTTCTTTGCTAGAGTAGACATGTGTAAAAATACTATTTTGAAATGTAAACACCCATATTTTAGACTGTTAAAATATTTTCTAAGACACAGCATGTTTTATTTTAGGAGATATATTAAATATTCCGGATATAGCTGGATAATTGATGTTAGGAGGGCTTTGGAGGCTGAGAGGCACAAACACTGCCAACATTATATATATATTTAGCAAATAATTCTAAATTTTATTGATCTTATAAATATTGATTAAACATGCACTATGAGGCAGACACTTAAGATAGATGCAGAAATATGAAACCATGATCCTTGTTCTCTATAAAAATTTTAGTGAAAAACTGAGATTTCCAAGCATATTGCAAACTTAGAAAATGTCAACTTGAGATATCCAAATACCTGGCTTGCTTGGCAGACAGTTCCAACAAACTAGAAAACTCATTCTTATTGCTAAAGACCAAGAAACAGAACTCAATTAGAAGACATCTCACAGCTTATCTCTTCTAAACATTAAGTTAATTTTCCAATTTGGGAGAAATATAAATAATTGGAATAAAACTTTCATAATGTATTTCAAGCTCTTTTACCATCCTATGCACTCTTTGCATTAGAAATTATCCTTTCTAAGAACACCAGGAAAGTAATTCACTTTTACCCCATCTTTCATAATTTTTTCTCATGTACCATTGCTAGTCACATATGAATGTTTCATTTTTTAACTCAACATGCCTTCAAACTACTTCAGTTATCCTCTATAAACATTCATAAGAAAACTTGACAAAAGCTATCCTGCATTCAGTTTAATTCTTCCTACTTCTCTTTCAATCCATCCCACTAGGACTTTTACCTGAATGCTTAGTTTAAATTTATTTTATCAAATTGACATGAGTTCTTCATGTTGCTAGTTCTAATTAGCAATTCTTATCTATATCATTTGATGTAACAATAATATTTAACACACTCAATCACTCTTTCCTCTTGGAGATAGGTTTTTTTACTTGACTTCCAGGGTATCACACTTCCTTACATCATCTGGCTCTTCCTCATCTCTTTACTTTCTAACTGGTCTAGGACTGAGATTTAAAACCTTTATTATTTTGTCTCCAATCTTATCATACTTTTATTACCTAGATATCTCATCCGATAATGTGACTTAGCTCCTATCTGCTGATGTCTCCAAAATTTGTATATTGAAATTGTTCTCTTCTATGAATTCCAGACTTGAATATCTAACTCCACAATTTCATTATCCCCAACACTTGCATTTTTAAATAGGTATTAATATTTTAATATGACCCAAACCAAACATGCTGTATGCACAGCATATTCATCTCAGTTAATATAACTGTACTTACCCATATGCTGAGAAAAATTTGTCAGAAAATCTGTTGGCAAATGTGTTGCTTCTGTTGCAAAATAGATTTAGAATCCTATAGAATCATAATCTCTATTTCAAGCTTCTTTCCAAACCACCATTTTATTTTTCTTGAATTATGGCTTTATTTTTATAACTTGCCTCCATATAAATATCTTTGACAAACCTGAATTTATTCTCAACATGTTTTCAGAGTTGTTCTATCATGATAAAGGTCAAATGCTTTCACTGCTCTGCTCAAAGCCATCCAATGGCTTTTCCTCCATCTAAAAGCTAAACAGAGTTTTTCAAAGCCTAGAATGTCTCACAAAATCAGTCCCTTCCATTATCTTTTAAAGATCATCTTCTACTACCTCTCCTAAACCTATTATGTCCTAGTGACACAGACTTCTTGCAGTTCTTCAACATTTTATACGTGATTACGACATTTTTAAGCACTATTCTTATTTCCCTGAAGACCTCACATATAGTTGTATACTGTGCCTTCTTTTCTTTTGCAGGCCTTCACTTCTATGGATCATCAATGAGGTTTCCCATTATAATCTTAGTTATAATTGTAATAATTCAACCTCTTTAATTTTCTTCACCTACATATTTTTGTGCTGGAGATTGAACCCAGGGATATTTGAACTATGAAATACATCCCCATGAGGTGTGGTGGTGCATACTTGTAATTCCAGCATTTGGAAGGCTGACACAGGAGAATCTAGGTTCACAGAGAGGCCTTAGCTACTACTTAGAGAGGCTCTTTGCAACTCAGTCATACCCTTTTTCAAAATAAAGAATAAAAAATAGGGCCAGTGGTGTGGCTCAGATGTAGAAGGTTTCTGGGTTCGATTCCCAGTGCCACACAAGCGTGCGCGCGCGCGCGCACACACACACACACACACACACACACACACAGAAATACATCCTCATCTTTTTTTTCTTATTTATCAATTTAAAACAAGAATTCTGAATTTACCATATGATCCAGAAATAACACTTCTGAGTATCTACCAAAAAAGAATAAAACCAAACGACCAAACTAATTCACGCATATCTATGTTCATAACTGCACAATTCATCATTGGAAAACTATGATAGCCAAGATGTCTAACAAAAAAATGAATGGACTACAAAACTATTGGATATATACAAAATGGAATTTTGCTCAACCAAAAAGAAAAACACAATTGCATCATTTACTGGGACATAGATGGAACTGGAGAATATTATGCTAGGTGAGATTAGTGAGTCATAACAAATAAGAAATTGGATGCCCTCAATAATATGTGGAAGCTAGGGGAAAAATGGTTCATAGGAGAAACTTTAGACAAAGAAGCAGAAAATATAGATGAGTAAATAAGGTGACCTCACTGAGGGGATGGGAGAGGAGAAGAGGGAAATTCTCTAATGCACACAATGTACATTAACAAACATATCAAAGTTAATCACTAAACCAAACATGAGAAGGAGGGAGGGGGAAAGAATGGGAAGAGAATTAGGTAATGGCTAATTGGGTGATGTTTGTATGTATGCCTCCACCAACTTGAACCCCATTAAGATGTATGACTACAATACAAATAAATAAAAATTTAAATATAAATAAAACAAGGTCTCACTAAGTGGCTGAGAGTATCTCTCAGTTGATGATGCTGGACTAGAAGTTGTGATCCTCCTGTCTCAACCTTCCATGCCTGGGATCACAGGCATGTGCTACTATGCTTGGCTTCTTATTTATTTATTCATTTATCTGTTTATTTATTTATTTTTACAAACTATAAACTTTCATATTGTTACATTGTTTTCTCTCTCTTCTCTTTTTCTGTGTGTGTGTGTGTGTGTGTGTGTGTGTTTTCTCTCTCCTTTTACTAAATTACATTCATATGGAGATATTTGCTTGTTTTACTCACACATAATATATATATATATATATATATATATATATATATATATATATTCCATTAATTTATCCAACTAATGGAAGATGGATCTGAATGTTAATGAAGAGACAATTCTAGGGAGTTAATAATTTAAAAAGCCATTATTTACAGAGTATTTAGAGAATGCCATGAGTTTTATTTTCAAATCATCTTTAACTATCACAAAAATGTACAATGGCAAAGTTTTCATTAAATTTTATACGTGAGAAAGTAAAGCAAAAAAGGACAAAATATTTATTCAATGTTAAACAGCATATTGGCAGAATACCCATTTGAGCCCAGGCATTTTCTTGCCCACAACACTCTACATGACCCAGTCCTACTTTTCTGTCAGGAATTTCTTCTGAATTTTGTCTGTGCCATATTTTATTTCATTTGATAACACAAATATTTGTGTACAAATGTTATTTTCCCTATATTTTACAATCTGAGGAAGAAACCTGGCCTTAGTTATCTTTGAATATACCTTAGTATTCAGAACGTGATCTTGCACATGGAAGAATCTCATCAAATCAAATATTGTATTATGAAATATAATGAATGAGTGACAGTTGGATATCTTATTGATTTAAATAGTAATTTTTCATTTTAGAAGTTTGATTTTAGAAAAAATGGGCAGCTGTCCAATTACCATCCTGCTCTTTCAATTCCTCCTTTGAAATCTTTGCATATTTGGACAATATTTCTTAGAGTGATGCCAAGTTTACTTTTCAAATGTTTAGTGTACATTTGGTTTTTGCATCTTTTTAAAAAGAATAGAAGATACTGATGTTAACAAAGCCATATATGCAGATTAAGGACTTCATAATTAATGTACAGTAAAGCAGTTTTGTAGATTTGTGAGAGATAAAGAAATGATATAAACTTGTCTTTTAGTTAACTTAGAAATTCTAATTGTCAGTAATAAAGCAATTGTCTCTTTATAAACACAGACTTTCTTTAAGAATAATAAAATTTTCTCAAATGAACTTGGCATTGTACCTATGCCTGTAATCTTAGTACTTGGGAGACTGAATCAAGAAGATTTCAGGTTCAAAAACAGCCTCAAAAATGTAGACATACAGCTGGGCATGGTGGCACATGCTTGTAATCCCCGCGCTTGGGAGGTAGAGACAGGAGGATAGTGCAGTTTTGAAGCCGATCACGCTGGTTTAAGAAACCCTGTTTCCAAATAAAAATATAAAAATTGGTCTGGGTGTGTAGCCCAGAGGTAGAAGGGCTTCCATGAACCCCAGTACCACCAAAAAAAAGGGACAATGTTTTAAAATTAAATATAAAAAGGGTTTGGGGTGTTGCTCAAAGATAGATTGCTCCTAGGTTCATTCCATAGCACTTACACACACACAAAAATAAGTTCCTAAAAAGTTCTCAAACTTAAAATATAGAGCCACCATACTTTTTGGGGGTAGGTTTCTGATTATGAGTCTTGTAATAGTTAAAATTATAATTTTTTTCTGTCTTTGGTAACTTTGAACTTATTGCTCTTAAAAACTCCAAAAAGGACTGAACTAAAATTTTAATCTGCATTTCACCTAAGTCTTTTTAAATTTTGTATTAAATTTATTTTTAGCCTTGAGTAAAGGCATTAAAATATTACCTGCTTAAAAATGTAATCATCACACAGAAATTTTCCTAAAGTCAGCATCAAATAGAATAAAATATATTTTATTAATGACACAATTTATGAAATTACAAGCCCTGCCACTCTCTGCCCTCAAGGGACACCTCCTTTTCCTCTTAAACGTGCACCAAGCACTGGTGTTTGTTCTGTGTAATTTAACCTTCTGAATTGAATGCTTAATGAACTAAATCAAATGAAATGCTGTCTAGAGTAATGTTGATGTCTGCTTGAAGTCAGACCAGTAAAATCTCTGTCTTTGACAGAGCCCCCAAACCCCAAATCTTGATTTAGCAACTAGAATCAAGAAGGAATATGTAAGAATTGTATGCTTTCACTTTCACTTCTCAGGTTATGCTTAGTAAATGAATGAACTCACTTTTCCAAAATCCAGCAAGAATGAGGAGTTTTGGTCCCTTGTTCTGTCTTTATTTAAATGCTTATTTTTAATCAACATGTATTTTTAGGTCTCATATTTTATTCTGATTGTTCTTTCCGTTACTGCCTCAGTTTGATGAATGTATTCTTGTTTATAAGCCATGTAAGGTGCTTCCTTAACATTCAATTTTTAATTTTTTATATTTTGGTACTAGGGATTTCATCTAGCAGCATTCTACCTCTGAGCTGCACCTCTTGCTCATTTCAATTCTTTTTTATGTTGAAATAAAATCACACTAACATGGTCAGGTCATTATTATTGCTGAGGTTGGCCTCAAATCTGCTATCATCCTATCTCAGTATTTTAAGTATTGGGATTACAGACATATGCTACCATACCCAGTTTAAATTTATTTTTAACTGATGTATAAAAACACAAACATTGTACATATTTTAGGGTACCTTTTAGTGTACAATACATATATACTTTGCAGTATATTTAAATCAGGTTAGATATATCTATCTCAAACATTTATCATTTCTTCATGGTGACAACTTTCAAAAATTTTTTCTAGTTCATTATTGTTATCTATCATTACACTACCATGCAACAGAACACCAGTGCTTCTTTCTTGCTTCTATCTAATCATAACTCATTACCCACTGATCAACATATTTCCATTCTTCTCTCTTTTCTACCTATTACAACTAAAACAAAAAATACAAAAGATTATTAAAGACTATTATGAACAATTTTATGTCAAGAAATTTTATAATTTACAAGATATAGAAAATTTTGAAATATATATATCTTAACAAGACTGAATCATAAATAAAGAGAAGACCTTAAGAGACCAAGAACAAGTGATGAGAGTGAATCAGCAATCAAAACCTCCTCTCCAACAAAGCCCAGAACCAGATTCAATGCAGAATTCTAACAAGCATTTTAAAAAAGCTAATTCTAACTTTCCCTAAGTTATTCTAAAAAGTGGAAGAAGAAGAAAAAATTCTTTAAGCACATTTTGGAGGCCAAAACCAGATCAGGATGCAGAAAGAAAAAAAGAAAAGAAAAACACAGGCCAATATCCTTGATGAACATAAATGCAAAACCCCTCAACATAACACCAGAAAAGTGAATCCAACTTCTCACTAAAAGATTTTCCACCATGATTAAAAGGAATTCATGCCAGTGATGTAAAGTTGGGTCAATATATGCAAATCAGTAAATGTGATACAGCATATCAATAGAATGAAGAACAATTCATAGTTATCTAAGTTGATATAGAAAATAAAATTAAATATAGTTCAACCTCCTTTCATGATATAAATGCTGAACAAATTAGATATACAAGGAACATAACTCAACATAATAAAGCCCATGTATATTAAACCAACAGCCAACATACTGAATGGGGTAAAGCTGAAAGTTTTCTATGCACTAAAACAAGATGAGGATGCCCACCTTCAGTGCTTTTATTCAGCATAGTACTGGAAGTCCCAGAGAGAGAGAGGATCCGGCAAGAGAAATCAATAAAAAGCAATCAAATTATAAAATAAAGTCAAATTATCTCTGGTTGCAGGTGACATGAACTTTAATAACTGAGTTTGGAAAAACTGCAGAAGAATAGTTAGATCTCTTATCTCAGACAAGTAACAAAAATAAGACCTGAATAATGCAGGATAATTTCTTCAGGATTTTGGAAAGGGTAAGGAATTTTTAAACAAAACCCACAAACTTTGGGAGACAAAAGCAAAAGCAGACAAATGAATTAGATAAAACTAAAAGGCTTCTATAAATAACAATAAATGATCAACAGAGATAACTTGGAGAAAATATTTGCAAAGTATGTATTTAACAACATGTTAATACAAACTTACAATAAGTTTCAAAATTCAATAGCCAAAATTTCTAAAAAATAAATAACCCACTTAAAAATGGATAATGAGTCTAAAACATTTCTCAAAAATAAGACATAGAAATAAATGACTAAGTGCTGCACAAAAATTATCAATATCACTAATAATCAAAGAAATGCCAATCAAAGGAACAATATATCACTTTATTTTAGTGAAAATAGCTATTATATAAAAGATAACAAGTGCTGCCAAGTATGTGTACAAAAGGGAACTCTTGCACATTATTAGTGGAAAAGTAAATAAGTTATGGTCATTGTGGAAAACATAATCTAAAAAGGAATGAAGATGTCCTCATGCTCATTCCAAGGCTGGAATTGATGCAGCCCAAAACTCAAGTCTGTCCCATCAGCCCACAGCCTGATGCTGAGGCTGACTTATAGGCTCTGTTTAAAGGCTCTGCTAGGCCGGGCGTGGTGGCGCATGCTTATAATTCCCCGCTTGGGTGGCAGAGACAGGAGGATCATGCAGGTTCGAAGCCAGCCGCGCTGGCGTAAGAGACCCTGTTTCAAAAATATAAAATAGGTCTGGGAGTGTAGCCCGGAGGTAGAAGGGCTTCCAGGAACCCCAGTAAAAAAAAAAAAAAAAAAAGGCTCTGCTAGATGCTAGGTCTTACTGCAGTAGGTTTGGCATTGGGCTTTGAGACAGAGCCCTGTGCTAGCTTTCAGGTTCTCCAGAGGGTACACCCAGCTTTCTTTTGCCATCCAAGGTTGGAAAAGGATTTGGGAGGAAGAGTCTCTATATGTCTAGCCTAGGACCATTTGAGCAGCTCAGTTTCCAGATATTGGCTTGGTAGTTGCAGTTAAGACTGGGGACTTTGCTCCACACTGGGTTAGTTTTGTTGAGGTAGGCTTGATATTTCAAGTCTAAGGCCAAATTTAATTTTTTTCTTCATCCCCCAAGCAGGAAACACCTCTCTCCCTGGTTGGCTGCTAAGACTTAGAAAGGGAAGATTCAAGTAACCCGTTCTTTTACATGTACTTTCATTTTTTTATACTAAAAGCAATCACTGGTCTTTCACCTTATTTCTTAGCTTTCAGAAAGGCAGCTTAGTGCAAGAACAACTGCCTAACTTGGTGTATATGGAGAAATGATCATTTAGCCACCCTTCTCCTCCTCCTCCTCCTCCTCCTCCTCCTTCCCCTCCTCCTCCTCCTCCTCCTCCTCCTCCTCCTCCTCCTCCTCCTCCTCCTCCTCCTCCTCCTCTTCTTCTTCTTCTTCTTCTTCTTCTTCTTCATCTTCTTCTTCTTCTTCTTCTCCTTCTTCTTTCTCTCAAAGAAAGTATATTTCCTCCAGAAGGCTATATTATAAACCCATCCTCCTGTCTCTGCCTCCCAAGCTCTGGGATTACAAGCGTGTACACCCGGCTTTATTGGTGCATTGTATTTATACATCATAATGAAGAAAAAAATTGTAGACATAAAGCACACATCATTTGGCCAGCCCACACCCAGTCTACACCCCACTCCCTCCCCAAGCCTCCCTCTCATGCTTGGATTAGTGGTTGACTATTATATAAAAAGTGCATTGTGCACTTTAAAGAGTTTCCTTCTCCCCCCCTTCTATCTCCACAGTTAGGTTGCCTTATTTGCTCCCTATAGGATCTACTTTTTTACCTAGAGTTTCTCCTATGACCCCTTTCACCTTAGCTTTCACATATTAGGGAAAGCATCTGATTCCATACTTTGGGCGACTGACTAATTTCACCTAGCATAATGTACTCAATATTCATCCATTTCCCTGTAAATGCTGCAACTGTGCTTTTGTATGGCTGAGTAAATTTACATTGTGTACATACCCCACAGTTTTGTAATCCATTCATCTGTTGATGGATATCTTGGCTGGTTCCATAGTTTGGCTATGGTGAATTGGGCATCTATGAACATAGATACACATGCATTAGTTTGGTAGTTTGGTTCCCTTTCTTTTGGGTATACCCAGATGTGGTATTGCTGGATCAAATGGTAAATTTGTTCCCAAATTCTGCAGATTATCAACACTATTTTCCAAAGTGGTTGCACTAATTTGCAATCCCAAAAACAATGTTTTAGAGTTCCCACTTCTCCACATCCTCACCAACATTTGTTGTTGTTTGTATTTTGAATGGTTGTCATTCTAGTTGGGTTAAGGTGAAATCTCAGGGTAGTTTTGATTTTTATCTTTCTGATTTCCAATGATTTTTTTCATGCCTTTATTGGCCAATTGAATTTATTCTTTTGTGAAGTGTCTATTTAGTTCACATGCCTATTTTTTGATTGGATTATTTGGCTTTTTTTTTTTTAGTGTTGTGTTTCTTGAGTTCTCTGTATTTTCTAGATATTAGTTCTCTATCGGAGGAGTGGTGCTGAAAATCTTCTACCATTCTGTTAGCTTTCAATTGAGGTTCTTGGCAGTATTATTTGCTGAACAGAAGCTCTTCAGTTTCATGCAATCCCACATATTGATTTACCTTTTAGTTTGTTGTACCTTTGCGGTCTTGTTGAGAAAGATTTTGACTGTGATTAATTATGTTTGCAATGTTGGACCTATGCCCTCTTCAAGGAACCTCAAGTTCTCTGATCTGATTTCCAAGTCTTTGATCCATCTTGAATTGACTCTTGTGCAGGGTGAGAAAGTGGGTGTAATTTCCAATTTTCTGCATGGTTAACCTGTTTTGCCAACACCATTTGTTGAACAGGCTATCTTTTCTCCAGTGTATGTTTTTGGCCCCTTTGTCAAAAATAAATTGGATGTAAGTGTGTGGACTTCTTTCTGGGTCTTCTATTCTGCTCCATTGATCTATGTATCTGTTTTTGTGCCAGTACCAAGCTGTGTTTATTACAATGGCTTTGTAGTACAGTTTAAAGTCAGATGATTTAATTCCTGCTGCATGTTTTTTTTTTTTTTTTTTTTTTTTTTTTTTTTTGCTGGGAACTAGTTTGGCTATTCTGGGATTTTTGTTGTTCCAAATGAATTTAAGGACTGATTTTTTTATGTCTGTGTAAAATAATTTTGGCAATTCAATGGGCATTGATTTCAATTTTTTGATCACTTTTAGAAGAATGGCCATTTTAATGATATTTATTCTACATATTCATGAACAAGGCAGATCTTTCCATCTTCCAAGATCTTGTTTGATTTCTTTCTTCAAAGTTTTATAATTTTCTTTGTAGAGATCTTTTACCTCCATCGTTAAGTTTATTCCTAATATTTTATTTTTTTGTGGGAAATCCTGAGTGGAAGTTTTTTCTGAATTTTTTTTCCAATGGATTTATGGTTGGTGTACAGAAAAGCTTTTAATTTTTTAAGATTGATTTTGTATCCGGCCACTTTGCTGAATTTGTTGGTCAGTTCTATAAACCTTTTGGTTGAATTTGTTAGGGTTTCTAAATATAGTATTATGGCATCTGCAAATAGTGAAAGTTTGAGTTCTTCTTTCCCTATTTGTACTCTTTTAATTTCCTTGTCTTGCATTATTGCTCTGGCTAGCATCTAAAGTACTATATTGAAGAGAAGTGGTGATAATGGATATTCTTGTCTTGTTCCTGTTTTTAGGGGGAATTCTTAAAGTTTTTCCCCATTTAATATGATGTTGGCTGTGGGCTTATTGTAGATTGCCTTTATGATGTTGAGATATGTTCCTTTTATTCCAATTCTCTGCAGTGTTTTTATCATAAATGGATGTTGGAATTTATCAAATGCTTTTTCAGCATCTATTGAAATGATCTTGTGATTTTTGTCTTTAAATCTGTTTATTTGATGAATTACATGGATTGATTTTTGTATTTTGCACCAGCCTTACATCCCTGGGATGAACCCTACCTGGTCGAGATGTCTGATTTTTTATGTGTTTTTGAATGTGTGCTGCTAGTATTTTGTTTAGCAGTTTTGCATCCAAATTTTTCAAAGTTATAGGCATGTAATTCTCCTTCCTTATATTATCTTTATTTGGTTTTGGTATTAGTGTGACGTTGGCTTCATAGAATGTATTTAGAAAAGATCTATTTTTTTCTATTTCACAAAATAGTTTGAGGAGTATTGGTATTAGCTCTTCAATAAAGATTTTATAGAATTTACGTGAGAAACCATCTGGTCCTGTATTTTTCTTTGATGGTAGGCTCTTTATTGTTGTTTCAATCTATTTGGTTGTTATTGGTTGGTTTAAGTGTTCTATATCTTCTTGAATCAGTTTAGGAAGTTTGTATTTATCTAGGTAGTTGTCAGTTTCCTCCAGATTTTCCATTTTGTTGGAGTAAAGTTTTTCAAAGTAGTTTCTGATAATCATCTAGATTTCTACACTGTCAGTAGTAATATCCCCTTTTTAATCTCCTAACTTCATAATTTGGGTTGATTCTCTCTCTTTTTTTAGTTAGGTTGTCTAGTGGTTTATCTATCTTGTTAATTTTTTCAAGAAACCAGCTTTTGGTTTTGTTGAGTTAGATTGTTCCTGTTTTTCAAGGGCTTTGTGGTGTGTTATTAGGTTATTTATTTAATGATTTTCTGATTTTATTATGTGAGCACTTAGTGCTATCAATTTTCCTCTTAATACTGTCTTAAAAGTGTTCCAGAGGTTTTGATATGTTGTATCTTTATTCTTATTTTTTTTTAGAAATTTTTTGTTTTCACCTCTTATGTCTTCTGATTTCCATTCTTCATTCAGAAGTGTGGTGTTCAGCCTCCGCATGTTCATTTGGTTTTCTGGGTCTTTTTATAGTTAATTTCTAATTTTATTCAATTTTGGTCTGAAAAGAAACAAGGAAAAGACAAGGAAATATGTCATATTTTTAAAATTTCCTAGTGCTCACTTTGTGACCCAGGATGTGATCGATTTTGGAGAAGGTTCCATGAGCAGCTAAGGAAAATGTGAACTGTGCTGTAGTTGGGTGAAAAATTCTATATGTGTCCAACAGGTGTATTTGATAAATGGTGTTATTTAGTTCTGAGGCATCTTTACTGACCTTTTGTCTAGAAGATCGGTCTAATTGTGTGAGAGGTATTTTGAATTCTCCCAGTATTATTGTATTGAGATTCATTTGTGATTTAATGTCACAGAAAGTTTGTTTTATGAAACCTATGTTTGGGGCATAAATGTTTCTTATTGCTATTTTCTCTTGTTGGATTGTTTTTTTTTTACCAGTAAAAATTACCTTCTTTGTCTCTTCTAATATGCTTGAGCTTGAAGTTTAACTTGTCTGATATCTTAGTTGCTAGTCCTGCTTGTCTTTGAGTTCCATTGGCACGGATTACCTTTCTTCAGCCCTTTACCTTAAGTTTGTTACTATATTTAATTGTAATGTGTATTTCTTGTAAGCAGCAGATGGATGGATTTTAGTTTTTAATCCATTTTGCCACTTTATGTTTTTTATTGGGAAATTGAGTCCATTTACATTCAGTGTGATTATTGATAGATTATTTTTAATTCCTAACATATAAATATTTTAATTCTGTTTGAAATACTGTTTGTTGTTTTTTGCTTAGTTGTCTGTTTGATGGAAGTTCTTGTTTCTCTGGTTCTGGTGTGTATTATTTATTTCTTCTTTGCAGTTAATCTCTGAGTATTTTCTCTAGTGCTGGTTTTGAAAACATAAATTACTTCAGCTCCTGTTTGTCATGGAAACTTCTTATTTTCCCCATCTAATTTGAAATATAATTTTGCTGTGTAGGACATTTTTGGCTGGTAGTTGTTTTCTTTCAATGTTTGGAATATGTTACTCCAGGCCCTTCTGGCTTTAATGCCTTGGTTTGAGAATTCTGGAGTGATTCTAAATGGTTTGTCTTTAAATGTCACTTGGCCTTTTGTTTCTGTTGCCTTTAATATTCTCTCCTTGTCTTCTACATTGGTCATTTTGACTATTATGTGACATGGAGAACCTTTTCTCAAATCTTGTCTAAAGGAAGTTTTATGTATGTTTCCTGAACCTGGGTATGGACTTCTTGGTCTCTGTTTGGGAAATTTTCTGCTGTTACTTTAAAAATATTGTTGATCCCTTTGGTTTCACCTCCTTTTCCCTCCTCTATGTCAATAATTTTTAGGTTATCTCTCTTAATATCGACCCATATTTCTTCAGTGTTCTACTTCTATTGATGAATTGTTTTTTTTCTATGTTAAAATCTGTGCATTCATTTTTGTTGTGATCATCTTCTAGGAGTGAGATTCTATTCTGCACGTGGTCTAAACAAGTGTTTATAGTTTGAATTGATGCCTTTACTTCAATTATTGCATCCTTTATTTCTTTCAGACTCTCTATGAATTCTTTTCTAAAATGCTGAATTATTTCTACAGTTACATTCCTTATTTGATCTTCTGGAAATCTCTGCATTTCTGTGTTATCAGGTTCTTTTATTGTGGGGTTGTGAGAGTTCATTGCTCTATTGTTGTTTCTCCTTCCCATGATTTCATTAGTTTGTACCTGTTGCTTTTGGTAGATTTCTCTCAATCTCTAGGTGTCAGCTCATATAATTCAAGGGAAAGTTGTATTCAACAGTGAAGGCTGAGTAAGGAGGGAAGTGAAGGAGTAAATGGAAGTATGGGGTAAGATCTCAGATATGGTTGAATAGTGTGAGTATATAGATTTGTTAAGGTAGTATATACTACAGATTAGAGATAGTACCAATGTAGTAGAATTCTAGTAATCAATGCAGAATTTCTGGTATAGTGGTATGAATTAGATTTAATACAACACAAAGGAGCAATAAAAAGAAGATAAAAGATAGAAGAGAGATAGAAAGGAGAGAGTAGATTTGTACAGCAGAAGAAGCTTGGGAGAGGATTTGGTAAGAGGGCTAAATAGCAACAAAAACAAAGAAAGCAAAATAAAAATCATAAGAACAATACAGAAAAAAACCCCAAAGAACAAAAAGAAACCCACAAACCTAAAAAAAAAAAAAAAAAAAAGCTATCAGGTATACATACATAAAAACAGAACAAAAAATAACCAAACAATCCCAACAATGAATTGATGGGAGTCTCCAAATAAATTCAGCAGTCTCTTTCTGTCTAGATACTGATTGCTACTGGCACCTTTCCATCTGTGAGTCTGGTTCTCTGAGTCTTCTCAGTCTATGCAGATGGTTAATATCTATGGGATTGGATTTAATATTGAGTGAAGGTCACCCTCCACATCTTCCACAGATTTGGAGTCTAGGTCTCTCCCTGCCTTTGTTTGTAGCAGATGTCTCTGAGAGCAAACTCAATGTAGAAGTCTCAGTTCTCCACCGCTAGGGCTAGGCTAGTCTGACTTCTCCCTGTTCGTCACAAATGGGATGTCTGCAGTGTTCTCGGTGATCCTACTCATTGTGTTTAGAGTTAAGCATAAGACTCCCCCCACACTTTCCACTGATTAGAGCCTGAGTCTGAGCTGATATGATCAACAGCAGATCCCACTCCCACCTTCTCTGGGTTCTTCTCCGGTTCACCACGACTTCACTTATTTTGCTCTGGATCTCTGGGAGGTATGGTCATTTCTGCCACCACTACTCCTTCCCTGAGATGTATCGCAAAGTCTCAGACCTAGGGAGTTGGTCGCAGCTGTGCCAGACCCTGAGGGTGCTGGGCTGGGAGCTTTCCTTCAGGAAATGGCAATTAAGGTGTAGTAATTTCTGCCACCCCTACTCCTGCACTGAATTGAACTGCTAGATCTCAGACCCAGGGAGTTTATCAAAGCTGGTTGAGACCCTGAGGGTGCAATGCAGGGATTTCTCCTGTAGGGGCTGCAATTTCACTTATGATTGTTGTGTTCACTGGGCTGGAACTCTCACTAGTGTGGTGAATTCACTGATGATGCTGGCAATATGGAGTCACTGCCATGCCCTCAGCCATGAGACTGGTGTATCTTCCTCTGGTTTTGAGTTCTGCTCTGAATCTCTGGAGAGTGTGATGGGCTTGGCTGCTGAAAATTTTGGCTCATCTTTGCACTGAAAGAACTGGTGAATTACATATGACTAGACTGTAACTGGTTGCTTCAGCTCCTTTCCTTTTCCTCCCTGGAGTCTGGTTCTGTGAAGCAAGATGGTGTCAGTGTGGTGGCTGCTGTTGGGGCAGGCCAGTTTCTTTTCTGCTCTCTGGATGTTCTAGTCTTCTTTTTTTCTGTCCCTTGTATTTATAGCTTTTATTTCTCTATTGATAGTATTTCCTCATTATATAAGGCATTATTTTTGATGCTATGGAGATTGTCAGCCATACTCATAGAAGCTGCTTTACTTGTTCACCATCTTGATTGTGCTTTTAATTTGACAATTTAAATGCAAAGATAAAGTAGAGAAATTTGTAATTTCTCAAAATCTAAAAATTGATATTTCCACTGAAATAAAAGACCACAATGGCATAATGATTGTTCTGAGAGTAAATTTCTAATGGTTAATTAGAATTATCCAGAAAAATAATTTGATTCATTAAATGTAATTCCCAATTAAATTTGGTCTCCACTTTAGAGGATATACAAGTGAAAAAATAAATTACTGCTTTCTAGGAATTTTTGTGTATACAGATAAGTGGACCCTATTTTAAAAGAAGCTTTATATATGTAACTATTCACATTGACAATTTGAAATTTAGAAAAAGGTTTTAATAAATATCGCATCTGCTCTTTAAGATGCACACTTCTTGAGAGCAAAATGCTCATAAATGAGATAATTTTACCCTTCATACCGGTGTGGAAGATTAGGGGATGATGGAAACCACTTCTAAATGAGTCTTTATTTTAATGGTCTAGGTAAGGTTAGTTTTGTTACTCTAACTTCATTTTTATTTTTTAAAGTGTTGTGTCAAGAGCATTTAATTGGGCTAAATCATATACTTGTGTTTCATAAGAATTAATAAGAATATTTAAAAATTATTCCAGATAGTCCCCATTTTATTCTAAAATATTTTTAGACAAGATTAAAACTATAGAAAAAAGAATTATCTTTCTATCCTGCTACATTATGACCAATATATATTTTTTAAACCTTGTTGTTTCCAATACCTAAATATATGCCAATATGATTTTGTTAAATTTATTCATAGAAGAAATATAGAAAAAGTAGATTTAAAAAGAGCTAGACCAATGACACTTTGGCAATACTTTATTAGTAGACACTAAACAATCTTATGTGTTACTATAAATTAAAAATGGTACAAATGTTATTACTTTATAAGCATGCATATTTTATGGTTATGCTTTGTCTTTAAGAATAAGATCCAAAGTTATATGCCTATCAAACTTATGAGTCATATTTCCTGAGTTTATTATCCTAACCAATTTATCTTCATTGATAAAACATAAGTCTAATTTAAAATTTGAGGGACTTCCGGTAAGATGGCGACAGAGGAAAGTGGCACTTACAAGTCCCGCTAACAATCGAACTCTATTACCACAAAACCAGTGCCTTTCAGAGCCAGAAAACACCACCAGCAAAGAAATAAAAACGGTAAATACAAGGGACAGAGAAAAAGGGCTGGAAATACAAGACACCAGATAAAAACCAGCCCAAAGGGCCGTGCCCGCCACAGCGCGGAGCGGCCGGAGGAGCCGGAGCAGCCAGAGCCGCAGCGCAGAGAAGTCAGAGCCGCAGCGCGAAGCGGGGCGGCCGGAGCAGCCGAGCGGAGCGGCCAGACCAGCCAGAGAGGAGCGGCCAGAGCAGCCGGAGAGGAGCAGCCAGAACAGCCGGAGCAGCCAGAGCCGCTTCGCGGAACCGCCGGAGCAGCCTGAGTGGCCAGACCCGTGGTGCGGAGCAGCCTGAGCCACAGCGCAGAGCGGCCGGAGCGGCGTGGCTTACATCTCCCCTAGCAGCACCAGGCTCCAGAGAGGAGGGAGACTCAAAACAGAGCTCAAATCCAGAGAGGAGGCACTCTGGCCTCGCGGCCTAGGATGCAGAAGCAGTGTCTTACTGCTGGCGGCAGCGGCGAATTCACCAGACGGCCCTAGACCAACCCACACAACCAGCCACCAGACGCCTGAGAGGAGGGGTGGACAGCGAGCCAAGGTAAGCCGCTGCTGAACAGCCGGGTGGCAGTCAGCAGTTTCTCTGGTGCAAGGAGCGTCTAAAGCTCCCAAGGGCCGGGCACAGCACACCTGGCAGGGACTCAGCGGAGCTCAAAACCAGAGAAGAAATAGGCCACATCACAGGCGAGGGCGTGGCAGTGGTGCCGTATTGCCAGTGGCAGCAGCAGCGAATTCACCGAGTTCACTACAGCTCCATCAGTGCACTCAAC
Source organism: Muscardinus avellanarius (assembly GCF_963383645.1). Classification (NCBI taxonomy): domain Eukaryota; kingdom Metazoa; phylum Chordata; class Mammalia; order Rodentia; family Gliridae; genus Muscardinus; species Muscardinus avellanarius. Next base: position 53,196,546 of record NC_137800.1, on the reverse strand, counting down.
AAACGTGAGTCAAATTGCGGCCCCAAGGGGAGAAATCCCAGTACTGCACTCCCAGGGACTTGCGCAGATAGTCTCCCTGGGTCAGAGATTTTAGCAGTGCAGCCCAGTGGGGGAGTGGCAGTGGCAGAGATATCACACCATAGTCACAACTCCCCGCTAGAGAACACCCAACTTGGCACCCCCCACGGTCTAAGCAGCCTCAATTGACTCCCTGGGTCTGAGACTTTGTGATACAACTCAGTAAAGGAGTAGTGGTGACTGAGATACCACAGACTCGAGATCCAGAGCATCTTAAGTGAACTCGTAGTGACTCAGGGAAGAACCCAGAGAAGGCACAAACTTCCAAAATCATGGGAAAGAGAAATAACAATGGAGCAGTGAATGCCCACAACCCCACAACATCAGAATCTGATAACACAGAAATCCAAAGATCTCTAGAAGATCAAATTAGGAAAATAACTCTAGAAATAATAGAGGACTTTCGAAAAGAATTTAGAGAGAGTCAGAAAGAGATAAAGGATGCAATTAATGAAGTGAAGGCTTCAATTCAAAGTATAAACAACAGATTAGACCACATGGAGAATAGAATCTCGCTTCTTGAAGATGACGATTCCAAAAATGAACGCATAGTTTCTAATTTAGAAAAAAAACCTGACAGTAGAAATCTGACATTGAAGAAATATGGGCCCATTTCAAGAGAGCTAACCTAAGAATAATTGGAATAGAGGAGGGAAAAGAAGGTGAAACCAAAGGGATCAACAATCTCTTCAAGGAAGTAATAGCAGAAAATTTTCCGAACATAGAGCAAGAGGTTGATACACAGGTCCAGGAAACTTATAGAACTCCCTTTAGACAGGATCAAAGAAGAGGATCCCCACACCACATAATTTTTAAAATGACTAATGTGGAAGCCAAGGAGAGAATCTTAAAGGCAACAAAAACAAAAGGCCACGTGACATACAGAGGCAAACCAATTAGAATCACTCCAGACTTCCCAAACCAAGTTATGAAAGCCAGAAGGGCATGGAGTAGCATATTCCAAACTCTGAAAGAAAACAACTTCCAGCCAAAAATTTCCTACCCAGCAAAACTATCCATCAAATTAGATGGAGAAATAAGAAGCTTCTATGACAAACAGCAACTGAAGGAATTTATGTCTTCAAAACCAGCGCTAGAGAAAGTACTGAAGGAGATTAACTGCAAAGAGGAAATGGGTAATACACGCCAGAACCAAAGAAACAAGAATTCCCATTCAGCAGACAACTAAGCAAAGAAGAATAAACAGTATCTTAAACAGAATTAAGATCTTAACATGTTGGGAATTAAAAATTATCTCTCTATAATCACACTGAATGTAAACGACCTCAACTCCCCAATAAAAAGACATAAAGTGGCACAATGGATTAAAAACCAGAATCCATATGCTGCTTACAAGAAACACCTTACAAGTAGATAGGCACAAACTCAAGGTAAAGGGCTGGAGCAAGATAATCCATGGCAATGGAACTCAAAGACAAGCAGGAGTAGCAACTATGATATCAGACAAGTTAGACTTCAAACCCAAACATATTAGAAGAGACAAAGAAGGTCATATTTTACTGGTAAAAAGAATAATCAAGCAAGAGGAAATAAAAATAATCAACATCTATGCCCCTAATATAGGTGCAGCTACTTTCATAAATCAAATCCTTTGTGACATGAAGTCAGACATATATCCCAAAACAATAATACTGCGAGACATCAACACACCTCTCAAACACTAAACTGATCTTCCAGACAAAGGGTCAGTAAAGATGGCTCAGAATTAAAGAAAACCATTAACCAAATTGACCTGGTGGACACATATAGAATATTTCACCCAACTACAGTGGAGTTTACATTTTTTTCAGCTGCTCATGGAACCTTCTCCAAAATAGATCATATCCTGGGACACAAAATGAGCACTAGTATATTTAAAAAATGTTACATACTTCCCTGTGTCATTTCAGATCATAATGGAATGAAACTAAAAATCAACTATAAGAACACCCAGAGAAACAATATGAACATGTGGAGACTGAACACCACACTTCTGAATGAAGAATGGGTCATAGAAGATTTAAAAGACAAAACCAAGAAATTTCTAGAAACAAATGAAAATAAAGATACAACATATCAAAACCTCTGGGACACTTTGAAGGCGGTATTAAGAGGAAAATTTATAGCACTGAGTGCTCACATAAGAAAAACAGAAAATCTTCAAAAAGAATAATGTAATGACACACCTCAAGCCCTTGAAAAGCAGGACAATTGAACCTCAAAGCCAGTAGAAGATGGGAAATTATTAAAATTAGAGCAGACATTAATGAAATAGAGAATAAAAAACAATACAGAAAATCAACAATACCAAAAGTTGGTTTACTAAAAAAAATTAACAAGATAGATAAACCACTAGCCAGCCTAACTAAAAAAAGAGAGAGAATCAACCCACATTTTGAAGATAAGGGGTGAAAAAGGAGAAATTACTACTGACAGGGTAGAAATCCAGAGGATTATCACAAACTACTTTGAAAAACTATACTCCAACAAATTGGAAAATCTGGAGGAAATTGAAAACTTTCTAGATAAATACAACTTTCCTAAACTTAGTCAAGAAGATATAGAACACTTAAAGCAACCAATAACAATCAAAGAGATTGAAACAATAAAGAGGTTACCATCAAAGAAACACCCAGGACCAGATGGTTTCCCAAGTGAATTCTATAAAACCTTTATAGAAGAGCTAACCCTCATTCTGCTCAAACTATTTCACGAAATAGAAAAAAAAAAGTATTCTCCCAAATGCATTCTATGAAGCCAACATCAGACTAATACCCAAAATGAATAAAGACAGTTCAAGGAAGGAAAACTACAGGCCTATATCTCTGATGAACTTGGAAGCAAAACTATTAAACAAAAAACTAGCAGCACGCATTCAAAACCACATCAAGAAAATCATACACCATAACCAGGTAGGGTTCATCCCAGGGATGCAAGCCTGGTACAACATACAAAAATCAATCCATGTAATTCACCATATAAACAGAACCAAGGACAAAAATCACATGATCATGTCAATAGATGCTGAAAAACATTTGATATGATTAAACTAAACTGCAAAGCTATTGTAATAAAAACAGCATGGTACTGGCAAATAAAACAGATACATAGACCAATGGAGCAGAATATAAGCCTTCCTGTACACCAACCATAAATCCACTGAAAAAGAAATTCAGAAAACACTTCCACTCAGGATCTCACACACAAAAATAAAACACTTAGGAATAAACTTGACCAAGGAGGTATAAAATCTTTATAAAAAAAACTTATAAACACTGAACAAAGAAATTGAAGATCTTAGAAGATGGAAGGATCTTCCATGTTCATGGACTGCATCCTTCCAAAATGGCCATCCTTCCAAAAGTGATCTACAGATTTAACGCAATGCCCATTTAACTACCAAGATCATTACTTATAGACATAGAAAAATCAGTCCTTAAATTTATCTGGAATAACAAAAAGCCCAGAATAGCCAAGGTAGTTCTCAGCAACAAAAACCATGCAGGAGGAATCACAATACCTGACTTTAAACTATACTACAAAGCCATAGTAATAAAAACAGCATGGTACTGACAAAAAAAAACAGACACATATACCAATGAAGCAAAATAGAAGACCCAGAAACAAGTCCACACACTTTCAGCCAATTGATTTTTGACAAAGGGGCCAAAAACATACACTGAACAAAAGATAGCCTGTTCAACAAATTGTGTTGGCAAAACTGATTAACCATATGTAGAAAATTGAAAATTTATCCCACTTTCTCACCCTGTACAAAAGCCAATTCAAGATGGATCAAAGACTTGGAAATCAAACCAGAGACCTCGAAGCTCCTTGAAGAGGGCATAGGTCCAATACTGCAACACATAGGCACAGATACACTTTCTCAACATGACCCCAAAGGCACAACAAATTAAAAGGCAAATCGATATGTGGGATTGCATGAAACTGAAAAGCTTCTGTTCAGCAAAGGCACCTATCAAGAACCTCAATCAAGAGCCAAAAGAATGGGAGAAGATTTTTGCCACCTATACCACCAATAGAGAACTAATATGTAGATTATACAGAAAACTCAAGAAACTCAACACTAAGAAAACAAAGCATCCAATAGCAAAATGGGCAAACAAACTAAATAGATACTTCACTTAAGAAGAAATTCAAATGGCCAATAAATGCATGAAAAAATACTCCACATCACTAGCAATCATAGAGATGCAAAACAGAACTACCCTGAGATTTCACCTAACTCTAACTAGAATGGCAATCATTCAAAACACAAACAACAACAGATGCTGGTGAGGATGTGGAGAAGTGGGAACTCTAAGACATTGTTGGTGGGATTGCAAATTAGTGCAACTACTTTGAAAAACAGTGTGAAGAATCCTCAGAAGAATGGGAACAAATCTACCATTCGATCCAGCAATACAACTTCTGGGTATCTACACAAAAGATAGAAAACCAAAGTACCAAACTAATGCACGTGTATCTATGTTCATAGCTGTACAATTCACCATAGACAAAATGTGAAACCAGCCAAAATGTCCAACAACAGATGAATGGATTACAAAATTGTGGGATATGTACACAATGGAATTTTACTCAGCCACTAAAATAAACTCAACTACATCATTTTCAGGGAAATGGATGGAACTGGAGGATATTATGCTAAGTGAGATTAGTCAGTCACAAAAAATAAGAAAGCAGATGTTTTTTCCTAATATGTGAGAGTTAGGGAGAAATGGGTCATAGGAGGAACTCTAGATGGAAAAGGAAATCCTATAGAAGAGTGAACAAGGCAACCTAAAGGAGGAGAAAGAAGGGGGGAAGAGAAAAATCTCTAAAACACACAATGTACTTAAACATATTGAAGTCAACCACTAAGCCAAGCAAGGAAAGGACGAAGTGGGAGGGAATGGGGTGGGAATTGGGTATGGGTTAAATCAGTGATGTGTACAGATATGTACACACAAGTTTTTTACCCCAATATGATGTATGAATATAATGCACCAATAAAAAATAAAATAAATAACGCCGGGCGTGGTGGCGCACGCTTGTAATCCCCGCGCTTGGGAGGCGGAGCAGGAGGATTGCGCTGGTTCGGAGCCAGCCTCTCTGGCTTAAGAGACCCTGTTTCCACATAAAAAAGTTAAAAAATAGGTCTGGGATTGTAGCCCGTGGGAGTGTATCCCAGAGGTAGAAGGGCTTCCAGGGACCCCAGTACCACCAAAAAAAAAAAAAAAAAAAAATTAAATAAAAATAAAAATAAAATAAAATAAAATAAATAAAAATAATAATAAAATAAATAAATTAATTAAATTAAATTAAACTCAGGGCACTTTGCAAGTTATACAAGTACTTTTTCATTGAGCTTTAATCTCAACCCCTATTGAGAATGCTTTATAGTGTAAAATTCAGTATTTTCTTCTTAACACTGAGTATAAATTAAAGAGGTATACTTTTAGCAACACCATTTTATGTTAGCACTCTAGATCACAGCCAGTTTAATACTGCCCAGAAAAAAATTCAATAGATAGTAAATGAAATACTAAAAACACATCAATTCACAAACTACTGCCTGCATGAAATTTCCAATAAGATGCTCCATAAACTACTTGAACCAGTCACTGAGTTTTACACACTTTTTTGTTATCAGTTTAGTATGCAAAAATTATTTGTGCTTTTCTTATTAGCAATAGAAATTTGAAATTTTCATGGCCTTTACAAAAATTAAGTATAAAAACATATCCTTGCAAAATCTTTGTAAAACCATAAAAGTTAAGATGTAAATATAATAAAATATAGGCAATAATTACTTGCTAAAAGTTATAGAACATTGCTAAAAAGAATTAAATGAGATCTAAATAAATGGGAAGATATGCTATATTAATAGAAAAATTTAGTACTGTTATAATTTTGTTTACCAATCCATTTATAAACCTTCATATTCTCAGTAACTTTTTAATAGAAACTCACAAGCTGACTATATAATTTATATAAAAAATAAACAAAAAACAAAATAGATGAAACTATTTATTTATTTATTATTTATTTATTTTGGTGGTACTGGGGTTCCTGGAAGACCTTCTACCTCCGGGCGAGGTCGTTGATTATTAATGTGTCGATAATATGTGTTGATTATTTCAGGTACTTTATTATAGTAATAGTAAACTAACACAATATGAATATTTTCTCAGAAGCCTTTAAAAATACTGGTGCTTGCCATGCATGGTGGTGCCCACTTGTAATCCCAGCATTTAAAAGACAGAAATTGGAGGATCATGGTTTGCAGACAGCTTCAGCTACTTACAAAGGCCCTTAAACACAGTGAGACCCTGTTTCAACAAATATAAAGACTAAAATATAAGACTGGGGGTGTAGTTTGAAGATAGAATGTCCCTGTCCCTGGGTTCCTACCTTGCACAAATCTGCCACAAGTGCTTGAATCTAGGCCTACAGTATCCATCATAACAATAAGTGGTGAAAGCTCCAAGGCCTCTCTGTACCACTGAATTAATTTCCTTAAAACAGGCTGCCCAAAAGCTCCATTCTATTTTTTTTTTTTTTTTTGTGGTACTGGTAAGGTAGAAGTGATAGCCTTCTACCTTAAGGCTACACTCCCAGACCCATTTTTTTATATTTTTATTTGGAAACGAGGTCTCTTAAGCCAGCAAGGTTGGCTTCGAACCTGTGTGATCCTCCTGTCTCCACCTCCCAAGCATGGAGATTACAAGTGTTCGCCACCATGCCTGGCTAAAGCTCCATCCCTTTAATGCTATTTTGAGCTTATAAAAGCAAACGATAAAAAGCCCAGAAAGAAAATTCTGTTTCCTTTCACCATATACATAGCATTTAAGTGACATAGTTAATCACATGGCATTAATGGACATGTTTTCCACGATGCTCTAAGTTACAACTGATAGAGGTTGAAGGGCATATATTAGGCACATAGAGTGATTAATTCACTCACTGTGTTGCTTTTCAAACCACTAAAATACCTTTCAGGGCAGTTCATGTTTGTCCTTCTTTAATTTGGATTATATGATACCTCTCATAAAGACTCCTTCTTTTTTGCATTCTGAAACATTTGTCACTTTTTGAAAATCAAAATATTGAGTCTGTGGATCAAAAATAAGCTCTTGGTCTTTCATTGAGAATACTACATATCAGGTAAGTAATTTCCAGAAGCAGCTGGGAATTAGTCAATGTTCTTAGTTATAATTAAATGATAAATCTTCATGTGGCATCCAACACCAAATATGTGAGTTCTATCAAAGCAAAATAAAGCACAGGATAGGTTTACCTTAGGAAAAAGATTTTATGTTGGAAAATTACACTCTCTAGTCAGAAGGTAGATGACAAGTAGTTGCCTATGAACCATTTATTTTTTAGAAAGTCTCTTTAGTGACTTTTAATGAATCTCCCACATCCTGCCCCCATGAAGTTTTATGGAAATAATGATTATCTCCTTCCCTGTATTACATTTTCTTACTGCTAATAGCATTCCTAATACTTAGCCTTCAATATGGATTTAGGAATGCCCATCTTGCAGTGCTCAGCTGGAATGTGAAGTGCTTCCTATTACACACAGATCATTCTACCTTCCACAAATGCTCCTGATGCTCTTACAAAATCTTTTAACTAATAATTTATTAAATACTTGCCATTATCTGAGAAATGAAGGAGGTATAGCCCTGGATTAGCACTTTTGGTATATTTGTCCAGCCACGCATTGAGGATTTGTTCAGATGGGGGAAGGGAGTTGATGATTACTTTGAAAATTGATATAATGGGCCTTCAATTAAATAAATTCTTATATGTTTATCTATAGTTCTATTTAATTCATTTCTGTATCCCACATGTCTTAGCACAAGGCACTGAACTACATATGCTTTCAATTAGTGACAAAGCTATCATATTTTGAAAGTGTATTTTCGAAATACTGAAATATCATAGATTAGCAACACAGGGCATGCAGCTTGACTAAGCATCTAGCTGGGAGCTGCAGCTCATGCTGTTGCTCCTCATCAAGAGAGTATCTCACTACATATTGCTATCCCAGGAATAAATCAAAATTCAAATTGTATAGTTTTTACTACATTTATGTCAATCATATTAGCATCAGGTCAAAAAACTACAAGTTGAAATATTATAAGTTGAGGACCACCTATAAGAAGATTCAATAAGCCTTTGCTAGAAATTCATTGCATGAATAAAATAATCATGAATATTGAAAACACATGGCTTAAAATTAAAAATTTTAACTAACTCATAATTGCTTACTTTGTTCAAAATACTATCAATAATGTAATTCTCAAAATAATTAAGTTTAATAATTTTCAGATAAAAATCATGCAGATCATGATTGAAACATTTGAAGCTGGTAAGGAACAAATCTAGAACTCATACTTGGCTTTCTATTTTTATTATCACTTCAGAAAAATGCAATCGAGACAGGTGTAGTAAATTAGAAGTTAATCTGTGCTTGTTCTTAGATGTAAGGCAACAGGAGATTCCTGAAAAGAGCTGTTCTGGGGAATCCAGTATGCTGAGCAATAACACTTACTGCTCTGCAATCCTGGGCAGGTTCATGGATTTCTGAGAATTGAGAATTGATTGAAACTAATTATTAGACCTCTTGTTAGACCTCTTTGCAGCCACAGTACATCATTGATCAAGCTGCTTAGATTCTATGTACCTCAGTTTCCTTGTTTGTCAAAGAGGTATTAGACTTAACTACCTTAGAAGGTCATAAGGGTAAAATGCATCTATATGGTTCCACTCTCTATATTCAATGCTTCTAATAATTCCTGACGTGGAATAAGTGCTAAGTAATTGTTAATTATTATGTGGCTATTGATGTTACTATTATTGTTAGGCTAATGGTAACAATTTGCATGAAATAGTCTCTTACATCTTATTTTTATTCATTTTGTCAAGTGGCATATTTTGATTTAAGAGTCTATACCTTTATACTTAACTACTAGTAAAGGCAGAGCTGCCTATTTTACTTTCCTATTTGTTTTCTATATATTTTATACTTTTTCTTGGTCCCTTATTTCTTGCATGATTGTCTTCTTTTGTGCTTTGATGATTGATTATTCAGTGAAATGTTTGAATTCCAGTCATTGTTTGTGCTCATATTCTAACTTTATTATGTGATCATAAATGGAGTTATATTTAACCTAAATTTATAACACATTAATTATAATTTCATCAGCTTAATTTCAACAATATACAAAACTTGGCTTCTATTCAGTTTTGTTGCCCATGCTTTTCAATTGTTAATATCACAAAATTATAACTTTATCAAATTGTGACCAGCATAATGGGCACATCTGCAAACCATGATACTCCAATTTCTGTCTTTTAAATGCTGGGATTACAAGTGGGCACCACCATGTACAGCTAGCACCAGTATTTTTAAAGGCTTCTGAGAAAAGATTCATATTGTATTAGTCAGTTTACTATTACTATAATAAAGTACCTGAAATAATCAACACATATGATAAAGTGAAAATGTCTTGGCTCATGGTTTTGGCATTTCACTTCCAGATCAAGCTGACTCATTGATTTGGTAGGGGTGCTACACAGTAATGGCAGAAACAATCTGCTCACCACACAGCCAGGAAGCAAAAGGGAAGTAGAGGAGGCTGGAATCTCACAATCTTTTTTATGGGAATGCCCCAAATTACCAAAAGACCTTCTATTAGGTCCCACTTCCAAAAGATCCTATCAATTTTCAGTAGGACAATCCTAGGGACAGAACTTTAACACTTGAACCTTTGGAGAACATTCAAATAGCACCACAACTATAGTATACATGCACTATTGAAAATTGATGTCCAATGTAAGAGCTCCCAAAGCAATTTTGATATATCAGCTCAAGGAACAAGCTTGAATGGTAGACCATCTCTACTAACAGACCATCTCATACTACTACACGACTACATCTCATTTGCTTTTGCTCCAACAAGACATAGTATTCACTTCTGCATGTGACCACAAACTTTGTGCTCTGGTAATATCTTCTTTTCTCTTATCTCTTTAGCCAGAAGGAAAAAGGAAATCATGGCTTGAACATGCTTCCCTATTACCTGGTTAAATTTCCTCCATTTTATATGCTTGAAGATATTTCTGTTAAATGTCTCATCTATAGAAAATTCCTTCCTTTAGCATGTGTTTTTCTGTAGCTATGTTACATTTCTGTTTCTTTTATAATTTACCAAAATAAGATTTTACTTCTCCCCATATTTTTACCTTTATCATTCTTGATCAAATTTTATTTTTACCAATCCACCCCAGTTATTATCATAGAACCAATTATGAAATATAATAGATAATTTTTAGTCACTTTCTTACTTGACTTTTTAGGAGCTTTAATGGTTAAATATTAATTTATTTAATATATTTATAATTATTAATAATATTATTGATTAGTAATAATATAATTGCTTGTTTTTTAAATAGCAAACTTTTTAGGGTTCTTCCTTTTCTATTAGCCATCCTATGTTAAATCTTTTCCTGAAGCAATTTATCTTTCAAACCTAGAGTCAGCATGCCAAAAATTTCAATTCTGCTTCTACCAGAGTAGTGTGTGTGTGTGTGTGTGTGTGTGTGTGTGTGTGTGTGTGTTTTAGGTACTGGGGATGGAATCCAGGGGCACTGTACCTCCGAGCTATACACCTGGTCCTATTTTTTAGTCATTATATTTTTCGACACAGGGTCTCACTGAGTTGTGAAGGGCATTGCTAAGTAGCTGAGTCTGTCTGAGACCCATGCTCCCTGGTCTCCATCTTCCAAATGCTTGGATTAAAAGGGTGCGCCACCAAGCCTACCTTTCCCTTCCTTTTGTCTTCCAATACCTTCTCATTTTATTTCATTTTTCTCATTTTCCAAATGTAGCAAAAGTAACATTTATTTAGTACAAACAAGAGTGTTTGCATCACTCTCAAACCTCTTATGTCCTTGTTGGTTCAAGGCTACCACTGTATATCTGGAGTCTCTTCTCCCTCATACCTGACATCCATCTGAATCCTCAACAAGTCCTTTTGGCTTATGTGTAAATAAACTTAAATTCAATCAATTTGTAGTATCTTTGTGTCATACTTAGTCTCCTCATCTCTTTTCAGCTTAATCCAGTGGTTTCTTAGAAGATCTCTTTCTTTTGTTTTGCTTTGCAACCACTTGCCTACATAGAAGCCAGAGTTTTCTTTTAAAAATCTACACAGATCTTGTTACATCTTATTCCAAAACTCTTGATCTGAGACCAAAAGCTCATGTTTGTGTGGATTAAGCCTTGTGAACTGTGTGGACTAGGATTGAAAGGTGCCTTTGTCAGCATGCAGAGTGGAGGGCACACATTGAACACAAAAACAATGAAATGTTATTTTTTGGCCTCCCAAGCCCCACAGATTTATTTTGCTTGCCTCTGTGGTTTCATTTGTTGCCATTCTTCTTCTTGGTTATTACACTACAGCCACACAAGTATTTTTTCCTTGGAAATATCTAGCTTCAGTAAATTTTAGTGGCTTTGTATTAACTATTTTTTAATCCAGATGCTCTTTATTATGCCTGTACATGTGTCACCCCAAATTCTGTGTATTTTTTATAGTACTGGAAATTGAATATAAGGGTGCTCTATCACTGAGCACCTCTATCCCTTTTTTATTTTTATTTTGAACAGGATCTTACTTAGTTGTTGAGCATCTCACCAAATTGCTGAGGATGGCCTCAAACTTGCAATCTCTGTCTCAGCTTCCTTAGTGCTGTGATTAAAGACATTTGCCATCACATCCAGTTTACCTTCACATTTAACTTAGGCCTTTTACCAAAAGTTATCACTTCATAGGACCTTTCAAGGCATACTCCTTGCAAAATAGACCACCTTTGGCTGGTAGTTATTCACTGCTTAATTTGATTTGGCTTTATAACATTGATATATGTGAAATCATATTTTTTGTTTTCTAATATAGAAACAAAAAAATTTTTTGACATGATCTTATGATAATATTACCATGATCCATGGTAATATGTAGAGTCTATCACACAGTTGGGACATAATGCAATTTTGAGCAAATAAAAAAGGAAGTAGTTGGGTATGGTGGTGCATGCTTGTAATCCCCGCGATTGGGAGGCAGAGGCAGGAAGATCGCACAGGTTTGAAGCCAGCCGCATGCGCTGGCTTAGGAGACCCTGTTTCCAAATAAAAATGTAAAAATAGGTCTGAGAGTGTAGCCCAGAGGTAGAAAGGCTTCCAGGAACCGCAGTACCACCAAAAAAAAGGAAGTAAATAAATGGTGGGAATTTTCCCTGCCAGAGTTGAAAGTGCTGCTTGTATAAATGCCTAAGACATTCCAATAAAATTATTTTCAGATTCTATATGAATCTCAGTATCAGTATTACTGAGTTCCATGAAGAAGTCAGAAGAGCCTCATATCACATAACAGACCAATCAGCTGTCTGTATCCATGGATTCTGTAACCATGGATTCAACTGACTGCAGACAAAGAGTATAAAATCCTATCAATACAGTACAACTATTTACATAGTACCTAATTTGTATTATAAATAATCTAGAGATGATTTAACACATATAGAAAGATTAATGTAGGTTATAAATAAATACTATGCCACTATGTATAAAAAACTTGAGATTCCCTGGATTTTAATATCCACAGTGGGTTTGAAATACTAGAAGTAGTCCCTAGGATAGTAAGAAATAACTGTGTGTCATTTAATCAGTGTTCTCAATATATTCACAAAACACTTCTCTGGGCACTGGCCCTGAACCATTATTACATACCCAGAGTCTTATATAAAAATTTGCCACCCATTTTTGTCCTTACACAAACCTGGGAGTTTCCAACTCAGGCCCAGGTGCAACATAAATGTGATTGAATGTGTTACTGTGAAAAATTATTTACTGTCTCAAACTGTATGTTTTGAGCTCTTAAATTAGAAACTCTTAAGAGTTCTATGTTCTTGTAGAAAAAAACAAAATATTCTGGACACAGAGAAGAGGATATTCTACTTAAGAACAGAATCTGATTCCTAGAACTCATCTCAGACTAACTAAATTCTCTTCACAAAATATACAGTATGCTGAGTATGCCAAAAAGTGCTATGATGCATGTCTGTAATTCCAATTCTTGAGATGCTGAGACAGGAGGAGGGCAGGTTTGCGGCTAGTGCACAAGTAACTTAGCAAGATCCTGTTTCAAAATAAAAAGGCTGAGGAAGTAACTCATCAGTAGAGTGCCTCTGGGTTTAATCTGCAGTTCAATTAAATAAAAGAAAGAAAGAAAGGGAAAGAAAAATACAATATTTAAAGATCTGAAAAGATTGGACAATGTGAGGTAATACTGAGGTTTACTTTAAAACATTCAGTGGAGGTAGGTGGGTGATAGAAGAAATGTTATGAAACAAAATTAGAAAACAGTTGTTGTTTTGGATCTCTGTGATGCTTATATGAGAGTTCCCATGTGTACTCTCTTCTAGGTGTTTTGCATTTGAATTATTCCACAATTTAAAGCCCAAAGAAATAAGCAGGTAAAAGAAAGAAAATATTGGTATACTATCAACAGAATACCAAACATTTCAGATGTTTGTGTTGTATTTTTAATGAAAACACCCAGTGAACACACATACCAGTTTGAGGAAGAAGCCTCTCCCCCTGTTCCACTTTTGACAAGCAATTACTTGTCTCCTTTGGGAGACAATTTTGCATTTCTAATTGAAATGGCACCAAATGGTATCCAATCCAACTTTTTTGTTGTCCTTTGAAAATCAGCTTCTAAATGTTTTCTAACTCCTTCTGAAAAGAATTTTTTAACACTGAAGCAGGGACTCCAAGGGAGTGTAACAGAGAAAGACCATACAGGATCAATTGTCAAAGTACTTGCACCGAGGTGTCTTTTCTGTCATCATGCTCTGACATCAAATGCTTTAGTGGAAGGGTCTTGACAGCAACTGCTGCACACTGTGGGGCTCCTGGTACCTTCTGAAGGCTGTGTTCAGGAGCCTTCTCATCATGTGTGGTCATCAATTTTAGTAGCTGATCCTTAAAACTGGAAGAAAAATGGCTTCTTTCTTTCTTTTTTAAAATTAATTTATTTTTTAAATTGGTGCATTGTAGTCATATATCAATCACATTGGAGTACAAGACTTGAGAGGATATACAAGCACACATCATCCAATTAGCCCTCATCCAGCCCCCATCCCATTCCCTCCCCCTCCCTGGATCCCATGCTTGTTTGGTGATTAACTTTGATACATTTGTTTATGTACCTCCTGCGTTTTAAAGAGGCTCTGTCCTCTACTATTTCATATCCTCTGCTTGGTCACATTAGGTGCTTCACTATAGGGCCTTTTCTATAGCTCAAAATCTTCCTATTGCCCCTTTCCTCCTAGTTATTCCTGATTAGGGGAAGCGTCTGATTTATATTTTCTGTGATATTTCTCTGTGCATGCCGCGTTGCAAGTACCGATCCCACTTTTGATGGCCCCGGTAGTGGCCTGGCTACCCAGTGGACTGATCCAGACCTCGCTGGCTCACGCAGCGGCCTTGCCTCATGGGAGGCCCCTATTCTGGTTTCGCTGGCCCCCACACTGGCCTAACCCCTCAGCTGGCTTTGATCCTGGCAACGGAGGTCGCAGTAGTGGCTTTGCCTCATGGCAGGCTCCAATGCCAGCCATTGGCCCCGGCACCGGCCTAACCCCTCAGCAGGATTCTGATCCCGGCCTCGGAGGCCCCAGGACTGGCCTAGCATCACGGCAGGCTCTGATCCCAGCCTCGCTGGCCCCAGCACCGGCCTTGCCTCATGGCAGGCTCCGATGCTGGCCACTGGCCCCAGCATCGACCTAACCCCTTGTCAGGCTCCGATCCCGGCCTCGAGGCCCCAGCAATGGCTGTGCCTCACGGAAGGCTCTGATGCTGGCTTTGCTGGCCCCAGCACTGACCTAACCCCTCGGCAGGCTCATATCCTGGGCTTGGAAGCCCCAGTACCGTCCTTGCCTCATGGCAGGCTCTGGTGCCGGCCCCACTGGCCCCAGAACCGGCCTAACCCCTCAGCAGGCTCCGATCCTGGCCTCAGAGGCCCCAGTACAGGTCTTGCCTCACGGCAGGCTCTGGTGCTGACCTCGCTGGCCCCAGCACCGCAGGCTCCAATCCTGGCCTTGGAGGACCAAGCACCGGCCTTGCCTCATGGCAGGCTCTGATCTCAGCCTCGGAGGCCTCAGTAGCGGCCTTGCCTCATGGCAGGCTCCGGTGCCAGCCTCACTGGCCCCAGCACCGGCCTTGCTTCATGGCAGGCTACGGTGCTGGCCTCCCTGGCCCTAGCACTGGCCTAAACCCTAGGCAGGCTCCGATCTCGGCCTCGGAGGCCCCAGCACTGGCTTTGCCTCACGGCAGGCTCTGGTGCCGGCCTCGCTGTCCCGAGCACCAGCCTAACCCTTTGGCAGGCTCTTATCCTGGCCTCAGAGGCCCCAGTACCGGCCTTGCCTCATGGCAGGCTCCGATGCCGGCCTCGCTGGCCCCAGCACCGGCCTAACCCCTAGGCAGGCTCTGATCTCGGCCTTGGAGGCCCCAGCACCGGCCTTGCCTCACAGCAGGCTCCGGTGCCAGCCTCGCTGGCCCGAGCACCAGCCTAACCCTTTGGCAGGCTCTTATCCTGGCCTCAGAGGCCCCAGTACCGGCCTTGCCTCATGGCAGGCTCCGATGCTGGCCTCGCTGGCCCCAGCACTGGCCTAACCCCTCGGCAGGCTCATATTCCGGCCTTGGAAGCCCCAGTACCAGCCTTGCCTCACAGCAGACTCCGGTGCCAGCCTTGCTGGCCCCAGCACCAGCCTAACCCCTCAGCAGGCTCTGATCCTGGCCTCGGAGGCCCCAGTACAGGCTTGCCTCATGGCAGGCTCCAGTGCCGACCTCGCTGGCCCCAGCACTGTCCTAACCCCTCAGCAGGCTCCAATCCTGGCCTTGGAGGCCCCAGCACCAGCCTTGCCTCATGGCAGGCTCTGATCTCAGCCTCCGAGGCCTCAGTAGCAGCCTTGCCTCATGGAAGGATCCGGTGCCGGCCTCTCTGGCCCCAGCACTGGCCTAACCCCTCGGCAGGCTCCAGTCTCAGTCTCAGAGGCCTCAGTCCCAGCCTTGCCTCACAGCAGGCTCCGGTGCCGGCCTCGCTGGCCCCAGCACTGGCCTAACCCCTTGGCAGGCTTCGATCTCGGCCTCGGAGGACCCAGCACTGGCCTTGCCTCATGGCAGGCTCCGATGCCAGCCTCGCTGGCCCCAGCACAGGCCTAACCCCTCGGCAGGCTCCGATCCTGGCCTTGGAGGCCCCAGCACCGGCCTTGCCTCACAGCAGGCTCTGGTGCCAGCTTCCCTGGTCCCAGCACTGACCTAACCCTTAGGCAGGTTCCGATCTCGGCCCTGGAGGCCCCAGCACTGGCCTTGCCTCACAGCAAGCTCCGGTGCCGGTCTCGCTGGCCCCAGCACCAGCCTAACCCCTCAGCAGGCTCCAATCCCAGCCTCGGAGGCCCCAGCACTGGCCTTGCCTCATAGCAGGCTACAATGTCGGCCACTGGCCCTGGCACTGGCCTAACCCCTCAGCAGGCTCCGATCACTGTCTCTGGGGTTATTATTTCAAAGGTTCCAGGTGTAATGTATCAGATCTCTTCATCCCCTGAGTACTGGCCACTGCCATTGCCACTGCCTCCACCATTTCAAATCCTTCCCAGGCTCTATTTCCACTCTGAATGTTGTCCAGTGTTCCTAAGCATGCGTGACAGTAGCATTCGACATTTGGTGTAATTTCTCCAAAAAAAAAAAAAAAAAAAAAAGGTTGGTAGGATCCGGTTTCTGCTTCTCCTGAATACAAGTCTCCACCGCCGTCAAGGAGACCTCTTTCAACAATGCTTTTCTCCTTGATCTCTGCTAAACTCTCTCTTTACAGGTGATGTCCAAGATTCTTAACAATATAGAGAAACAGCAGTCCTCCTTCACGGGGAATTTTTTCATAAGTTCCAGTGCTTTTAGATAAGTTTTGTCTGCATCTTCAGTGTCTTGGCATCCGCAACGGCTTTCTTTACTCCTCTCCGATATTTTTCTTTTTCTTTTTCTTTTCCTTTTTTTTTCTTTAATAAGAGAAGACAGTATATGTGGTTTGAGGAGGTAGTGGGATCAGGCACTCACTCAGTAGCACTGTGACCTGGTCGGTTTCCCCATGGGTCCAGAGTGCTCTGCACTACTCTGCCTGGGGCCCAGGGTCCCACGACCTGGGCCCTGGCTGGCATGCCCTGCATGACCCCCGCCCGGGTCCCAGGGTACTGGACCCAGTTTCTCCAGGGGTCTGGCGTGCTATGCACATTCCGGCCTGGGGCCCAGAGTCCCACGACCCAGTCCCCGACTGGCTTGCCCCGCGTGACCCCCGCCCGGGTTCCAGGTTACTGGGCCCGGTTTCTCCAGGGGTCTGGTGTGCTACATGCATTCCGGCCTGGGGCCCAGAGTCCCGCAATCTGGGCTCCGGCTTTGCGTGCTTCGTGTGACCCCCGCCCGGTTCCAGCATCTTACTGTGCCCGGCTTCTCCAGCTGTCTGGCATGCTATGTGCGTTCTGGCCCGGGGCCCAGAGTCCTGCGACTTGGGCCCTGGCTGGCATGTCCCGCGTGACCCCCACCCGGGTCCCAGGGTCCTGGGCCTGGTTTCCAAAATGGCTTCTTTCTGAGATGTATTTTAGCAGAATTTCTGGTCCTTTCTCTCACATATTTTTTAGTAGAATGTACTGAAAAGTACTGAGCTATCTGGCCACTTGCCTTAACAGTACCCTATTAAATGTCATCTTTGGCTTATCCCAAATGGTTCTTTACTATATTCATCCTTTTTCTACCTAGAGTTGTTAATCAATTTATTGGTAAATCATTCAGTCAAGTAGGCTAAGCTTTCTCTCTCCTCTCCTCTCCTCTCCCCTCCCCTTTCTCCTCCTTTTCTTCTTCTTCTTCTTCTTCTTCTTCTTCTTCTTCTTCTTCTTCTTCTTCTTCTTCTTCTTCTTCTTCTTCTTCTCCCTCTCTCTCTCTCTCTCTCTCTCTCTCTCTCTCTCTCTCTCTCTCTCTCTCTCTGTAGAAGCTTGTCATCTTGTTAAAACTTCTTCTGATAATTTAAAAGGCTTATTTCTCTAGTGACCTTTCTTCCTGCTTATGTTTCTGACCCTAAGCAGGGGAGATAAATTCTATCAATACTAGAAACTCTTTATTTTTTAGACTCAGGAAAAGATGCTGCTGAAGTAATCTTGTTAATCAGCAGCAAACTGTGTCACAGGTGAGTTTGCACTAAGTCTACCTGCTCAAAAGCAGAAAGATGAAGTGTCTAATCCTTAGGGAAATCTTTCTACAGAGGACAAGGGCTCAGACTTCAGAAAGCTAATTATTTTATTCTGGAAGAGGCCAGGTTGGCCTGAGGCAAAGTTAGGAAGTAATTGACATTCATTTGTCTCTGAGTATCACCCATATTTTTTTCTTCCTGCTCTTTATTCTTACTTTTTACTATTTCCCAAACATATGTACACCATTTATAGGCTGGTCTATTTTTCTCTTCTTAATATTAATTTTTTCTAAGGCATGATAAATTTTAATTTTAGTTTCTTATTTTTGTATTAGGTTCTCTATAAACAAGGAACCTGCAGAATATGTATATTATAAAGGAGACGGTTTAAAAAATGGCTTATATAATCTGAAACTTCAATTCCAAATGGCTATCTGCACACTACAGAGCTAGAGGAACCATCAGCTTTTCACTTTGAGAAGGTAGAGCCTCAGAAACCAAGGGAATAATGATGCAGTTCCAGTCCAAGAGGAAAGGGCCTGGAAACTTGCTGGATAATTGCTGAGAAAAGCTCAGTTGGAAGACTAAAGCTACTGCCTGATATTCTCATAAGAGACCAGCAGCAGCAAATGTGCCTGATGACCCCTTTTTCTGCTTCACTACAATTGTGTCCCTAGTATATTGGACAGTATAACCAAACTGAGGGTAGGACTTACCCCTTAGTAGGCTGTTCCATGTGCAAATTACCTCATCATAAAACCCCAGTATCCCAATTTCAGGTGTCTCTCAGTCTACTCAGGTTGACAATTCAAATTAACCATCATGCTCCTCACAGGAGAATTGGAGAAGAGAAACCTGAAGACTGAATGTGGAATATTAGTAGTGAGTACTGTGAAGAAAGAGTAAGAGTTTTCCTCTGGACAATTTCAAAAGAGTCTTTGAAAATAAAAATTACAATGAAGGAATGATCTTTGAGGGCAACTTCTAGTTTTTCCTCTGTCAATAAATTATTTTAGTGATTAGGGAGTCTCAATTTATTTGTTTGGACCTGTCGTTCCTGGTATAAAATGAAAGTGTTGGAGCTGGGCATGGTGGTGGCACATGCCTGTAATCCCAGTATTTGGAAGGCTGAGTCAGAAAGATTGCAGGCTTTAGTGCAGGCTGGGAAACTTACTGAGACCTTGTCTCAAAATTAAAAAGTAAAAAGGGCTGGGAGTGACACTGAGGGGTAGAATGCCCCTGGATTTCCTGAAAACAATAAAAAGTAAGTAAATAAATAACAAGTAATATATAAATAAGTGGAAAAAGGAGACTCTATCCAGAGCAACAAGGCAAAAAAAAAAATTGAAGCCTGCCATGAGGCAAGGCCAGTGCTGGGACCTCCGAGGCTGGGATCGGAGCCTGACAATGGGTTAGGCTGGTGCCAGGGCCATCAAGGCCGAGATCGGAGCCTGCCATGAGGCGAGGACGTTGCCAGGGTCAGCAAGACCGGGATCAGAGCCTGCCTTGAGGCAAGGCCAGTTCTGGGCCTCCGAGGCCGGGATCAGAGCCAGCCAAGGGGTTAGACTGGTGCGGGGGCCAGTGAAGCCAGAATCGGGGCCTCCCATGAGGCAAGGCCAGTGCTGGAGTCAGCAAGGTCAGTATCAGAGTCCTCCGGGTGGCCAGGTCACTACTGGGGCCATCAAGAGTGGGATTGGAACTTGCAATGCAGCATGCACAGAGAAATATCACAGAAAATAAAAACCAGATGCTTCCCCTAATTATCAATAACTAGGAGAAAAGGGGTAAGTGGAGGAGGTCGAGTTAAAGAAAGGGCCCTTTAGCGAAGCAATTAAGGTGACCAATCAGAGGGTATGAGATGGGGAAGGATGGAACCTCTTTAAATCTCAGGAGGTATGTAAACAAATGTATCAAAGATAATCACCAATCAAGCATGGGATCAAGGTAGGAGAGGGGAAAGAAATGGGATGTGGAGTGGATAAGGGCTAATTTGATCATGTGTACTTGTATATCCTCTCAAGTCTTATATTCCAATGTGATGTATGATTACAATTCACCAATAAAAAAAAAGAAGTACAAACTTTCACTATTTGAAGATGACATGATACTGTACTTAGAAAATTTAACAAACTCAACCAAACGGCTTATAGAACTGGTCAACAAATTCATCAAAGTGTCTTAGTATGAATCTGTCTTAAAAAGCAGAAGCCTTTCTGTATACTAACCAAAAATCCACTGAAAAAGAAATATAGAAAATAGTTCCACTCCGGATTTTCCACAAAAAATAAAATACTTAGAAATAAACTTAACCAAGGAGATAAAAGACCTCTACAAAAAATTATAAAATATTAAAAAAAGAAATCGAGGAAGAACTTAGTAATAAGTGAGAATTACTATGGCTTTATGCAATGATATTGTCTTTTTTTAATTTTAGCCATTCAAGTAGGGATTGGTAATATCACATTATTGTTTTTATTGGCATTTCACAACCAAAAATGATAATAAATGTTTTCATGTGTTTATTTGCCATCTACAGATACTATCTCATTTTGATATATCTGCTTAGGAATTTTGCCCATTTTTTAATTAAATTGTTTACTTTCTTACTGTTGAGATATAAGAGTTCTTAGTATATTTTGGATGTAAGTTCTTTGCCAATTATGTATTTCATAAATGGTTAGTCCTAGTTTTTAGCTGTTTCCATTCTCTTAAAATTGTCTTTTATTTTTTTATTTTATATATTTCTATTGGTGCATTATATTTTCACATCATATGGTAGATCATGTTTACAATGGGATATATTCACACAGTGCTTGGTGGCCTCTCCCCACCCCTACCTCTTTATTTCCCTTACTCCCAATATCAAGTGTTCAGGTTAATAATGTCATATGTACATATAACATCAGACACACATAGTATCAAATAACATTACTTTAATAAACTTCAGCTTTTTTTTCATACCCTACCCTTCCTTACTGGCTCCACTGAGGATCTCTTCCATTATCTGGAGTCTATGGTATTTCAAATACTACCTAGCTTGAGCATATTAGAGAAAACATATGTCCCTTCTCTTTCTGTGCTTAGCTAATCACTTAACATAATGTTCTTCATGTATTTTCATCTTCTTATTAATGAAATAATTATGTTATTTATTGCTGAGTAGAATTTCATTGTGTGTATTTACATGAATTTTGTAATCCATTAATCTACCTATGGATGCCTAAATTGGCTGCATAGTTTGGCTATTTTGTTTTTTATTTTTATTGGTGCATTATATTCATACATCATATTGGGATAAAAACTTGTGTGTACATACATGTACACATGACAGATTTAACCCCTATCCAATTCCCACCCCATTCCATCCCCATCCCTCATTCCCTTGCTTGGCTTAGTGGTTGACTTTGACATGTTTAAATACATTGTGTGTTTTAGAGATTTTCCTTCTTCCTCCCTCCTTTATCCTCCTTTAGGTTGTCTTGTTTGCTCCTGTATAGGATTTTCTTTTTCATCTAGAGTTCCTCCAATGACCCATTTCTCCTTAGCTCTTACATATTAGGGAAATAATTTGGCTATTTTGTATAATCCAATAAAAAATGGTCAACTGAATTGAATAACAACTTCATGAAAGAAGAGATACAAATGGCTGACTTCTGGGAAGATGGTGACCAAGAAGAGCAGCATTTACGAGTCCTGCTAACAAACATTCTCTATTGCCACAAAATCAGTGCTTTTTATAGCCAGAAAACACCACGAACAGAGAAATAAAAACTGTAAATACAAGGGACAGAGAAAAAGAAGGCTAGAAGAACAACCAGAGACCAGAAAAGAAACTAGCCTACATTGTGGCGGCAGAGACGCACCAGCACCATCTTCCTTCGCAGCACAAGGCTCCAGAGAAAAAAGGGACTCAGAATGGAGCTCAAAGCCAAAAAAGAAATACACCAGTCTCACAGCTAAGGGTGCAGCAGCAGCGCCATATAGACAGCAACAGCAGCAAGTGCCCCACGCCAGCGACAGCTGCAGATCTACTCACTCAACAACCACCAGGCTCCAGAGAGGAAAGGTAAACAAGGAGCTGAAGTGAGTAGCTGTGGATCATTCGGGTGTAATTCAGCAGTTTTTTTCAGCCCAAACAACCTCTAAAACTCCCAGTGGCCAAGCTCAGCAAGCCCTCCAGGGACTCAAAACAGAGCTCAAAACCAGAAAAGAAATAAGCTAGCCTCACAGCCAAGGGCGTGACAGTGGCATCATACTGCCAGTGGTGGCAGCAAGTACACCACTTCCGTGACAGCTCCATATCAGTGTACACAACAACTGTGAACGATATTGCAGCCCCTAAAAAAGAAATCCCAGTACTGCACCCCTAGGTACTTAACCAACCAATAGCAATCAAAGAGATTGGAACAGCAATAAAGAGCTTACCATCAAAGAAAAGCCCATACCAGGTGCCTTTCCAAGTGAATTCTATAAAATTTATGAAGAGCTAACCCCAATACTCCTTAAATTATTTCGTGAAATAGAAAAAAATGGGACTCTCCCAAATACATTCTATGAAGTCAATCACAATAATACCCAAACTGAATAAAGACAATTCAAGAAAGAAAAACTACAGGCCTATATCTCTGATGAACTTGGATACAAAACTATTAAATAAAATACTAGCAACATACATTCAAAACCACATTGAGAAAATCATATACCATGACCAGGTAGGGTACGTCCCAGGGATGCAAGGCTGGTTCAACATATAAAAATCAATCAATGTAATTTATCATATAAACAGAATCAAAGACAAAAATCACATGATCATTTCAATAGATGCTGAAAAGCATTTGATAAAACCCAACATCCATTTATGATAAAAAAAAAAACTCCAGAGAATTGGAATAGAAGGAACAAATTTCAACATCATAAAGGCAATGTATAATAAGCCCACCGTCAATATCATATTAAATGGGGAAAAACTTCAAGAACTCCTCCTAAAACAGTCCATTATCAACACTTCTCTTCAATATAGTACTAGGACTCTAAACAGAGCAATAAGGCAAGAAAATGAAATCAAAGGAGTACAAATATGAAAAGAAGAACTCAAACGTTCACTATTTTCAGATGACATGATACTATATTTAGAAAACCCAACAAACTCAAACAAAAGGCTTATAGGACTGATCAACAAATTCAGCAAAGTATCTGGATACAAAATCAATATTAAAAATCAGAAGAATTCCTGTACACCAACCATAAATCCACTGAAAAAGAAATTCAGAAAACACTTTCACTCACCATCTCCCACAAAATAATAAAATACTTAGGAATAAACTTAACCAAGGAGGTAAAAGATTTCTACAAAAAAATTATAAAACACTGAAAAAAGAAACCAAAGAAGATCTTAGAAGATGGAAGGATCTTCCATGTTCATGGATTGGCAGAATAAATATCATTAAAATGGTCATCCTCGCAAAAGTGATCTACAGATTCAATTCAATGCCCATTAAACTACCAAGATCATTTCTCACAGATATAGAAAAAATCAGTCCTTAAATTTATCTGGAATAACAAAATGCCAGTAATAACCAAAGCAGTTCTCAGCAACAGAAACCATGCAGGAGAAATCATAATACCTGACTTTAAACTATACTACAAATCCATTGTAATAAAATCAGCATGGTACAAGCAAAAAACAGATACATAGACCAATGGAGCAGAATAGAAGACCCAGAAACAAGTCCACACACTTTCAGGCAATTGATTTTTGACAAAGGGGCCAAAAACATACACTGGAAAAAAGATAGCCTCTTCAACAAATGGTGTTGGCAAAACTGGTTAAACATATGCAGAAAAATTGGAAATTAATCCACCTTTCTCAACCTGCACAAGAGTCCATTCAAGATAGATCAAAGACTTGGAAATAAAATCAGAGACCTTGAAGCTCCTTGAAGAGGGCATAGGTCCAATACTGCAACACATAGGCACAGATAAACACTTTCTCAACAAGACCCCAAAGGCACAACAGATTAAAAGTCAAATCAATACGTGGGATTGCATGAAACTGAAGAGTTTCTGTTCAGCAAAGGAAACTATCAAGAACCTCAATCGAGAACCAACAGAATGGGAGAAGATTTTTGCCACCTACACCACTGATAGAGGACTAATAACTAGAATATACAGAGAACTCAAGAAACTCAACATAAAGAAAGCAAAGCATCCAATAAAAATGGGCAAATGAACTAAATAGACACTTCACAAAAGAAGAAATTCAAATGGCCAATAAATGCATGAAAAAATGCTCAACATCACTGGCCATAAGAGATATGCAAATCAAAACTACCCTGAGATTTCACCTAACTCTAACTAGAATGGCAATCATTCAAAACACAAACAACAACAGCTGCTGAGAAGGATATGGAGAAGTGGGAACTCTAAGACATTGTTGTTGGGATGCAAATTAGTGCAACCACTTTGGAAAACAGTATGGAGAATCCTCAGAAAAATGGGAACATATCTAACATTTGATCCAGCAATACCACTTCTGGGTATCTATCCAAAAGAAAGGAAACCAAACTATCAAACTAATGCATTTGTATCTATGTTCATGGCTGCACAATTCACCATAGCCAAACTATGGAACCAGCCAAGATGTCCATCAACAGATGAATGGATTATAAAACTTTGGGATATGTACACAATGGAATTTAATCAGCCATTAAAAATACTCAACTACATCATTTTCAGGGAAATGGATGGAACTGGAGGACATTATGCTAAGTGAGATTAGTCAGTCACAAAAAATAAGAAATCAGATGCTTTTCCTAATATGTAATCTAAGGAGAAATGGGTCATAGGAGAAACTCTAGATGAAAAAGGAAATCCTATATGGGAGGAAACAAGACAACCTAAATGAGGGGATGAGAGGGGGGAAGAAGGAAATTCTCTAAAACACACAATGTACTTAAACATATCAAAGCCAACCACTAAGCCAAGAAAGGGAAGGAGGAATGGGGAGGGAATGGGGTGGGAATTGAGTAGGAGTTAAATTGAAGATGTATACATGGATGTACACACAAGTTTTTTACCCAAATATGATATATGAATATAATGCACCTATAAAAATAAAAATTTAAAAATTTGAAAAAACAAATGGCTAATAGACACATAAAAATGTTTAACATCATTATCAATCAAGGAGATTTAAATCAAAACTATACTGAGATTTCATCTAACCCCAATCGGAGTGGCGAGCATAAAGAAGTCATCAACAAATGTTGACATGGATGTGGGGAAATAGAAACTGTTCTACACTTTTGGTGGGAGTGCCAACTATTTCAGCTGCTATGGGTATCATTGTTGAGATTTCTTAAAAACTGGAGATGGATCCACCATGCAATCTAGGTATACCACTACTGGGTATCTTTCCAAATGGGGTTGAAATCAGAGAAATAAAGTAATGTATGCATACCCACATTTGTAACATTTTCTTTTATATAGCAGATGTTATTTATTTTAATACAGTCAGAATTTCTTGTTTTGGATCTTGCCTTAGTATTGAATCTCAAAACTCATCAATAATCCTCAGATTCATTAGATTTTATATGTGTATTTATATGTTTTTGGATTTCACATTTTGGTCTATGATTCATTTTGAACTCTTTTTTTGTCATAAAATGAATTATTCAATTTTTTTCTTTTGTTTTCCATGTCATGATGGAGGACATTGACAAAGTCTGAGGAATGAAAGAGTCCAAAGGAGTTAAAAGGGGGACTGGCGAAAGGTCAGACTCCCTCAAGACTACAGGCAGAACACCAATCCCTCCAGAATTCACCTCAAGGCCCCCCAGTGATAGAGGGAGTTTATCCTAATCCTTTACTGAGCTGCTGTGGCCTCCCCCACCCTGCATTTGTTGATTTGTTAGTTTCCTTTGATGATTGTATCTTATTGACTTATGACATCCTCCCTAATCTCTAGCATTCCTCATGGCATTGTGATGTTTGTTTTTTCCCATGAAAATGTAATACTTAACTTAGTTGGAAAAAAGGTATAAGAATCCTAGTTTTAGAGACTAAATTTGTCAGTTGCACATCAGGCAATTGTCCGTGTTTCATTTCAGGGCAGCTGCCCATAAGGCAGCTGTTTGGTGTTTCCATTTCAGGTCTCTCCCTCCCAAGTCCTGGAGAAGAATCTCCAGAGGTGGCGTCTGCAAAACAGGGACTTGAAGGAGCTCCCATAGAGAAGAGGAAGGAGGCCACTGCAGAAGGAGGTAAGCAGCATGGGAAAGAAGTAAGTAAGAATCCTTTTACAAAATTAGTGCATCATCTCTTAAAGCAATCTAAGATAAATTTATCACAAGAAGAATTGCAAAATTGTTATGACCTAGCCGCAGAATATAATCCTTGGCTTCCTGATGAAGGAACTTTAGATGAAGAAATATGGGACAGAGTTTGAAAAAAATATTATGAAAACCTGTTGGCAAGGGGAGAAACACCCCAACACCCTTAGTGGTGGGTCACTTAGTCTTTAATTAGAATTATTATCCAACAAATTGATGGTATGGTTTTTCATATAGAAAGTGAAACTGAAAAATCGCTCCATGTACATAAATTGTCAGAGGAAGATCTATATCGTGCTAAAAATCAGACAGATATGTTTGCCTCAGAAAGCCCAGGAAAAGAAGTTAGAACGAGTGTCCTGGCGCCAACACTCGCTCCCCCTTTGGGCCTGTGGCAAAAAACCATACACCTTTTTGAACAAAGTGTGGATCCAGTTCTGCCAAGACTTATGTCCTTTAAATCTTGGGACTATCTTGCACACCTAGCTTTTGCCTTTTCTGTCACTTTTTTTTTTTTTTTTGGTGGTACTGGGGGATCTATTTTATTTTTGGGAACAGGGTCTCTTCAAACCTGCACGATTCTCCTGTCTCTGCCTCCCAAGCGCGGGATTTACATGCGTGCGCCACCACACCCGGCTCCTGTCACTTTTAATCCTGGTCTGCTGCAGCAAACTGATTGGAGAGGGCCTGGCTTTGATACTCTTTCTTCTTTCAAAAAAAAGCATGCACGCTATATGGGCTTGTTTCTAATTACTGCATTGAATTCTTGTGCTCTTGGCCTGAGAACTGGATCCCTTATGATTTCTGTACAGTAGCAAAGATGGTCCTTACAGGACAACAATATTTGCAATGGCAGATGTGGCTTAGTGAGGAGGCATAACAAGTTATGCATGATTAAATGGCTCAGGAAAATCCAGCCTTGTTGCGCTATGAGTTAACTTACTGGAACTGGAGCTTGGCAAGATGTAAGAACTCTGGTCAAAAAGGTACAACCACAGCAGTTGTATTGGATTTGAGAAGCTGCTGTTATAGCTTGGCAAAAATTGAAACCGGAACAGGAGATCCATTTGCAAAAATGTTACAGGGACCCACTGAAGAATATAATTATTTTATCAGGAAACTACAGGATTCTATTCAAAAAACTAAAAAGAATGCAGAATTATCAGAAATGTTGATTAGACAATCAGTTTTCAATAACATTAATAAAGATTGTCAAGTGGCTATTTGGCCCATTAAAGAAAGCAGGAATGTTTTAGATTATATGAAACCATGTCAAAACATAGAAACAGTAAGACATAATGTCCAGATAGGGGCAACTGAAACAGAAAATGATATAGAATATAAGTAAACAAAATTATTTTAATTATGGGAAGCCAAAATATATATAAAAAAAGAATGTAGAGCTCCCCTACTAGTCAAAGAAGATGGAAAGAAGGGAGGAAAACAGCCACTCCCTAGAATATGCCCTAGGTGTAAGAAAGGGAAATATTTAAATAAATAAATAAATTAAATAAATGCAGATCTAAATTTGATAAGGACAAAAAGCAAATTACAAAAAATCAGGAAAACTAATAGGCAGTGTTCTCTCAGCCCTGAACAAAATGAGGGACAATTTTCTGAACAGGAGCTTAAAATTAAAAAATCTTAAAAAAATAGACCATCAAAAATAAGACCACTCCTGTAACTTTGTTAAATATAATGACACTTACTGTGTCCAGGCAAGAAAGTGCTGCTATAGACTTGCCAGCTCCTCATTCTCAACAATTATTAGTTATTAATAATCCTCAAAAAATAAATCTTGAATATGTGGGCCAAAAAAATACTGTAGGATTAATTCTTGGTTGCAGCAACAATACCTTAAAAGACCTCCTTGTGCATACTGTTGTGATTGATGAGGATTATACAGAGATAATTTCTGTCATGATACATGTTTTCAATAATATAGAGATAAAGAAAGGAGAATATCACTCAATTGCTAATTTATTTTCCCCTATATCAAACCTAATACCAAAATTAAGAAAAACCCACAAAAAATAGTGAAATATAAAAACAAATTAATATCTTATAGACCCTGGAAAAAAGAATTTTTAGCAAAGTACAAAAATTTGAAGCATTTCTTTCTTTAATTTTGTAATTCTTTACTGTGGAATAGCTCAAAATATCAGTTTTGTTCTAAGTAATAAAATTAATAACTTAACAAGGAAACAATTTGGATTATAAATTTCTTGCTTTAATAAAAATTTATTAAACAGTAAAAAAATAAATAAGTAAAAAGTAATAAAAAATAGAGAATGTTCATTGATCTAAGAAATGTTAATAAGACTCTTCAACCCATGGGCGCATTACAGCTAGGCATACCTGCCCCAACCATGATACCCCAAGATTGGGAGATTACTATAATTGATTTAAAAGATTGCATCTTCTCAAAGATGGTCAAAGATCTGTTTCTACTCTTCCCTCTCTTAATAATATTCGGCCTGCAAAATGATTTCAATGGACAGTACTGCCTCGGGGCATGGCTAACTCTCTGACTATCTGTCAGTATTATGTTGACGTAACTTTGCAGCCTATCAGAGAATTGTGCCCAAAGAAATATATAGTCCATTATATGGATGATGTTTTACTTGCTCACCCTAAAAAGGAAACCCTACTCAATCTTCTTAAAAAAAAAAACAACAACAACAACAAAATAACAGTTCAAGCCTTACAAGCTCAGGGTTTGAAAATTGCCCTGAAGAAAATTCAAACTATGCTTCCCTTATTATTATCTAGATTATGTAGTGCAGAGGCAGACAGTGAAACCAAAGATTGCCCAAATAGACATCCTGCTAACTATACTCTAAATGACATGCTAAAATTGTTAGAAGATATTTAGATTCAATCCACTCTAGGAATTCTAAATTATACCCTATAACATCTTTTTTGCCACTTTAAAAGGAGACTCTTCCTTGCATAGTCTGTGAGTCCTTACTGCACAAACAAAACAAGAGTTAAAATAGTAGAAAAAAGAATTTCTGAGGTGTTTGTTCAATGATAAAAACCTGACAAAAATGGGATTATTGATTATGGGCACTTCCAATATACCTACAGAAAATATATTTCAGGAGGATAAGCCATTAAAATGGGTGTATACCCATCATAAGGGGTCAAAAACAATCATCCCTTACATTGACCATTTGTCTATCATAATTGTCTTAGGTAGAAAAAGAATTATTTCTCTCTGAGTATGATACCATATTTATTACTATAGCATTTAATAAGAAAACTTTTCATACTCTTCTGAACTTTTATACTTCCTTACAAATTGCTTTAGTTGATCTTGTTACTGTTTGAAATGGTGGGATTCTTTTTCTTATTCAACTAAGGTTGGTTAAATAGAAAACTTAATGGGAAGCTCAGTGCAGCTTTAACAAATCTTTATTACAAAATTAGTAGGAAATAGATAAGTAGGAAAAAGAGAAGAAAAAAAGCAGCATGCTGTCCCGCATGCTGGGGAGCCCCAAAATGGAATTCCAGCCCCTTTTGGGGATTTTGTATTGTTATCTTCCTCACCAGCCTTACCAAGGCAATGGGCTGGTTACTTATTCCTTAGCCAGGTGGTGCCTCTTTGTCTACAGACAGTGCACTTCCTAAGTGCAAGGGTCAAGAATCTACCTGCCCTTGGCTCTGTTTTATTGGTCAGTATTAGTTGCTCATCAACTAGGGTGCTTTGAAGCCACACACAAAGTTTACCTTTTTTATGCCCAAGCCAATACCAGAGGAGAAGAGGTAAGCAGAGGCATCTGTTGCCTCTATTGTAATTTTAGGGCTAATGGCTTCAGTTGGCTCTAAGGCTTTTTCTATAGGTTAATGATTAGAATGAAGGGCAAAGACAGAAAGGAACTCTGCATTGTAATCACTTCAGCTCCCTCCCTGCCTAAATTTTTACACAGCACCTAAGTTCTGACTACATTTTAAAATTTGAAAATTACCAAAGCAATTTTACAATAACAGCACATCAATAAATTTTTATGCCTCTTCCCAATACTGGTACAGATTTTGTTGATGATCTTCTGGGAAAATTATAAAATTTTCTCACTAGCTATGACTAGATTATTAATTCTATTGTTGTTTCACAACCTATTCCAAAAAGCTCATACTTATTATATTGATGCTACTAAATTTGAACTTAAAAATCCGAACCCCTTACGAATATATTCAGAAAAACAGTTTGCTTTAATTGCCCTGTTAGAAAGATGTTCTTGTACTTTAATGTAGTATTCAATACAGCTTACGTAGTTAACTTATTCCCTGGTATAGAGACCACATACAGTCCTAATGGCCCTGCACCTATCACACAACTTTTTCTCAGGCCTCAGTGCTTAATCAAAAGTCAGTCTGTGTCTTTTTACAGACAATGGACCTGCTTTTACTTTCAAAGCATTTAAACAACTCGTTATTAAGTAAAATATTTCTCATGTTACTGAGATCCCATACAACCCCCAAGGTCAAACTTTAGTTAAATGTGCTAGTGCTACTATTAAGCTTCTTTCTAAACAAAAGAGGGAGAGTATGGACCCTAGAGAAGCCTTATATACAACTTTTTATACTTTAAATTATCCAAATTTAAAAAATTCCTCTGATATCATCAGAGCAAAATAACATTTCCATACAAAAAAGATAGCATTAAAACATCAAGCTATTTGGGTTAAAATATTATACTAATGAATGAAAGCCAGGAAAATTATATTTTCTATGCAGAGGTGATGCTCTTGTTTCTGTAGATAATAGCGAGCAATTCTGGATGCCTGACAAAAAAAAAAAAAAAAAAAAAAAAAAAAAAAAAACCTCCGGTGGAGAAAGAAAGATGAAAAACATATGGTTCCAGCTTCAGTGGATGCAGATATCAGAAAAGAAACCCTACCTGATGTGGGCATAAAGAATATAAGTAGGAAGGCAGAGACAACAGCAAAAGAAGCTGGAGAACCGGTAACACCAGACAAGATGTTTTTAGCAATGATTGCTATATTGTCCTGTACCTCACAGGGGAGTGGTGATGAATACACATATTGGACTTAGAACTTGTTGACTGGACAGAGAATGTGCCACAAGTATTCACCAACCATTCAGGAATGATGCCACCTCCCTGGAAGAAGGCATCACCAAGCCATCCTGATGAGGAAGGAAAGCTGATAAACTTCATATTGGGATATAAGACTCTACTCATTTGATTTGAGGGAATTGACATATGTCTTCTGATATTTCCTCAATGTTGGGGTACAATGCTAATAATGGGACTGGATTACATATTGGATTTTTTTATGTTTTTTTCTTTCTTGCTACCAATTTGATGGCTCCTCATCATATGAGTAATTATACCACTATTTTTTTAGTCCCCTCACATTTACCATGTAAAGCAGTCTTCTGGAGAAAGAAAAATTATAC